>NC_072828.1:3066785-3371428 GCF_027744805.1 Dunckerocampus dactyliophorus
CTAGCATGAAGTGAAAACGTGAATGTAATGTTAGCACTTTAGCATCACATTGCTATGTTAGTGTTGCTTACGTTTGCCTCCTATTAATGTTACGTTGTTGGATGTGATATATGCGTGTTGTATGTTGGACAAGAGCAGTGTATATACAGTATCAAATGTGGATAGAAGTACACGATAGCAGGCGTGGATAGACACAGATCACTAGGATTGACGCAAAAGACACACAAAAAGGATCAGCAAACCTTTCCTAGCGAGGGCCACATAGTGAAAAATGAAAGGAACTTTGCCCCTTTCATATTTTGTAAAGCAACACATGCAGATATGCTAAGAAGTTATATTGTCTATATTATTATACACTCTATGTCATACAAGCGAGAAAGCTTTTTATTAATATCAACTTCCTTAGCTTCCCCCCCCTCCCATTTATGCTGATTTTCTTTTCATTTTCCAAATATTTCAACTTTCTTCTTTATAATTATTGAAAATTTTCTTCTCGTAATATTATGACATTATTCCCACATCATACCTTTTCCCCACCCTAATTTTCCAAAAATGACAACTTGATTTTGTTTTGTTTGTGTCTCATAATATTATGACTTAAAATAAGGTATTTTTTCTTCATTATTTCAAGTCTGAAATTACATTATTTTTTAATCATAATATTCCAAGTTTGTGCTTTCAAAATTGCAACACTTTTTTCTCTTAATAGTTTGACTTTCTTCTATCGTGAAAATTACAGCTGTTTTTTTCCATTTCTGTTGTTATTTTTAATTTTAAAAATTTTCCAGCTATTTCAGCTTTCTTCTTGTACATTTTCTTACCGTAATTATGACTTTATTCCCATAATATTTTGGCTTTATTCTTGTAAAATGATAACTTTATCTGCAACCGTTTTAATTTTCCAAAAATTGTCCTTGTTTTGTTTGTTTCTCACAAGATTACGACTTAAAAAAAAAAGTCCTTATTGTTTAATAGTTCAACTCTATGCTACTAAAACGGCGTTATTTTTCCTCATAATATGACATTGTTTTGTAAAATTACAACTTTTTACTTTTAATATTTTGACTTGATACTTTTGGCTGTCTTTTTTTTTTAATTAGTTTTGTTAAATTATATTTGTAGAATGTGCCGTGGGCCAATAAAAAAACAGCCACGGGCCACAAATGGCCACCGGGCCACACTTTGAATAGCTCTGTAATACACCATTCTGGTCCTTATTAAAAATTGTTGTAAAATAATGTAATATTGGAGCTTAAAAATGTTTTTTTTAAAAAGATGCCAAATGGGCATAAGAGGAGACAATTTGATGACCTGGCGTGATCAGTCCACGTCTGCCCTGAGTATTTCTCAGCATGATGTGCAGGAGTGCATGCAGACACACAGAGCGACACAGGCGTACTGTAGCGGCCATCGCTAAGCATTTGCACTGTAATGTCCGGCCTGGGAGTCCCGGCACGTCCTCCACGTCTCAGCGGTGCGTGGACGGGCATGGCGGGACAGACCCGGTGCTGATCAGAGCACACTCACAGCCTATTATGGCTACAGTGCCACATCTATCCCTGCATAAATTAGCCGCTTGCTTTGCTGCTCATCTGCAATGCCGAGCAAGTGCAGCTTCTATCTCATCTACCTCCTTTCCTTTCCTTCCTTCCGCCTTGTTTTTATTAAAAGTGAGCTGATTCTTTCTTATTTATTTGGTTTTGTTAATAAATCCTGCGCTCTCAGCGTGGTATCGCTGGCAGATCTTATGGGACTGAGAGACGTATGAAAACCAGATAAGCACATATGACTTTGGCAAGGCAAAAAAATTCCTCGATATTAGATCGTGAACACGGTTAGGCTTCATGAAAACAACAAAAAAATGAAGCTCCTTCTCGGCTGAAGGTGTGAAAACGCTCACTTATTTGTAGGGCTGTCAAATGATTAAAAATTGTAATCAATCATTAATCACGTTTTTTAAATTAATTAGCGTGATTAATCACCATTTGCACCTACAGTGGTGTGAAAAAGTGTTTGCCCCCTTCCTGATTTCTTATTTTTGTGCATGTTTGTCGCACTTAAATGTTTCAGATCATCAAACAAATAAAAATATTAGTCAATGATAACACAACTGAACACAAAATGCAGTTTTTAAATGAAACCTTTTATGATTAAGGGAGAAAAAAAATGCAAAGCTACATGGCCCTGTGTGAAAAAGTGATGGCCCCCTAAAGCTAATAACTGGTTGGGCCCCCCTTTAGCAGCACCAACATGGCCGGACATTCTCCTTCAGCAGAATTCATGCTTCCATTTATCACAGCAAGTCTTCCAGGTCCTGAAGCAGCAAAACAGCCCCAGACCATCACACTACCACCACCATATTTTATTGTTGCTATGATGTTCTTTTTCTGAAATGCGGCGTTACTTTTATGCCAGATGTAATGCGACACACACCTTCCAAAAAGTTCAGCTTTCAACTTCACATGCACGCTTATTAGCTGCTGCAAGACTGCAGTGTGGCGCCAGTTTGTTCTCTCCTGTGTATTGTTCTGCCTCACCTGCATCCAAGGCTTACTTACTGGTCGCTCTTTTGTGGTATTGTGTTTCCCGCGGTGAATTCCTGTCAACCTTGTTAAGGTTAGTCCTGCGTAGTTTTTGCAGCGCTTTGAGTTTTGTAACCTGTTTTTTTCTCCTGCCCTGGCATTTCCTGGCAGAGTTTTTTGTTATTACCTTTTTGGCTAGTGCCCTGAGATTTTTCTGTTTTGCATTTTTTGGACTGTCTGTGTTTTCTCCTGTCGGAGCACCTTTTGTAATAAATTCTTTCTTTTTTGTGATGGCTCGTGTCGAGCTCTATCTCTGCATTTGTGCATCTGCATCGTGTCAAGAATAAAGTTATTAAAGAGCTGCAGACTGTGTGACTCTGTGGGGATGCTATACTGTGCCTCATCTGCTGTCACAACAGAGAGGCGTGGCGTGATGTGCATGCGTTAATTACACAAAAATAAATCACAAAATTAATTTAATTCATTAATTACTGCCATTACGCCGCTATTTTAGACAGCCTTACGTATTTGTCATATTATGTCTGATGGCAGACAACAGCAATTAACAGGCACATTCATGATAACATGTAATACAGTATTTTGCTGTATTTTGGTCATTTTAAGCATTTGCGGGACTTCCATCTTGGGTGCCTTCATTTCGCATAGCAACATAGAAAGGAACGCTACACCTAGCTTTAACTTTTCCAAACTCAAAAACAAAGCAGCAGTGGCGGCAGCTCCAATATGTAGCGTTATCTTTCGCTAGTGGCCTGAGGCATTGTGAGCGAGTGTGTGGTGAAGCTAGTCGCTAGCCGGCTAGTAGCCAGCTAGTGTGGTTTGGCGAGGTGTCACTACCCCAGTAATGTAGTTCTTGGGCGTAACAATGTTAATAACAATAATAATAACAATGTGCCTGTAGCTTGGTTAATATGCAGGTCGCATTATGGAAATGGTGCGTTGCTGGCGCTTTTTGGAGGTTTTTTTCAGAAGGCTATATAGGCGGAATAGGTGCGTCCCATTATGTGCATTCTAAGCTGCCTCTTTTTCTTAGCTGTTTTTTACCTAGAAATCACAGAGAAAAGAGAAGACGTGTGTTCATGTCTCACATAAGGATTGTGGATGATGGGCAAAATTCCATCGCCAAAAAAAGTGCAGTTTTCCTTTAACACCACTGACATCATACATTTTGTAAAAAATATACAGGTGTGTGAAAAAGTGTTTGCCCCTCCCGATTTCTTACGTTTTTGCATGTTTGTCACACTTAAATGTTTCAGATCAGAAAACTAATTTAAATATTAGTCAATGACAACACAACTGAACACAAAATGTAGTTTTTAAATGAAACTTTTTATTATTAAGGGAGAAAAAAAAGCTACATGGCCCTGTGTGAAAAAGTGATTGCGCCCCCCCTGTTAAAACAGAACTAACTGAGGTTAATCGTGATCTATCAGCATGAAAAGGTTATAAAGCCATTTCTAAAGCTTTGGGACTCCAGCCAACCACAGTGAGAGCCATTATCCACAAATGGCCAAAACATGGAACAGTGGTGAACCTTCCCAGGAGTGGTCGGCCAACCAAAATGACCCCAAGAGCGCAGTGACGACCTATCCAAAAGGTCACAAAAGACCCCACAACAACATCCAAAGGACTGCAGGCCTCACTTGCCTCAGTTAAGGTCAGTGTTCATGACTCCACCATAAGAAAGACACTGGGCACAAACGACCTGCATGGCAGAGTTCCAAGACCAAAACCACTGCTGAACAAAAACAACATCAAGGCTCGTCTCAATTTTGCTAGAAAACATCTTGATGATCCCCAAGACCTTTGGGAAATACTCTGTGGTCTGACGAGACAAGAATTGAACTTTTTGGAAGGTGTGTGTCCCATTTCATCTGGTGTAAAAGTAACACTGCATTTCAGAAAAAGAACATGATAGCAACAGTAAAATCTGGTGGTGGTAGTGTGATGGTCTTCAGGACCTGGAAGACTTGCTGTGATAAATGGAAGCATGAATTGTGCTGAAGGAGAATGTTGGTGACCTCAAGCTGAAAGCAACTTGGGTTCTGCAGCAGGACAATGATCCAAAACACACCAGCAAGTCCACCTCTGAATGGATGAAGACTTTGGAGTGGTCTAGTCCAAGTCCTGACCTGAATCCTATTGAGATGCTGTGGCATGACCTTCAAAAGGAAAAGCCTCCAATGTGGCTGAATGACAACAACTGTGCAAAATTCCTCCCCAGCGCTGGAAGAGACTCATTGCAAGTTATCACAAACGCTTGATTGCAGTTGTTGCTGCTAAGGGGGGCCCAACCACTTATTAGCTTTAGGGGGCCATCACTTTTTCACACAGGGACATGTAGCTTTGGATTGTTTTTCTCCCTTATTAATAAAAAGTTTCATTTAAAAAGTGCATTTTGTGTTGTCATTGACTAATATTTACATTTGTTTGATGATCTGAAACATTTAAATGTGACAAACATGCAAAAAAATAGGAAATCAAGAAGGGGGCAAACACTTTTTCACACTACTTTAAGTCTAAAGTTCAAACCAACTGTGGGCTTTGCATGTGTCTTTTGCTTTTTGGGTTCTTTGGATGGAAATCTTTCACTCAAATTTTTCCAGTTCAGTTTTCGTACAATATTGCGCGTAACAAACTCGCCCGTCTGCCCTGTACTGTACCTCTCTGACAGTGTCAATCATAATTGATCATATTATCTTTATAAAAATACAATGTTTGATACAGTTGTCTTATTAAACACAAATCAAAACTCACCTGCACCTGATAATGATTCCAATGTAATAATACATAAATAAGGCTTAGAATGAAGCAGGCTTGCACATTGAAGTGCTTCGCAACCGTCCCTGCATAATCCAGCTCTCTCCCAGTGTGAGTGTGTGCCCATCAAATGCCAGGCACATGACCTTCTTTGCACTGCTGAATCTGGGTCATATGGAGCAAGCAAGCATGGACCCCCCCCAACATGTACTTTGGTGACCTTCATCTAAGATCTGGCCAAAACACTTGTCTATCAACAAGCCACTGCAGCAGCCAATGTTCACTTCATTAGGCATCAAGTATATACTAGCAGTCACGCCATCTTGCATTGAACATCTTGTACATAAAACCATTTGTTCTTCGCCAGCCACAAAAATTCCAGCTATCGAGAGAGTATCGGGAAACTGGAACCTCAAAGCAGACGTCAGGGGAGCTCAAGGGCGCTTTAGTTAATGGGACGTCAGTCACATGACAGTTAGGAGACCTAAACTGGGGCAGCTGTTTAAAAAGATCTGACAGGCGAGGCACACTTTACATGTGTTAAGTAGCGTTTGTGATATTAAACGAGCATGAAGGCTATAACACAAAGTACGCCACAAACTACTACGACGAGCCTGACTCGCACAGGAAATCGTCACAAACAATCTTCTGTTGTGCTGCAACGTAACCTACCGGCCGCACAACGTGGGCATCGAAATCAACATGTACGCACAACACACAAACCCAAATTAAACCCATACATTCCTGCCGCAAAGCATGCTGGGTCATGACAGTAATCATAGGGACGACGTCCCAGCAGCTTTGATGTGAAGCAGGGTGGGCGGGGATCTGCGCTGGTGTGACGGAGAGGGACAGAGAAGCAAGCTTTCTGCGACAAAGTACAGTCATCACTTGAATTTTGCAGCTTCACTCTATCACGCTTTTCAAAAATATATTACAGTAGTCCCTCGCTATATCGCGGCTTTTCAATGATGTATTAATTAATAAATGATCACTATTTCGTGGTTGAACACGGCTCACTATTAGTTAGCATATTTATGCAACTTGTACTTATTCTTGGCCTAAATTAATCATAAAAATGGCTCAATGATCGAACTAAATAAACAAATACAAGTAGCAGAAGACGAATTCTAATTGTGAATGAAGTACTGTATTCTACATCGGCCACTCGGTGTCGGTGTTCGGTGGCACTCGACTCCTCACTAAGGTTCCCTAGCGGACACATTTACTGTGACCCTGCGCGACAGGAGTTTTATTTACGTCCTACATGGCTTATCTACTGTTATTCTCCCTACTATATTGGGTAACACGAGTGTAAAGCCATTTAACGCCGCTAGGAAGTACGCCATCCAGGAAAAATACAAGGAACTGCTAATGCGTGAGTCAGTGTTATCTTATTTATGTCCAATATGTCTTATTTTCTCTGATTATATCTACTATATTGGGTAATACAAACGTAAATGTGACTATAGGGGTGTTATTTCATGTCACGTATTTAGAATGGCTGGCGACCAGTCCACGGTGTACCCCGCCTCTCGCCCGAACCCTAATCAGGATAAGCGGCATAGAAAATGGATGGATGGATGGATGGATGGGTGGGTATTTAGAAGATGGTAAACAGGTTTTCTATGCCATAACTATGAATATATTCCATTTATCAATATTGAATCCTAAAAATTCACTCGTCGCAGTCGGGTCTGGAACCAATTACCCGCGATAAAGGAGGGATTACTGTAATTAATAAATCGTCGCTGCTTTGTGGTTGAGTACGCCACTTTATTAGCCAAAAATGATGCATATTTAAGCAGGTTTTATGTTGTTTTTTTGCCTAAATGAAAGCATAAAACTGGTTAAATTAAGTAAAATACAAATATAAGGCATTCAGAAGACGCTTTCATTGTAATGATATGTAGGACTCTACACTGGTCACTAGGTGTCAGTGATGTTACACTAAAGAGACAATAGCCACGGCAGGAAGTACTGTACAGAACAGGTAGTAAATAAAGAACAAGGAAGTCTATATTATGTCTTATTTTCCATTATTATGTCTGCTATATTGGGTAATAGGAGTGTAAAGGATGGAGGCAACTCTCCTGTGGACTCTGGGGTGGTAGATGCTCTGCAGAGAGGGCAGTGGAGTCCTAATGATCCTCTTAGCAGTCTTAACTACTCTCTGCAGGCCTTTGCGGCCCATGGCTGTAGTGCTGCCGTACCACACAGTGATGCAGCTGTAGAAATTGCTGAGGATCTCGGTCGACATGCCAAACTTCCTCAGCTTCCTCAGAAAGTACAGCCGCTGTTGAGCCTTCTTGACCAGCTGTGTGGTGTTGAGTGTCCATGTGAAGTCCTCAGTGATGCGGATCCTCAGGTACTTAAAGCCGCTCGTCCGCTCCACTTCAGGCTCCCGGATGAATACTGGCTGATGAGGTCTCCTATCCTTCCTCATGTCCGCTATCAGCTCCTTTGTCTTGTCCATGTTGAGGGTGAGGTTGTTGTCCTCGCACCATGCCAGGACAACAGACATGCCACCTTCCAGCTTCTGTCTGTACTTTCAATCTGCCACTGTAATGGCTTTCCTCAGTCCATACCGGGCAGCTTAGTACTCAGCCTCATTGCCTTTGCGTGTTTTTTTTCCTTTCATGGCTCACCGTATTTGTTGCATAGTTGCTGTGTTATTGCTTGATTCCAAATTGCAAAAAATATTGTTCACTTACTCTTAATATTCAATGTTTTATGGTTTATATTGTAAATCCCACATCTTAATTTATGTACACTCTGGGTGTCATACTCAGTAACAACAAAACAAATACGTTTGGTTTTTCAGGTGGTCTGTCGTTTAGTTATGTAAAGCAACCTCAGATGTTTAAAGTGCTTCTGAAACGGGACACACAGCCCATACAGCATATTGGATGACTCTTACACAGCTAAAATAAGACCTTTTTTTTTTTTTACCCCAATACAACATGAAAAGGCTACAGAATAAATCCGACAATAAATGGTGGAGCTTTTACTCTCCAAAGTGCTTTCTTCCACAGTGATGCTTGCATATGTCTTACGGCGGCTTGGTTTTATTTTTGTGCATCTTTGTTTTGGAGCTGGTGTCACTCAGCCTGACAGTCCTGCTTGCAGCTGCCAGCTTGCATCCCAGGCCTCAGCGTGATGTCTGCACTCACCCGTCAAGTGAGAGAGTCAATGTGACACTTGTGCCCCACTTCCGTGGGATGTGACCCGACACCACCTTCGTGTGTGTGTGTCCATGAAGACACAAATGCACACATCCTTATCTGATTGTCAGCTACCTGCTTCCTAAGGCCCCTCAGACGCTCACCATGTTTGTATCACCCCAAACTAAACCCAGCCCAGCTAAAAGCAATCAAATACTTGCTGACCAATTCCACATTTTAGCTTTGTGTTTTATAATATATCTTATTAATAATGAATCCCTTTCACTTTTACTACATGTCGCAGGCCAATAATTAACAAGATGCGGGCCGAAAATAACCCCCAGGCCGCGCTTTGGACACACCTACGATACGCGGATTCTTAAGTGCAGTGTGTGATGCGTGTGTACGATCCATGGGGAGGCTCCTGTTTCGCACAAGGGGGCGCATTCTCTGCAAATGCGCAAAGGATGCGCGGTCAGCTCGAGGCAGGAGAGAAAAAAAACATTGCCACAGTGATTGACCAAATAAAATGGTAGAATTAACCTGCCAATCCCTCTTGGTGTAACAGTGCAGCTGCTGCCTTTTCCCAGACACAGTTTTTTTTCATTCTGTTAATTTGTTATTCTGCACTAAAAATAATTTATTCAAATAATTTCTTCCCATGTATTCATATTACCCCAAAACATGCATTTAACTGTAGTAATCACTTGTTTATTGTGATTAACTCATTCAATCCCAGCCATTTTTCAAAAGACAACCTTTCACTAGCGCCATTTTAGCCGATGTTGACTGATCTTTCAAGGCACACAGAATATTGTGTTGTATGGTTATATAAACATGGAACCTACCAAAACAAACATTAGACTCTCGTCTTTCATCGGGGAAAAAAAGTTTTTTTCTACCTTATTCCGTTCTTTAGTAATCAGCAGTAGAACATAGGTAAGTTTCGGGAAAATATCAGTTCCTGACTAAAAAAAGGGAGAAAACAAGCTTTTTGTGAAAAGATACATTTCAAGCATAGCTTTCACTTTGACACAATTTGCTTTTGTGACAGCTGAAATATCTAAACAACTATACCGCAACAAAAACAACACAAAAAAGGTTTGTTTTATACATCAACATAAAACATTTTTTACAAATATAACACCATGAACTATTTACAATTTTCACATTTGGAACTGAAATGTGTGTGCGTTAAAATTTCCCTACAATGGTAACCTTCTGTACGCTACACTCCTCCACCCTCTCTCACTTCCTCCTTCCTGCCCGTTAACATGAGCCGTGCAGAGCTCTTATCAAAATGCACTTCTGCCACCTTGTGGCCGTTTTTAATCACGTGAAAGTGGTCTGAAGTGTTAATGCATTAGTGGAAAGCGTTATCACCTCTTAAAAGACGTGTACTGTAAATACGTTGTTGGGATCGGGCGTTCAGGATTATAAAAACATATGAACACGTCTTTGGCATGAAGTGGTTTCAGACCATGATAAGTGAATTTCCATTAAGCAGGATAACTTATTTATAAATACTTTTTTAAAACATAGAAAACTGGTTTTCAACCTTCTAAATACGTTTTTTTAACACTAGAACCCTCTAGACATGAAATAACACCCCTATAGTCACCTTCCCACTCCTATTACCCAATATAGTAGACATAATCAAATAAAATAAGACATATGCTTGTTGTTCTTTTTTTTGTTTTTACTTGCAGCAGTGGTTATTGTCTCATCAATATAACATTACCGACACCTAGTGACCAGTGTAAATACTATATATCATCACAACATCTTCGAATGCGTCGTATTCATGCCTTCTATTTGTATTTTACTTAATTTAGCCATTATTATGCTTGAACATGCTTCATTCAGGAAAAAATACATACAATTTGCTTAAACATGCATTTTTTTTTTTTTTACTAATAATGGGCAGTATTCAGTTATTACTGTAGTATAAAAAACATAGTTTTTAATGGGTCAATTAGGTCAGAGATACTGTATGTGATTTTTCTTTCATGGGGCACAGATCTCCTGGCAGCACCCGTTTGTAATGCAGTGTATTGAATATTATAATAATTACAATAATCAAACTAGAAAAGCACTCAGAGAGCGCAGACCTCCGCCAAGCGCCATCGTCGCCCCCATATTCTCATTTGCACCATAAATATTAGTCCTAGATTTACATTTTTATCTACATATTTAGATTCCTTGACCATGAAAACATACCATGGAAGGGTTTGAATGACTTAAAGAATAACAACAATGCTTAAAGGCTAACATTAGCGTGCTAAGGCCAAGCACAATAGCACTAAGTGTATAAGTGCCTACCTCTGAAATGCTAAAAATGTTAGTATAAATATGTTATACTAACATTAGCATGCGAACACCTAGCATATAGTGGTAAGTGTCTGCTTAAGTTCATATTCAGGAAAATCACAAAAAAAAGCTAGTGCCCTCATGTTAGCAACACTTACATGTTAATGTTAGCATGCTAATATCAAGCATAATCATGTCTACCTATGAAAATGGCTAAAAATGCTACGATGCTTATGTTAGCGTGCTAGAAATGCTATAATGCTAATGTTACTTTGCTAACAGCTAGCATGACAGTGGTAAGGGTTTATATGTGTCTACCCATGAATATAGAAAAAAAATGCTAAAATGCTAACATTAGCATGCTAACAATGCTAAAATTCTAACGTTAGACTACTAACACTTCGCATGATAGTGCAATGTACCAGGAAGGCTAAATGTCTCAAACAAGTTCTCTGGCCATTTTTTTTTGTGGCGTTATATGCACAAATGCCGAAAATGATCCTATCGCGCAATGTTCAAGAATCCCTTGAAAAAATTCCTGGATCCGGATCACCCCCAAAATGTCATCGGTTCTTCCATATCCAATTTATGACAATTCCTGAAAATTTCATCCAAATCCATTCAGAACTTTTGAAGTTATTTTTAACACAGACAGACAGTAATAATAATACGTGTCTACTAGGTTTACCTGTTTTCCATAATGTGCAGGAGTGGGCTTGTATTTGCGAGATGGGCTGTGTTTCCATCTCCAATCTAAGTCGTTAACCTGCAGAGAGCATGAAAAATGGCAGTTAAAGTCATTAAAAGGTGAATAATCGTCAAGGAAGACGTAAACGGGCGTACCTACATACAAACACGGGCCTGACAGAGTGATGCCACACTATAGGAACACCTAGTGTAAACACACACACACTTTTTCTGGTTCAGTGCATCTCCAATCAGATCCAGCTGACCAATCCCCCTCCAGGGTGGCGCCTGTGAATACCAGGGAGAGGATATTGTGGGGGTGCATTCAGAGCGATGAGCGCACCACTGGGGAGATGCAACCTCAGCACCGCTCGGCAACAGGGAGGATCCATCATGAGGGGACAGTCTTGGAGTAGAGGAGCTGCTGGTCCCCCCCCCCCCCCACACACACACACACACAAGTGCTCCAAAAAATTCACACTCAAGGCTTTTGTAATCGATCCTGCCGATGGAACCGGTGCGCTCCAAATGCATGCAAGGTTGCGTGGTGCTCTGGAAGCTACCATCCGTCAGGTAGCTGCCACAAACCATGAGCTATTGCTGTGTGATCCGTGTGTACCTGAACTCATCGGAGACCCACAGCTGAGGCGGCACACGGCCAGAATCAAGAGCAGCGCTTCTCCAGGGGGATTCAGGCCTCATCTTTGCTTTAATTCACTCTTCCATGAATACAAACACATACAGACAGAAGCCATCTTTGAAGCTGTGGAGGAGTGACAGATACCATAAGTAAAGGAAAATCATTATCAAGGTAATGCAGCCTTAAAATCTGCGCTCCGTGACTTTATATGTATGCAGCATTCAGGGGTGTATGGTTTGCTAATATAGTACATCTAACAGCAAAGCACCATTTGTACAATGCACCATTAAGCCTCCAGCACCTTTTGTACTTAAAGTAAGGGGGTTGGGTTGTGCAGCACACATAATGCTGGCATCTATCCTGTAAGTGCTATATCGTTACATGGTGAAGGCACATAAACCACCATGCACAAACTGATGACTTCACACTGCAACTCAGCATTCAAATAGAAAGATTACAATTCTGATTGAGTGTAAAAATAACTGTGCAGAAATTAGTACAGCCCAGGAAGGGGGCTTTTAATTAAAAATGCTTGTAGAGTATATTTGATTCTTACCAACAGGACATTTATTTGCAAAAAAAAAAAAAACGCCTACTAGGGTGGGGAAACAGTGATTATCTTTCATTTTCATAATAAATATAGACTCTGAGAGGTTAACAATTACACTGGATGATAATTATACAAACATGGAATTGATTGTGCTGTAGATTGATGCAGTCAAGGACTTCATTCTTCCCTTAAAAGGGGAAAAATGGGCGTCCTGCACCTTCGGTGGACGCGAGGTTGGTACTCTACCGCCCCCTTGTGCGCAACAGAGGAGACCTCAGTCAGCCTCAGCAACGCTACTCGAGGTTTCCACAGGGAAGACATGAACTTGTCCATGACGCGCATCCATACGACTTCCTTACACCCCCCCCCCCCCCCCCCCCCCGGCCCCCTTTTTCCACCCATCTGGCTCAACGAGAGTGTTCAGCTTCCAGAATGTCCTCTCCCTGAGCGAGTGTTTGCGGATCTGAGAGAGTCTCAAAGGATCTGTTCGGTGCTTGAGGCGGAGATGTCGAGTAGTCTCCAGGCAGCGTACGGGTTGAGCTCCTCTTGGTCTCGACAGAGCGCCCACACGTACATCATCCTCAGAACTTTTTCCTAGCAGGGTGGGGAAAAGAGAGCATGACGATGGCTTTTCAACGCTTCATTGTTCCATCACAAGAGACAAGGACAATGCAATGAGACTTTAGCGACCTTATTTAGTTGTCTGTCGTGGTTATATTAGCCTTATCCACACTGTCCAGGATTATAAATCTCCCTATTGTGAGACGGTTTATACGTGATGAATTGTGAGACGCAGAATCTGTTGTTTTTCCTCCCTTGACCTCCATAACACTACCACTTGTCCCTGAGGCACCAGAATAGACAATTAGGCTGATTTACAGCCCATGAAGTTGTTGTTGAGGGCTGTGAATACAAATAAAAGGCCAAACGTGCGACTGCTGTGTCACGGTCTGCTGGCTGATAGCAGGGGCGGACTTACCATTAGGCAAACACGGGCAATTACCTCGGGGCCCCCAAATGTCTCACAACAATCGATTGTTGATTTTTTCCTTCAATTTAAAAGTACATATTACTGTTTTTGTCTTAAGTCACGTGCTTAAAACCACATCAAAATGCATAATCTATCATGAGCACTCCCTTCTCATTCACAGGACTCTTCCATTATTACTGCGCAAACAGCAGCACAGTCGAGAAGGAAGAAGCCATCTGAGAAGATCAAATACATTGTTTTTGGTGCCTAACTGTTTCCCAAGTATATTAGTGTGTGTGTGAATGTGTAAACGAGAGGCATTAACTTCAATTTATTTGTAGAAAGGCCCTTTACGAAAGCAAGTGCATTTACTTACATTCACTTACAGCGCGGCCTTGCCACATCCAATATGCCGGCGATGTTGACGTCCGGCTCTGCACTCGAAGGTTTTGAAACAGCACTTCCTGTTTCCCAGCGTGCTTTTCTCTACTGTTGTTGCAAATGGCTGCTAAGTTACATGTTTAGGGCTCACATAGCCGTTGGTTATTCAGCTTTATTCATTGGTAGTGTCTTGTCTGTTGTTATCTACCTATTACGTTGCTGTGTGATGTTTTGTGTGATGTTTTTTTTTTTAAAGCTCTTTCTGAAAGACACCGTAAGAATCATACGAGGAATGGTAACCCCCCCGCGATTTCTCTGGAGCCGTTAAGTTCATATAGAGTCAGGACGTCCTCACAGGCTTGTGAACGGCACAGTATTAACTACATCATTCAGCAATGTTGCAATTTTGCGACCTTGGCGCTGAAAGCTCTAGATCGGCTTTCAATGTAGGTAAAAAAACGATATCGATGTTGGGCGATATCACATTTTTATGCCAATATCGGCCCGATAATTATTGGTGGCCAATATTATCGGACAACCCTTATAATAATAACAACAACAATGTCGCTGTAGCTTGGTGAGTATGCACGTCACATTATGTGCAAATGGAGCATTGTTGGCGCTTTTTGGAGTTTCTTTCAAAAGGCTTTATAGGTGGAATATATTTCCCATTATGTGCGTTCTTAGATGCCTCTTTTATCTGTTTTGATAGCTTTGAATGCACAGAAAAGAGAAAGACGTGTTCATGTCTCACATAAGGTTTGTGGCTGATGGGCAAAATTCCCCCCAAAAAAGTGCACTTCTCCTTGAATTCACGCGCTTAAACCTACATCAAAATGCATAATCTATCATGAGCACTTTGACTGCTCCCCCCCCCTTCTCATGCAATGGACTATTCCATGTTACTGCACATGTGATTGATTCCGGAAGGCGGGAGCGAAACAAACTTTCGGAGCATTTTACTACGTCTAATTTTACTTTCACTTTCCTTTTCTCTTCTTTGACGCACTGGCTTTAGAAGAGTCTACCTCACGCATGGGAGACATAACAAAGGAGAAAAAGTTAAGAACGAAAGTAACGTTGTCCTTTCTCAGTGTAGTGATGCATAACTAGCACCTAACTAGTACTTTTTCTTTTTGTACAAAAGTAATAATTTATGTGAGCGCGTACGTAACCACAAAACGTCGGACCATGAACGGCTGTTACATGAGTACCGCCTGTACTGTATCTATTTTTTTCCACCTTGATATAAAATCTGTGTTTTTTGCCGAGTGATGTGTGTGTGTGTGTGTGTGTGTGTGTGTAAAACTTACAGGGTCACCCTCCACCACTTCTCCTTTGGTGTTTCGTATTACCATCACTAACTGAGCTCGGAAGGTGATAATCAGCACCGGACCTTGGTCCATCATCTTTCCCATGGCCAACTGGAGAAGAGGGAACATGCACAACAATATTTAGCAGCAATACAGGATTTAAATACATTTGGACGCACATTATGGTGGTTGTAATTTGCAGTGGTGCGGAACTATACTAAATATACTAAAATAAATACCTTGTCTCGAAGGCCCTCGACTTCGAAACCGAAATTAGCCATTGCTCATTTACCGGTGACTTTGTCCAGAGACCGGAAAGGCAGGAGGAGGATGGGTACGAGAGCTCGCTAGAGTGTGGCACAGAGGCCATTTGTAGAATGTGGCTCATCGCAGAAATAAAATAAACAAAAATCCAGCAAAAATGGAGAATAGACAAAAAATGTTGACACAAACATTTGTCTTAAAATATGTACAATGTATGTATATGTTGTTGTTTTTTTTTATTAGAAAATGTTTTTTTAAATTATAAATATCAAAAGAACAGCCCTGATGTAATTAGACAGACAGGGAGATAAGAGAAAAATAGCGAACTGTATTGTTATTTAGTATTATTATACAGTATAGTATAACAGTGGTTTATTTGGGCTCAAAAAATGTTGACAATAACATCTTTGAGTGTCAATTTGTGGAACAATGGAGGTGTACTGCAAAAGTGGCTCACCAAACCCGGAATTTGTGCTCAAGATGCAGCTCAACAAAACCCAAGTTCCCCAACTTACTTTGTCAAGTCCAATTCTCCGTAAAAGAGGCGTTTGACGTCATATTATTCTACTTCCGCTTAAAAGCAAAGTGATCCCGGTCAGTGTGTTTTACACAAGATGAACAAGTAGTAATTATGGAGCATGGAGGAGTTGAAAAAGATTATTACTGCCAAAAGCAGAGTCGCCAATAGAGAGAGGGAGGACCGCTGACAGAATAATGCTGAACGTGTGAATGCGCAAGTTAACACTGATTTTGATACAAACTTTCATTTATCAACGGTTAACATTGCACAACTTTGACATATTAAGAATTATTCACTTAAAAAATTTATAAATTGGAGCAAGAACTGTCTATTTTTTTTTTAAAATATGTCCATATTATTTGCACATTTTAAGGCTATAAATCAGGGGTCACCAACGTGGTGCCCGCGGACACCAGTTAGCCCCCCACGACCACATGAGGTGCCCGCAAGCCTGCTTTTCATTCAGGTTTTCAGTTAATAATGAAAGAACAATAGAAAGAAATGCATTCTGAAATACAAAATGTGAGTTGTGGACACCAGCATTTTGTCAGTGTTCTGGTAAAACAAGCATCTTCGCTTTGTTTGGGTTTAAAATAAGCTCTGAAAATAAATGTTTCAAAAATGAGTAGCTCTTGACCATTTTCATTTTGTAAAAGTAGCTCTCACAAGGAAAAACGTTGGTAACCGCTGCTATAAATGATAAAATGCTGTATCTCGTGACCACTAGATGGCAGTGTTGACAAGTTTTGTGGCAACCTTTGTCCTTTGTGACAATTTTTCTTTTTTGTTAGAATAAAGAAGTGTTTTGTTGCAGTTGATTGATGCCTCAGAGCACTTATTCCTCCAGCAAATATTGTAATATAAGAAGACTAACGAGCTGAGTACTCACGCAAGGACTGCTGTGACATATTCGTCTGCAAACCTTGGCTGAGTTAATAATTCATATTGCATTTTATTCCTGATGCATGGCTCAAAAAGTGCACAAATTCTCTCGGCTGAAAATATATATTTAGAGAATTTACTCAGTGAATGTGGGCTACGGATCAGTCTGATCTCACAGTAGCCACTCCTGTCTCAGTGATGCCCGAATTATTCTTGCTCCCACGTTCACCGGGTTCTCAATAAAGGGTGACACCATCTCCGAATGAGTTACACCGTGAAACAGCGGCGCATTCATAGCCGATTTTAAACTGAAAGGCTGGACATAACCTAGTCGGGACCAGGTTGTGAGTTTACCCTAAGTTACCAGGGTGTTACAGCTGCTTTAAAAGAGAGCTACCTTCGCTGAACAGGCAAGCCCGGCTTTACACTCAACACACCTCGCTAACCCACTAAACTCGCTTTGCACTATACCCCCAGTAAACATCTCAAAACACGCCTGCATGGCTTTGCGACTTGGTTAAATAAAAAAGTCAGTTTGTCCAGTCACATTTTTTCATTGTACTTTTCTTAAAACCTCGTTTCATCTCATTCTCATGGACCCAATCTCGTGTATCGTCTCCCCTCGTACACCCCTAGTTTTCATATGATATTGTAGTGGCGAGAGTATTGTGTATGGTTCAGCGATTAGGCAAAAGGGGGCAGTGCTGTTTGCCTGCCCAAGAGAGAAGAGTTGCAGAACCGTGTTGGCCGTATTGAAGTGTGTTGGCTCTCACATTTTCTGAAATACCTCTATGAAAATGACAGTAAAAATAGATGTCAATAAATTTGATACAGTTCTTATGAAGGGTAATGACTCCTCCTTCAGCTAAATAGTGAAAAGCGCCAGGATAAACAGGATCTCACAGGGATATGCTTGGCTCCCTTTCTGATATCGGCATTCTGTGCAGTTACCTTCCAGAATGAATCATGTCGCCAGCGGTGGTGGCCATCTGTCAGAGATTTGGGGGCGGCCACTGAGGATGGCTGCTCTGAGCAAAAGTAGCAAGCTGCTGTTTCTATTCTACTTTTCACAAATTTTGGCAAGATCTTATCGCTCGGCCTAATTAACTCAACCGTGCAGCGATCCACTGAGTGCAGTTGTGTTCTAATCACCCTCGGATGTGTAGGCTCAGTGCCAATATGCTAACTACTTCAGAACGCAGTAACTTACATCGATGCTATCGACATCCAGGATCTTGGAGTGGAACTGAAGTCCCATGGCCTTGGCTTGCTGGATGGGGTGTGCCAGCTGACTGTATGTCTACACGGTGTGAAAAATAAAACAGGAAAAACATGTTGACTGAACGTGTCATGACCACACATACACCAAGAGTGAACTGCTGAGGTATTACCCAATATAGCAGATATAATCAGATCAAATCAGCCATTGAAGACATAAGTGGTTGCATGTTAGAATACATGTATTTTGGATGTGTGCACAGGAAGTGACATTGGGGGGTTCATCATGTTATTATTATTATTGTGCCAGTTGTGAGATCATTTAAACCTGCAATAAAAGCTTCTTGTTCCGGCAATCAAGTCTGGTGCTTGTCTCACTGAACAATTACTGGCACCTAGTGACCAATGTAGAATGCTACATTCACAATTTTAATGCAGCTTCTTAATTCCTTGTATTTTACTTCATTTAGCCTTTTCTATGCTTGACAATACTTAATTTTGGCAGAAAATACATAGAAGTGGCTTCAGTATGCATATTTTTGACAAACAATAGGTTGTATTCAAGGATGAAACAGCCGTGAAATTCGAACCGTGAACTGTGCTCGAATTTGCGATTGGCACCTTGAATTCTTTTACTGTAAGTTTGTTGGTAAAATAATACAGAGTGAAAATGATAATCACGTCATCATATCATGACGCGCAATTACAGGAGGCCCTGTGAAGGTAGCCATAACTGCAACGTGGGCCAGGGTGAAAACGCGTTTGACGCGCCTGGTCTGGTACACCATCTGCCTTTCTGGCCGACTAGCACAGACGTGACAAAGGTCATACCGCTTCATAACACCAGTCCTTGAGCACCTCCAGCTCCCCTCGGATCATTGCCTGCATGGAGAAAGAAGAGTTCGAGTGTGAAGACACCTCGCTAAACTTAAGACTGCTTAGAAAAATTACTTTTCCATAAAACTTTCCATACGCCAGATTTGTTGGAATCTGACCTGGCATACCTCTAAAATATTGGGGATGATGTCACGTTCACACAGCTTGAGGAAAGAATCTTTGTCAAAGGACGGGTCCACCTTCAAAATCTCCGTCAGTACCTCGGACATCTCGGTCTTGGAGAAAAGTCCACCTGGACGTGTGTGGACGTGAAAGAGGGTGAACATACAGACAGACTGGCTGAACAGGCTGCTGCAATGAATAATTCAGGGACATGCTGTGAGCACCCACTGGTGTTCATGTGCATTCAAGCAGTTTTCAGATCACCTACAGAAGGACATATTTTACTCAAACAGCATAAATCTGCCAGTGTTTCCCATACATTCATGTATTTGTGGCGGCACCTGTTGGCCCTCGCTGATAAACACATTATAATGGGACTGTCGGTGAACGTAGCTTGTCCGTAGAATAGGCGTCATCGTAACGCTGCTTCTTAACACACCTCCTACGCACCTGGTCTGCCAGCGAATAAGAAGACGTAGCAGGAGGGATCAGCGTTGCCAACATTGTCGCTATATTTAAGGCTCTGTGTCAAAGCACCATTTAATGATTCCATCTGAGAAATGAAGGTGTATGTTTTAACTTTTTTTTAATAATTCGTTTTTCAGCTGGTTAACAGACATATCTAGACGTTGACAGATAATTCAAAGCCCGGATAAGCGGAAGAAAATGGAATGGAATATTTAAACGGAGGCGGACGGACTCATTAAACGGCACAGTCTGTCCAGCACGTCTGTCCAGGAGCAGCCGGATAGAGCCCATGTGACCACAACAACAGCGTGTGCTAGCTAACATGCTGACAAAGTAGCACGGAGTAGGAGTGATGTTGGCTGCGTGGCAGTATTTTTCCGTTAAAGTCCGAAAAAGACATTGCAGCTGAGTCCAAAGCTTACCATGCAAAAGTTTCCCGTGGTGGCTGTTATGAATGGAATATGTTTCCTCTGCTTTGAACAAGACATGCTGAAGGCTTGTTGATAGCAGAAATATGACACACGATCACGAGGCTGTCTTGACCGATGCAAACACTCTCATAGCTATTTTTGCACACACACATACACACACAGTTTGTATATAAGTCACCATTTTACCATAATTTCCAGGCTATAAGTCGCTACTTTTTTCCACATTCTTTGAACCCTGCGGCTTAAACAATGATGCAGCTAATTTATGGCTAAACAAACTACAGTTCCAATGATGTTTAGAGTGTCAAAACAGAAAGTGGTGCATTTCCATAATAAAAGCTAATATTACATGTTTTGAAGTGTTATGCAGCAGTTGTGTTTTGAGCTGACAAAGCCTAAGTAAGTTTGATAGTAAGTAAGTTTTTCACATCTCACCGGAGCTAACAAGTGACACTGGGAACACAGAGTGCAGGAAGGATTGCAATGTTTATAAATATCCCATGTTACAACGTGGACACCTATTGGCTTATAGACAAGTGCGGCCTACATATTAAAAAGTTTTTTCTCTTTAAATTTGGTGGATACAGCTTATACAAGTATTCATCATCTAGAATGTACAGTAATATCTATCTGAAGAGCGATGAGCTGTCCAACTGAGACAGGCTGCTGCATAAAATCCCAAAAAAGCCCATTGCACCACCTCTCTGACAGTAGCCATGAAAGAAAGAAGAAGAGGGTTCCTCTTCGGAAATCGATTGTTGGACTTGCTAAACCTTCGTTGAGTGCTCGTCGCTCTCTCAAGCAATGGCGTTGTGTGAATTCAATTGTAAACTGTCTTTGAGACTCTGAAACTCATTTCACAGTTGTTCTGTGCCATGTTGTCCCAACATGGCACAGAACCGGGGTAGTTTAATACCTCATTGCGCTTTTGAAAAGGCGTCACACGGCAAAAATCCATTAGCTATAACAGAAAAGAGCCAGCCCCCGTCGGTGGGGAGTAAAGCTTCATGGAGCGCCTCAGACCTCACTGTATTATGCCTAGCTGCCACTACATTGTCCATAAAACTATATTGTAATCTGTCGTTTCTCACAGTTAATTGGTTCCAGACCTGACCACGATAAGTCAATTTCCACCAAGTAGGATTCCATCTTTATAAATATTTTCATAGTTGTGGTATAGCAAACCTGTTTACATTCTTCTAAATATGTTCTTTTAAGCAATTAGAGCCCTCAAGACCATTTCCGGCAGTAAGTCGGACATGTTTCCAGTGACTCTGCCAGGGCTGCCCTTGTCACCGATTCTGTTCATTATGTTTATGGACAGAATCTCTATGAGCAGCCAGGGTGTCGAGGGGTTCCAGTTTGGTGGCTGCAGTATTGGGTCTTAGGCTGCTGCCCCCGCGACCCGACTTCGGACCGTCGGGAGAAGATGGATGGAGTAAACTTTACACTCGTATTACCCAATATTGTGGATAGAATCAGAGAAAATAAGCCATTTAAGACAGTTTGCAGTTTCCAAAATGGGTGTCAGACAGGAAGTGATGTCGGGGGTTCAGAGTTGAGTTTTAGATTGTTGTGGGCTATGGCCGCAACAATACTAGTGACCAATGTACAATGCTATATTCACCAGTTCAATGGTGGTCTGAATTGCTTATAGTTGTATTTTAGTTCATTTAGCCATTTTTATGCTTGAAAATGCTTAATTTCGACAAAAATACATACAATAGGCCACATTTTTACCAATAAGAGGCCGTATTCAACCTCAAAGCAGCGATCACTTATTAATTTTTGAAAAAACGCAAAAGAGTGAGTGATGACTGTACCCCACATGTCTGACGGAAGTACAGTAAATGAGTCCATTTTTCTCATACCTACTGTAGCTGACTATGTTTGAGTAATATCAAGGCTTGATCAAGGCTTGTCTAACATTACATACTAAAAAATGAGTAACAAAAGTGTGTATGATTCATGCTGGTATCGGTATCGGCCGATAATCAAGGCCGCAATATCGGTATCGCATCAGAAGCGACAAATCGAAAACTTGCTGTGGTCTTATTGGACACTTATGGAGACTTGCATGAAAGCACATATATCGCTCCTCTCGACGAGCAGCGACTCCCCACTCACAGGGGACTCCGTCTTGCTTGTGACGTAAACAAAAGACACAAAAAGAAGCGACACTTCAAAACGACATGCACATGCGTCAAGGCAAATTATCCAAATTAGACGATGTTCATCATTTCATGACTGCTATTATGTCTGATTGTCATTGACAGCTTTGTCATTGTGGTTGTTGATATTGATTTGTCCTTTATCCTTGTTCGTCTTTATAGTTGTCACGGACATTTATTTGCTGATGTCGTTCTGTATGTTTCTGTTGTTCTGTCACAATTGTTGTTGTTGCTGCTGTTGTCCTTGTCTCTTGTCTGTCTTTTTTTTGTTTTTGTCCCCTCTCGCCCCCCCCCCCTGTTTCCTTTTTTCTTCTTCTCTGTCCCCTCCTGCTCCGGTCCGGTCGCTCCAAATTTGCTTTATAACAAGCATCAAGGTCGAATAAATTTTGTATGACAGGGGAAGTGTATATCACACTTCTCTCTGGCAGAGTAAATCTGTTGAGCACTTGACGGCATTTAGGTATACAATTCTATCTGCTTTAAAGGCTGGACAGGACAGGGGTGAGAAAGAAAAAAAAAAAAAAAAAAAAAAAAAAACAAATTAGACGATGTCATGTAGAGCCTCCACTGCCACAAATAGATTGCGGTCCTGTGGGAAAAACTGGATACTGTATGTGACAAGTGTCAATCAAAGGTCACCATTATGGTATTTGTGATGACACGTAAAAACTTCAAGGTTCAACCCCGCTGATGCGGCACTTCTATTGTGCGTTTATTTTTCAGCCTGAATCATCCTCTCAGCGTGAGGAATGCAGACTATCAGATGGCTCACCTATGAGGTCGGTCATTTTGTCAGTGACGGCCCGCGACGCTCTGATGAAGGCGTTGTCACTCTCGTCATACTTCATCTTCATTTCAAAGAACCCTGGAGTGGAAGTGAAGTAGGAAAGTCGATGAGCGTACGGTGAAGGCTAAACATGAAAATGTGAATCCTCACAAGGGCCGCATTTCATCATAAGCTACTGGTCACGCGCCGCAGCCGCAACATTAGGTACACCTGCATCAACGTGCTTAATAGTGTGGCATCCTGCTGAGAGATGTTCACAATGTTTTGCTTGACTCTGCATGAGAGGAGCAAAATATCGCAAACATGAATTTGCGCGATATGGGATTCAATGTTAATAAATGGAATATTTCCATAGTTACAAGATAGAAAACCTGTTTATGACTTTCTAAATACAGTTTTTAACATTATTAGAGCCCTGCAGACATGAAATACAGTGGTGTGGAAAAAGTGTTTGCCCCCCCCCTTCCTGATTTCTTATTTTTTTAGCATGTTTGCCACACTTAAATGTTTCAGATCATCAAACAAATGTAAATATTAGTCAAAGACAACACAACTGAACACAAAATGCAGTTTTTAAATGAAACTTTATATGATTCAGGGAGGAAAAAATCAAAACCTACACAGCCCTGTGTTAAAAAGTGATTGCCGCCCCCCACCCCGTTAAAACATTACTTAACTGTGGTTTATCACAACCAAATTCAATTTCTCTAGCCACACCCAGGTCCGATTACTGCCACACATGTTCTCAATCAAGAAATCACTTAAATAGGACCTGCCTGACAAACATGGAACAGGAGTGGCCGACCAACCAAAATGACCCCAAGAGCGCAGCAACAACTCATCCGAGAGGTCACAAAAGACCCCACAACAACATCCAAGTTCCAAGACCAAAAAGAACATTAAGGCTTGTCGCAGTTTTGTCAGAAAACATCTTGATAATCCCCAAGACCTTTGGGAAAATACTCTGTGGTCTGACGAGACAAAAGTTGAACTTTTTGGAAGATGTGTGTCCCATTACATCTGGCATAAAAGCAATGCCACATTTCAGAAAACAGAACACCATACCAACAGTAAAATATGGTGGTGGTAGTGTGATGGTTTGGGGCTGTTTTGCTGCTTCTGTTTCCTGGAAGACTTGCTGTGATAAATGGAAGCATGAATTCTGCTATCTACAAAAAAATCCTGAAGAGAGAATGTCCAGTCATCCGTTGGTGACCTCAAGCTGAAAGCAACTTGGGTTCTGCAGCAGGACAATGATCCAAAACACACCAGCAAGTCCACCTCTGAATGGATGAAGACTTTGGAGTGGTCTAGTCCAAGTCCTGACCTGAATCCTATTGAGATGCTGTGGCATGACCTTAAAAAGGCGCTTCATGCTGGAAAACCCTCCATTGTGGCTGAATGACAACAATTCTGCAAAGATGAGTGGGCCAAAATTCCTCCACAGCGCTGTAAGAGACCCATTGCAAGTTATCACAAACGCTTGATTGCAGTTGTTGCTGCTAAGGGGGGCCAACCACTTATTAGCTTTAGGGGGAACTTTTTCACACAGGGACATGTAGCTTTGGATTGTTTTTCTCCCTTAATAATAAAAAGTTTCATTTAAAAACTGAATTTTGTGTTGAGTTGTGTTGTCATTGACTAATATTTACATTTGTTTGATGATGTGAAACATTTAAGTGTGACAAACATGCAAAAAAATATGAAATCAGGATGGGGGCAAACACTTTGTCACACCACTTTAATACCCCTATAGTCACCTTTAAGTCCCTGTCACACTAAGCACGAATTTGCACACATCAAGCAGAACCAGCCAGAATGAAAAAGTTTCAAAATTCAAGCCACAATTGGAAGAGGATTTGCGGCCAGTAGTGAAGAGGCGTTTACACTTGCACGCATTTTACCTCCACAATATCCCGCAATTTGCTGTGGCAATGCATGTAATTTATTTATGGCACGCATGAAAAGTGTGAAGACTAGTCTGCGCACCGTTTGTTTACGCATCAATTACACACTTGACACGTAATTCGTGACCAAGAATGGTGCGCATTGACACAAACGGTCCACACTCTCGCACAACTTATTTATCCCTTGTCAGGTAGTGTTTACGTTTAATGCATGACAACAGTGTGCATGATGCACATTGTTCCCGCATGGGTATGCATTGTCACCACCACTTCCCGCATCCGTGAAGCAGTGGTGGCATTATTTGGTCCCGCTGTTTCCCGCGTGACGCCACCCAACAGCAGGCATCATTCCTCTATTTGCAAGGGACCTATAAGATATTGAACTCCTGAGAAGAAGCTCATGCAAGAAAGAATGGAAAGCCCATATTTTCTCGGAGATACAGAATGTGCAAAGAGAAGCAAGCAGGGAATAAAATTGCTACCACTGCGGAGACAAAGTGCGTGCAAGTGTAAACGAGGCTTGTGTTTGGCTTTTTTCTTTTTTTCTTGTGATGCAAATGACGTGATGTAAGTTGGCAACACGGAAGTGGTGAATGAGGCTTCAGCGGGCTTGTTGCCTTTCAGTACCTCTGCGCTGTCCATGGCGGCAGCCGCTGATGGAGTTAACTTGTGTTTTGGGTCATTACTGCCGCCTATATGCCACAGTACTACATATCACTTGTATTTCAATATATTTTGACTAATAATAGACCATAGTCTTACCACAAAACAGCCATCATTTATCAACTCATTCAATCCAAGCCATTTTTAAAAAACAACCCCTTCAATACCGACCATTTTAGACCATTTTGACTGATCTTTCAAGGCACACAGAATATTGTGTTCTATGTTTATTTGAACATGGAACCTACCGAAAGAAAGATTACACTCCCGTCTTTCGTCAGAAAAAAAAAAGTTTGTTTCTACCTTTTCCCGTTCTTTAGTAACCAGCAGTAGAATATAGGTAAGTATTCAGGAAAATATCAGTTTCTGACTAAAAAAGGGAGGAAAAACAGCTTTTTGTGAAAAGATACATTTTAAGCATAACTTTCACGTTGGCACAACTTTTTTGCTTTTGCGACAGCTCAAATATCTAAACAACTACACCACAACTTAAACAACAACAAAAAATGGTTGTTTTACATCAAAATAACAATTTATTTGCAAATATAACACCATGAATTATTTACAATTTTCACACTAAACTGTGTGTGCATGCGTTAAAATTTCCTTAAGATGCGTAACCTTCTGCACGCTACACTCCTCCATGCTCTTCCACATCCTCCTTGCTGTCAAGTGTGTTTTTACATGCAAAAGATACCTGCTGAGCTCTTATCAAATGCACTTCTGTTTTTATGGCTTAAAACTGCTTGAAAAGTGCCTCTCGCACAAAGAAACGTATAAATACGTCTTTGGGATCTGCCGTTCAGGTTTATAAAAATGCATAAATACGTCTTTGGTATTGAATGAGTTCATTTTTGAAAAACAGCGATATGGCGAGGGAGCGATAATCGAACTACAATATTGCGAGGGATGACTGTATGTAGCAATGTCAATTTAAAAAAAGTGGACCTCATTAGGTTATGCAGGTGTACCTAATGTTGTGGCTGTGTCACAACGTGACAAAAACAAGAGTCCTGTGTGTTCTTACTGTTGAAGACCACATTGTTGTCTTTAAATTCCTTCCACTGCTGGTACCATCTGGAGTCCCTGTGGAGCACCACGCCTGTGGCTTCTCTGAAGAACACACACACGTTATAATTGCACACTTTAGTCCAGAGAGGAGAGTATGGCTGCGGGAGTGACCGCTTACGTACTCGTTGGCTTCGAAGACCTTGTTGTCATCCGATGACCCCTTGGAGGAGAACTCGCTCCTCTTCCTGAGTCGAGCGGGAGACCGGTAGGGGCCGGTGTGGCCCAGGTCACCAATCTCTTTTTTTACACTCTCCATACCCTGGAAACAAGACAAGAGAAAGTAAGATTGACCACGTCAGAGGCAGAAATCGAGAAGGTTCATCTTATTTTAAAAGAGGCCTTGTTTATTTATTGTTTTTGCATCAAGTGTTTCCTAACTTTAAGCCTCCCTTCCTCCACGTCCCAGCATGTATACACTCTAAATCAGGGGTGTCCAAAGTGTGGCTCGGAGAATTGTAACTTAACAAGAAAAAGTCTGACTTTGGTCTGAAAATACCGATGTAATATCATGAAAAGAACCCGTCATTTTGGTAGCATAAAGTTGAAATACTAAAGAAAATAAGACTTTTTTTAAAAGTTATAATATTATGACAGACAAAACAAATAAATTAGGTTGCGTAAGAAGTTATAATGTCAAAAGAGTAATGAATAATGTCAAAATATTAAGAGAAAAAAAGCTGTATTCTGAAGATAAATAATGTTGCAGTTTTACGAGAATAAACTTGCAATATTATGAGGGAAAATTTTAATTAAAAAAACATATACAATACTTTTTAAAGTTGTAATATTTTAAAAAAAACTAAAACAATTTTGGGAAGAATTATGTTGTGGAAAAAGTTATAATATTATGAGAATAAAGTCAAAATATTAAGAGAAAAAAAGCTGTATTCTGAAGAGAAAAAATGTCGAAATTTTATGAGAATTAACTTGTAAAATACTATCAGGGAAAATAGTGTAATTTCAGTAGCATTGAGTTGAAATGTATAAAATATATACAATATTTTTTTAAAGTTGTAATATTAAAAAAAAACAATTTGGGGGAAATTTGGTTGTGGAAAAAGTTATAATATTACGGGAATAAAGTCAAAATATTAAAAGAAAAAAAAGCTGAAGAGGAAATTTTTTTTGCAATTTTCTGAGAATAAGCCTCTATGAGGGAAAATAGTGTCATTTCAGTAGTAGTATTCAGAGAAAAACACATTTTTGGAAAATTAGGTTGTGGAAAAAGTTATAATGTTATGCGAATAAAGTCAAAATATTATGAGAATAAAGTGATAATATTACAACAAATATTTTTGAAGATAATTTAAGAAGAAAGTTGAAATATTTGGAACATTTAAAAAATGGGGAAAAAAAGAGCAAAGAGTGAAGTTGATAATATGTTTTCTCGCTTATATGACAAAGCTGAGATGCAGTTTTTTCTTGAACTATATGTACTGTGTCCAACTTCTTAGCATATCTACATGTGTTGCTTTACAAAATGTCAAAGTGGCAAAGTTGCATCCTCTCATTTTTCATGTATGTGACCCCTTGCTAAAAAAGTTAATAGGGTTTCACGGTTTTAGGTAGAAGACAGACGTTTTAAGAACATTTGTTTAAATCATGGATTTTAAACTCTGCTACAAATACAAATCTCCGTCAATACAACCCGTTTACAGTCTTACTCACACAACATGAACCAACTGGAGATCATTCATCTAAACAAAAGCCTGCCTCACTCATGGTGCGACCAAAAATAACACAGGACACACGTGGAACATCCACTATAACTCCGACACACTGACCGATTAATCGGGCCGATCATGACATGATCAATGATGAATCAATATCAGTGAAAATGTAGCGGATATATAACTTTTTTTTTTTTTTTTGCTGCGGCGCAATTCAGTCGCTCCCTCCCTGTGTCTCTCTCCGTCTGCCTGCTCCCTCTGCCGCTCTCCCTCAGTCAACAGTAGGAAGAGACAACTACTGAAACGCCAACAGAAACCGTTTTTTTTTTTTTTTTTTACACTAAAGTAAGCTGTGACTTTGTAAAACAATATAACACTTCACTTTAGTGTCACGCTGTGAGGGACGGTCAAGGAGAACATTCTAGTTTCTAGAGAGTGTATTACAGCGCTTTGACGCCGCATGCGTTGCATCTCTTTGAGATAAACATAGATGCAACTGTTAATTCACATGTCCACCATTATCTAAGACTATTATACTGCGTTTTAAAGTGAAATAAAAGATATGTGCAGACATACACAGCGTCTCACTTCACTTCATACTTCCATGCAGGATTTCCAGGGGCTCATACGTTCACAAGTTCATGTCTTCGTGCAAATCATTTTGAAAGTGTTCCAAGTCATGCATTTCGTTGTCATTTGATATAGTGCATGTTTTGAAAGCAGCTACATTGTTACATAAAGTCTAGTTTAGTCCCTCGTATCAAGTCTAGTTACGTGATGCATGTTTGGATGATTTCTTATTTTGTTTGTAGTCAACTTTTTTTTTTCACTTTTTAATGTTTGCTTCAGCATTTGTTTTTCAGCTGTTTGCAAATACTCAGTGGCTGCAGATGGAGCTTTTCAATAGCTAGTAAATGTGACTAATTGATATCAGTAAGATGTTTTTGTGACTATCCATCCACCTTCTGCTTTTTTTGCGATGAATCGTATTTTTGGTATTATAAGAATTTATTATTGGCCGATATATCAGTTATCTGCTTTTTTTGTTGAGTCCCAAAAGTCCAAAATGGGTCGGGCTCTAATCAGAATAAACACTTGCACTCTAACACACTTGCAAACCAATACCATTTTACACTAATGTATAACCCACAAGGCATGCTTGGTAACATCATGTTGGTAAATTGTGCACGTGGTGTTCATGTGTTCAGCATGCCTTGAGAGTTGTAAATTCGCATAAAATGGTCACGTTTTGTGCATTTTTGTAACAGTATTCTCATCGTATTGTATGTATGCCTTGTATTTTCCCTTGTTAAAATGATTTGTTTCCCTCTTTAGGGACAAACAATGTCAATTTCCCCTCTAACAGAATTAAAGCAGGTTTAAAAATAGATTTTCTCAAGCTGCTGCGCCTTCTTTGACTGCTGCTGTTTTGCACAATGAAACGATGCGAGTGCACTGAATTCAAACCTGTGATATTGCTTTGAATGCACCGGTTTTTCCCAACATCTCGCCGCTCTTTGAGACGGTCTCTGCTGAGGTCTTTGCTGTTTTGGCTGCCTCTTCCATTCCCTCCTTGATCTTCTTCCCAATATCCGTACGACTGACCTCCTCCAAGCCCTGGTCACGCACAAGAACACATAAAGAATAAATCATCTTGGACGACTTCTTGATCATGTTACAGCTGACCATATTTATTTACCTCCTTTACTGTGTCTGAGAGGTTTTCTAGCTTCTTCTTGAGAACCTCTGAAGTCCTCACAGTTTCAGATTCAATTGTTTTCTACGGGGAGCAGTAACGACAATGCTTTAAAAACAAAATCACTTCAAAAGTGGACAAAATGCAGTGTGTGTGGCCAAATACTAACATATTTCCTGCGAGCTTGCCTCAAAGCGTCCGACTCCTCGAGTTTTCTGGCCTCTTCGCGAAACTTTTTGATGTTTTCTTTCATTTCCTTGTTTTTGCTGATCTCCTGCTTCAAATTGTCCAGGAATTCGCCGAGAAAACCTTTTCTTCCACCGCCTCGCTCCCCTGACAAATATCTGACCTGAAGACTTGAAGACTGTGGCAACTTTCACATGAATACAGAGGAACAGATACAGTTAGACGTTTTCTGCAGAAATAGTGAAAGTACACTTCACTAATGTCAGCAACAGAAATGAGTAAGTGCTTCAAAAACCTTGAACCTTGATAATATCCAGTCTAAAGTTCCTACCTGGGAAGAGCTTGTGAGGAAATTCCGTATTCTGAAGACATTTGCTCTGTTGTGCAGCAGCAAGAAAGAGGACGGGAACGCCAAAGAGTATTTCCTTAAACACATCTGACGACAGACAGTCATACATACAGTCAGTCTTAGAAATGTAAGTATAAGCCGAACGTGATGTAGAATTTTGATTACAGTGGGATCCAAACAGAGGACCACATACAGAAAAAACAAAGAATGCGGGCAGGTATTGGCTAAAACCAGTGTAATATAGGTCAATATATGCTATGTCAGTCTTAGCTTTGTGTTGTAGATGACATAGCACATGACATTTCTGGAATATACCGAGGGTCCCAAAAACACGAGATGTGGGCATAAAATGGTTCCCGGGCCGCGCTTTGGACAACCTTAGCTAAGCGTAATCATCAACATTTTTTGAAGCGTTAAGCATTTCAGTTTGGTGCCCACTTTTGTTAAAATAATCGATAAATGCAGCCAATCAAGTTGACGTTCTACAGCGCATAAAGTCCGTGCACCGGCTCGTCGTCTCAAGATAATAAACTCTACAGATTACCAATAACAGTTCTACATATTTTGCATCGTAAGTAAACCTAAATAACACAAAATACCCGCTTAAGTGTTCATTTGACGCAAAACCCGACCCAAGCGCTCACCTGATAACACCGACACAAGGGGGACGCCATCTTGAATGTAGTGGCGATTGACCTTCTTCCGGTATCGACCTTCCATGTACCAAGGGGAGGGTCTTTAACTTTTTATTGGATGAGATCCTTCGGGGAAAGGTCTTGGGTGGTGATTGGATGACACTTGGTAGGCGGGTCTTCAGTCTCCAATGGAAGTGCATTCATTCAAGGAATTACTTGTGAATGTTAGTGTAGCACTATCGACCCAAATATGCAAAAATTTTAAATAAACGTACGACCTATATACAGATGCACCGTTCTGCTTATTGACAAATGAATATTCAAAAAACTGACTTGCTGTAAATATATGAGTGTGCAATTCAAGGACAAAATAGGCCAGATTAATTATTGAGGTTTATTATCAAAACACTTTGAAGATCAAAGCAGACAGGTGAAGCATGGTGGGGGGTGGGAGGAGAAATAAAATTTGGTCTTTAAAAAAGTAAAATGTACAAACTAAAATCTACACTGATTTAAACTGCTAACTAAAACAATGACCGTGACAAATATCAAACCAAGTTAATATGGATACGCCAGCAAGCAAATTTAGATCATCATGGGCATCAGAGACCAAATGACACATCAACTGCAAAAGCTTATGCATTCCTATCAATCCTAACATCGATTTCTCTTCCGTTCAGGCGATAGCCATTCATGGTACGGCAGGCACGCTCGGCAGTCTCAGGGTTGTCAAAGCGAACCACACCGCAGCCCTTGGACTTGCCATTCTCCATCTTGATATCGGCATACTGCACCATGCCTACAAAAAAAAAAAAAAAAAAAAAAAAAGACGATGCATAGAAATAAACATACGTCAATATTAATAAATTTTTTGAAATTGCATTTCCATTGACAACTGTGACTCTGGTCTTACCACATGTATTGAACGTATCCTTCAGCATCTTCCAGGTGAAGTCAAATGGCAGCTATAAGACAAAAACGTCAGAATTAGCATTGCACCGTGTCACAAAAGCTCTGATCTCACTGATGAAAGGCCTGGAAAAACGTACATTACGGACAAAAATCTGGCATCCCTTTCTGATATTTCCTGCTCCTGCTCCAGGGCCTCCCGCTCCAGCGCCTCCAAAGGAATTTCCACCAAATCCACGATCCAAGTCAGCGGAACGATCAAACTGACCCGCACCACCGGATCCCATCCTGTCCATCCCAGAGCTCATACGATCGAGGCCAGCCGACGGAAAGCGGTCGAGACCTCCAGATGATCCCATGCGATCGAAGTTGCTGGACATTCTGTCAAGCCCAGTGTTGCCCATGCGATCCATGCCCATTGGAGAGCCAAAGTCCAGACCACTACCCATGCGATCCAAACTAGATGGGCCCAAGCGGTCGAAACCGGCTGGGCCGAGGCGATCCATACTGGAGCTCATGCGGTCGAGACCGGCGCCGAGCCTGTCCATGCTAGGCCCAAGCCGGTCCATCCCTGAGCCCATTCGGTCAAAGCCAGAGCCCATCCTGTCCATGTCGGATGGACGGTCCATTCTGTCCATGCCCATCCTATCCATGCCCCCGATGCGATCCATGTTTGTTCCCATACGGTCCATTCCAGCGTTCATGCGGTCCATGCCCATGGAATTTCCTAAGCAAGGATGGAAAAGTCAAGATGAAAGTGTTACTTGTACGTTATGGTTACAATGGCACATAAAGCCCCCCTTGAGAACACCAACTCGTACCTCTATCAAAAGAATCTCCAAAACTATTGCGAGACATGCCCATTTCATTTCGACCAAACTCCCTGTCAAACCCACCACCAATGCCTCGGTCCATATCTGACAATGTAAGGGATGAACGCATTAGACATCCAGCAGGCCATGAATGCCATCTACTTTGCTTTTGGAACGGTTATTATGCCTCAGAACTTGTCCTTACCATTCATTCTGCCCATCCCCGAAGAGCCAAAACGATCCATGTTCATTCCTCCAAAGTTGTCCATACCTAAAAACAGCGAGAGTAACAAAAATAGAAAAAATAAAAGTCAGACAACCTTGGAATGCTTTAATATTGAGAAGGAAAAAAGAGACATGATATGGTACATACCTCCCCCCATACGATTTCCCATGTTGCCAAAGCCTATTCCATCCATTCCTAGAAGAACAGAAGAACATCCGTGAGCAAGTCACTTCACTGAACTCCCATTTTAAAAAGGCAAATTAAACCCACTCACCTCCAACGCCCATGTTGCCCATCCCACCGCCACCGCCTCTGTTGAGTTGGTTAGCATCGATGGGCTGGCCACCAGGCCCCAAACCCAAACCCACACCACTTAGGCCACCTGGGTAAAAATGTGCATTAGACAGGTTCATGCAACTTTTTACTTGTAGGACACAACGTTAATGCGCTTAAAACATTTATACTCACGAGGAAGAGAAGCACCTCTGTCAGGTGGACCAAAATCTTTGGGCATTGACTTTTCATCCTGAAAAAGGAAAAACAATGAAATCACAATACATTGAAATCCTGAGACAAATACATATGTTAGGGGTGGGTGGTTAACATACCAGCTTCACATGCATGACACGGTTGAACAGCAGCTGCCCGTTCAACATGGCTATGAAATCATTAAGGAATACAAACTGGACATATCTGAGCTTAGTGCACATGGATTACAAGAACGCTCCTGAACCCAAACCCTGGGTCCCAAAGCGGGCATTGTAAATCGCTCACTTACCGTATTTTCACGACCATAAGGCGCACTTAAAAGTCTTAAATTTTGTCCAAAATGGGCAGGGAGCCTTATAATGCGGAGCGCCGTATGTGTGTACCGAGTTCCAAAATCTGTAAGTGTTGCTGTGTGACTTTTATGAGCGCTCCGCTCGACTGGGAGCGTCTTCTGCCGACAGGCTGCTTGTATAGAGGAAAGGGACGTGGACTTGACTGAGGACGCTAAAGGCACGCCCCAGTAGTTATATACTGTAAGTATATTTAATGAAATGGCGCCATCTATCCATCCCGGCAAGGACTACTGTGGCGCAGCAACATTCAACGGATTACAGGGAAAGCCGGCCATCTTCCGCTCCTACTGCGGTAAAAACATTGCAGACAACTACTACCCAACTACATCATCAACATGGACTACGTGCCGCTCACTTTCGACATCACACACAACAGGGCACGAGAAGTTGGCTTTTACTGTTGTGCTTGGTTGCCATGGTAATGGACAGAAAATGCTACCTGTGGTGATTAAGAGGAAATGCTGCCTAAAGAAAGGTTTCCAGCCAGACCAAGTAAAGCGGCTGGAAGGACGTGTGTGTCACAAGTGCAGCAAATGAACTTGGAGCTTAACATCATTCCGGGAGGCTTGACGAAGGAACTCCAACCGCTGAACATCGGTGTAAACACGGCGTTTAACGTCAAGTTGCGAGCAGCGTGGGAGCGATAGATGACAGCTAGTGAACACAGCTTCACTAACACTGGGAGGCAGCACCGTGCGAGTTTTGTCACTATTTGTGAATGGATGTAAACACGGCGTTTAAAGTTAAATTGCGAGCGGCGTGGGAGCGATGAATGACAGCTAGAGAACACGGCTTCACTAATGGATTGTGGATGCTTGGGCTAACGCGTCTGATGCACGGTTGTTCACGCTTTCGCAAAAGCCAGAATCATTTCTGAGGCGTCCCACAGCAACGAGACTGACTGACAATGACGACAGGGAACCTGCCGTGTTTGACGGAGAACTTGCCCCGCTGTTCATTTGGGATACAAAAGATGAGGACTTTTGATGGATTTGTGGATGAGGATTGATCAAAAATAACATGAGTGCATTGTTAAATACTTCAATAAAGTACAAGCGAACTCAGTTTTGCGCTCACTGGCTTTTTAAAAACATACAATATCATGTATGCGAGCTTATTGTAACGTCACTGGGAGCACTTCATGTTCCCCAGCGTGCTTTGCGGTAGTGTTTTGGTGCAAATGCTCTTAAAGTAAAATTTTTGAGCTATATAGCTGTTAGTTATTGTTCTGCAAAAGTAGCGGTATGTCTTGTCTGTTTTTGCGTTGCTGTGTGATGTTTTTAGTTGTGCACCATGACTGAGACTGTTGCGTTGAGTGATGACCATCCTGATTTCAAGTGGATTTGATAAACTGAATGAGAGTTCAGCTCTTAATTTATCTAAAGAAATAAAGCATTGCCGCTTCCTCACTGACTTCTGAGCGTCACGGTATGTTTTAGCTTGCATACCTGCGCCCAATAATACTTTGCGCCTTGTGTATGTGTTAAATACAAAAATAGCACCTGGAACTGAGACTGCGCCTTTTAATACGGTGCGCTTTATGGTCGTGAAAATACGGTACATTAAAGCAGTAAAACAACACTGATAACATACTGAGTCAGCCAGAGTCACATGCACGCACACAGCCGCAGTAGCTTGTGCTGCTAAACTAAGCTAACCCCGCTAGCTTCCATTCGCGCGCCGGAAGAGGAGTTTCCGCTAACTTTCGCTGGTGTTTCAGGTCACCATTTCATGACCAGACATGTTTAGTTCGGGAAGGGCCGGTTAGTGTTTCTGATGAGATTCCGCCACGATTGAGCGGTCCGCCGAGGAAATACTTCCCCACACAAATGTTCCTTTTCACGATGACAGGGTTTCATTCACATTAAGTAAATTTCCACAAGATCCTGCGTTTAAACGGTAGATCTGATTTTATTGGCCAATTCTGTGATTCCGTTAACGTGGAAATCATAGGGCCCTACACTTATTGATGAGTGATGGTTCTGGAAGGATACAGACAGCTTGGACGGCTTCAATGGGCATGTCAAAGGTTACTGTGCCCATGCCTCTGCTCTTGCCTTCCTTGTCCTCAAGAATGTCTGCCCTCACCACCATGCCAGCCATGCCAAACACCTCCTTCAGCTTCTTCCAGCCTACTTTGTAGTCAAGCTGTCGGGCATATCGGCAGAGCGTTAGGATTCACATCAAGCCAGAGGGTCAGGGGCACTTGCAGGAAATGAGCTTACATTTGCAACAAAGACAGTGTTGCCAATCCGTCCCGCTTGCAGGCCATGGATGATCTCCATGGGAATGTTGGGGTTGTTCATCAGGCTGGGAGGGATGTTCACCATGGGGCCATTTGGTCCAGGGCCCATTCTATCCATGTTCATGCGATCCATTCCTCCCATGCCACCTTGGGGGCCTCCACTCTTGTTGATTTCTCTCTGAGCTATCACACCATCAGGGTCCTAAGAAAGAAAAGGACAATGGTCATTTGGGAGGATGAAATACGGGGTTAAGCCTGTCGCGATAACAAATTTTCCTGGTCGATAACTGTGCTACAATTTATCGTCGATAAACGATATTATGGACATTTTTTTTTCAGTGATTGTCATGAGGTGTGATTCACATTTGAACCACTAGATGGGACTCAAGTATGTATAGTGCACGGTGTACCTGTGTGAGACATGACCTTAACACAGAAGTTGCCTGAATGTATGTTGTTGCAATGTAGCCAGTGACACAGTCTGTAAGCATGCACCATTTTGCACAGTTTTGTTTATATTTACTTTGTCTACCAAACGCCCCAGTAAGCGTTGACCGACAGGACAAGGCTCCGCTGCCCCACACACCTCCATCAGCACTTTTTTTTTCCACCAATTGAGAAAACTGTCCGCGTCTGTATTCATGCGCTGACATTGTTCATTCAAAAGATATTCCCACACTGTGGTTGTGGCAGTCGCTTTTGTGCAGTCATTCATGTTAGCGTATGCTGGCTCACGAAGCTAACTTGCTACGACACAAGGTAGCCTCGCTACCTTATGAGGGAAGGAGACGACAGGAGGGTTCACACACTGTTCATTCCACTATAGCACCAACGTGCAGAGAGCTGCAGAGTGAACCCTCTTGTCATCCAGTCTGCAAGGCAATGCATGCACGTCAATTTATCGAGGCCGACAAAAATGATCAAAGTCGTTTTCTTAAATCCTTCGATTAATCGATTATCGTGACAGGCATACACAGGGTTTTTTCAAGGTGGCCTACCTCCTTCACTTTCAAGGGACGCCCATTGAGGTTGTGCTTGTTGACCTTCTCCACAGCTTTCCTCATCAGTTCCTCGGTCCTGAACTCAACCACGCTGGCAGAGCAAGTACAACCAGTAAATACACCCCTGACTGAGGTCATGCAAGATTGATGGGAACTATGATCAATTGTGCAAGAAGTTACTTACGCACAACCCTTGGTTGATTGAAGACCACACAACAACCCAGAATAATAAAAACAAACAAATTCAAGTTAGAAGATTCATATTTAAAACATTGTCTGAAAAAAGTGAATTTCATGCACAGCAACTCTAATTTTACACAAAGCTTACAACCTTGGCCACAACCCTCCAATAACATAACTCATCAACACAAAGCAGTAATGTTTGCAGAAATTACGTTTTTCCAACATCCAAGAGAGGAAAATCCAAAGTGAAATCGGATTTCCAAATAATGAAATGTTGAACATTACCATTTCAGGAAGGACCTTCATTCTAAAAAAATGTGTATATTTTGGATTAAAACAGCCATCGGTAAGTCCTGCGACCGCCACTTGCACACTACGCCTTTAGGTCAGAAGAAAACTCCAGCAACCAAAAAGGTACATTTGTATGCTACATCTATCTCAGGATTGGCTACAAAGAAAGCTGAAGTCCTTAAAGAGCATCAATCCTAAAATGACCTCAAGTCAAGGCCACAGGCGACACCACAAAAGGACATGCCTCCGACATGCCAACATCTCACACACTCTAGGTCAGGTTTCGGAATCTGAACAAATGCCCAACAATGAAGAGAGGAAACCAAAGCTGACAAACACAGGTTTGCCAAGGATATTTCAAAAGGTTGTGTTTATATATGTTTGCACTTACCCTTGATTTGCCTTCTGCGTCCATTAAGTGTTCCACGTACGTTACATCACCCACTACAAATCAGATCCCAGACGACACACACCAAGGGAGAGAAGCCGAGAGAACAATTGGGGTTTAGAGTGGAAACAAGAAAGGTGGCCGGTGACAGTGAGCTCGGACTGGCAGTCCTGAGCCTTCCTCCAGCACCTCTGTCGCATCACAATATGGTACAGGTCTACAAAAAGCAAACTTTTTCTTTAAACAAAGTGTACTTCTTACCATGTCCTGTTTAAGGAGTCTCCCAAAGCACCAAAAGCAATGGACTAAGGCCATACACCTTCTTTTGCCATAGGCCACCTTCTACTTGCTAATTGACCAAATGTATTGGAAGTTGGCAAACCCTCTTCAGTGCTAACCTGTGTGCACTTTGCCACCATTGTAACCCTCAGGGCAACGCTTCAGTGCTACCTTTGTCCAACTGCTGAGCCTTAGTGAACACGATGAATATACTGACCATAGCTAGTGTCCGTTAAAGTAATGATATGGGGGTAGAGCAAGTTGTCAAGTACTCGTAAAGCTCTTTTCGGAAGTACACAATTATCGGAATTTGGACGAGAAACCACGTCTGCACTCCTGATCCTGCTCCTGTTCAGCAAATGGACCAAACCTCTCGAGACAAGGACAATGTGCAGTAAGAAGCCGTTTCGTTTTGTAGACCTGTACCCCAAACAACCCCAAAACACATCTGTTTGGCACAAAATGGAGATCTGCTGAGAAAACACTTTGCTTGTCAAGCGGCACACCTAAAAGAAGAAAATGAAATTTAACTCCACAGTCACATGACACACACAAATACCAGGTAGACCCTCTCTCTGTAGGATACTCTAGAACCGCTTCAGAACATGCTTTTATGAGCTCCAAGTTGCTAAATTAATACAAAAGGGCGGATATTTTGCAAAAACTCTGCAACCCAAAGTGTACATTTGAGAGGGCCAGCCATTTTAGTGGTTTTAAAAATGAATAAGCTTCCATGTTTTACTACAATTGCACTTCTGTTGAAATGATTGAACACAAACCACTGGATATTACTCAGGTTTCGACGTCAAAAACTTCGACTTCCCCCAAACCATGAAGGATTTAATCAAAAAAACTTGTTCTTCTGTCTGACATCCAAGGCCACAGCCTGCAACTCCTTGGCCGACCCATAAAGAGGGACCTCCTTTCAAACTACTATCACACAAGCGCTCCAACGACGTAAAAAAAAAAAAAATAATCCCAATTGCCTTTTTAAAAAGCTCTTGCGGACCAATAAAAAGACCCCAAACTGTCACTGTCCATTTCAACAAGGTGGACTGACCGAACAAACACTCATATCTAGAAACCTTACCTTTCTCCTTCATCAGGTCTTTCAGGGATTGCCATTTCACATCGTAAGGGATGTTGCTGACAAAAACACGGTATCTCTTGTTGACATTTCCATAGGGCTCAAAGCGTCCGCCGCCGCCTCTCTTCTGGGGCCTCTCCTTCCTGCTCATGTTGCCCTCATGCTTGGCCTTGCCGTTCATTTCTCTGTGTAGGGGGAGGGGAAAAAAACAACTTTTTAAAACAAGCCCTACTCTGGACCAGTCCAGTGTGTACACCGCCTCTCGCCCAAAGTAAGCTGGCATAGGCTCCAGCATACCCGCGACCCTAGTGAGGATAAGCGGCATAGAAGAGGGATGGATGGAAGATCCACTCTATCGTGCTGGTAAAGGCAAATGGTTGGCATAAAACTAGGGCACATGAAGGCACGGTAGTTGGTTTGACGTTATTTGACACAAACATACATGGCTAACCAAGCAGCGCTTTCCGGAGGCCTTACTGGGGCCTCGGCTGTGCCTTAGCACCAATGAAAGACGCCTGGGCGCTTTAAATACGGTCTGGGACCGTATTAAGACGACATTTAATTTAATAACTGCTGTTTAAACGGAATCGTGCATACTTAATTGCGGGTTGCTAATCAGTTAGCTACTGCTAACGTAGCGTCGAATAGCTCCAAAATGGCGGCGCGGCGCGGCGCTTGCCTAATGCTAAGCAACGACACAACACATCAAGTGAACGCATGTATCCACTTCAAAGATAAAAGCCAAAGAAGGCTAAAAATAGCACTTTGGCGTATACGCAAAGCCTTCAGACTTCGTTTTATCATCGCGTTTTAATGGTTCCGCCAAATCGTCGCAATCCCTTGTGCTTAGCTAACTAGCTTATGCTAACAAAGGAAGGTTAATGAATGGACTTTCACCCTTGCTGCTGCAACTGTTGATCCGGCGCCGTCTGCTCCTCGAGTGCCTTGTCGGAAGCAATTTCGCTCTGTTCGTTAGACATCTTCTTTTCAAATTATTGGATAACAGGATACTGCGTTGAGGTTATCTGCAATGAAGTCAGCAAGTCGCCGTTGACTTCAGCTTAATAACGACTGCGTACCACCTCCTGAAAATGGCGGTGGAAAATTCCTTTTCGGGCGGATGTAGGATTTTTAAAAAAATGGGTAAATTGACTTACCTACTTCCGGTTATTCTTTTTAAAGAAATAAAAGTGTTTGGTAAAAGGCTAATTTTGTTTTTTAGAAAAATGTTTGATGACCCTCAATGCAACTGAAATATGATATGACATAATGATTTTCAAAATATAAAAGCGACTTTGATCGTGGTAACAGAATACACTACAGAATGGATCGTTCCAACTCTTATTTTGAAAGAATATATTTAACTACAAACTCAACACAAAAATCAAGCAAATATAAATATTATGTGGAAGGTATCCACAGTAAAGATTTTCTTGCTGAGGTAGGACATATTGGAGACATGGTTCAATTTATTTAAAATGTTTTGGCTATTATATGCTGTTAATTGAAATAATTCTATACCTCCCTGCTTTCATTATTGCAGAAATATAGACTATGCATATCTATGTAATGAATCGCAGTGTAATGACTATGTCTTTACAGAAATATTGTCACAGGTGGCTAAATAATCACCGTAATTAAAATGTTAATATTGTTAACCAATTCCACTCCAGCTGATGGCGCTGTTTGGTTTGACGCAACCTACGACACACACAAGGAAGAAGACAGCTTATTATAGGCTTGCAATGGATAGAGGAAATAAAACCAGATAGAGTGGTATGTTGTGTGGACTCTCTGGCAGCATTATATAGTATTAAAAATATGGAATCAAGTCGACAGGATTTATTATTAGAAATACATCAAAACTTATTCCAACTACACATGTTAAAAATAGACATAAGATTTTGCTGGGTGCCTGCACATGTAGGGGTGGAGGGGAATGAGGTGGCAGATAAAATGGCTAAAATGGGAATTAGAAGGAATGAAATTATAGATATACCTGCTGGTAAAGGCGAAGTAAAGGCAATAATCAAAAAACAAATGATGGAGAAATGGCAAAATAGGTGGGATGAGGGTAGTAGCGGGAGAAAGTATTATAAAGTACAAAAATCTATCAGTGCACAAGGGGTGAAGAGAAAAAACAGAAAAGAGGAAATAGTGTTAACTAGGATGAGGCTCAATCACACCGGGTTAAATGACAAGATGTTTTTGATAAGGAAATGTAAATCAAAAGTATGTATGGAGTGCAAAAGTATAGAGAACGTAGAACACATATTACTACACTGCAAGAGATATAGGGAAGAACGTGTAACGTTAAGGAAAAGAATTAAGAAGATAGGAAGGAAATGGAGCATTGAGGGTATCTTAGGAACAGGTGGGGAGGGGGTAAGAGATATACAGAGGGCAGTGATAGAATATTTGAAGGACACAGGATTATATAACAGAATATAGATAAGTATTAGAATATTTTAGTATAAGTATTATTATTAGGATTAGTATTATTAGCAGTATAAGTAGTCTCCTCACTGTCTAAGATAGCATAAAGTAAGATACTGTATATGGCCCATGTTACATACTCCGGTACAGTAGGTGGCGGTATGCACCTTTTCAAGTCATGGTTGCAACCCGCCATTAAACTAAAAGAAGAAGAAGAAGACAGCAGTTGGGGAAAACGGAAGTAGCATTTAGCATGATGACGAACCAGAACAATAGCATTGAATATTAACACAGATATTCGTATATATTAAACGAACCTTTAGCTCAAACGTCCTCTATAAGTAAAACTTTAAACACATAGGTATTCCGTCGTCGTGCCGTGGTCTTGTACGGTTATGTTTTTTTTCAGAAATGACAGCGTTCGCCTGTAGCTAACCACGCCACACAATCAATGAATGCGCGGGTTGTGTGAATCTAAAGCGCTCCAATCATGACTACCGGTGCGGATGTCAGGGATATTCTGGAGTTGACAGGAGGGGACAATGATGGGCCCATCAGTAAGAAGGACCTCATCAATTCTGACAAGGTGAGAGACAAACAGAACTTTCATCACAGTTGGTACATACAGTATACAGCAGAGATGTCCAAAGTGCGGCCTGGGGGTCATTTATTGTATGTTAGTAGGTATTACATTAGCTTTGTCACCTGTGTCTCTGTGAAATACCTAACAGTCATCGTAGAGGAGCAAAGCACAATTATTTATCGCCCAGTACTCATGCATTTGTAATGTGAGCAGCCATGCCTCACATTAAACATGTAAAAATGTAAAAATTTGGTTGATGATGCCCTAGCGGTAAGTATTTCATTTCGGGTTTTTTTTCCCATCACAGAAAAAATCTAAGAAGACAACTGAAACACTGACCTTCAAGAGGCCAGAAGGAATGCACAGAGAAGTCTACGCGCTGCTGTATTCTGATAAAAAGTAAGGATTTTTCCTCATCTTAATTCTGGATTCAAATAGTGTTTCATCAGTGGTGTATTCAGTGTAAGTTGGCTGCACAGTAATTCCTCAACACTTTGCGCTTTGAATTTCACGGCTTCACTCTATCACAGTTGTTCTAAATATATTAATAAAAGCTGTTGTGTCGTTTCATACGGCCTAATATTAGTTTTTAAAAAATGCATACAGTCGTCCCTCGCTACGTCGTGTTTTTCAGTAATTATCACTATTTCGTGGTTGACAGTGGCCTATTATTAGTCAAGTGGAAACAGAGTTTGTGTGGTTGCGTCGTCATGCTACACCGGCATAGACCACTGATACCTTGCATGAACTGTGTATAATCTTCATTCCGATGGTCTGAACCTTTGTTTTTGTCAATCCCCCGCACCCAGGGATGCGCCCCCACTTCTGCCAAGCGACACCACCCAGGGCTACAGGACAGTCAAAGCCAAGCTGGGCTGTAAAAAGGTTCGCCCCTGGAAGTGGATGCCTTTCACCAATCCGGCTCGAAGGGATGGCGCCATATTCCATCACTGGCGACGGGCGGCGGAGGAAGGCAAAGATTATCCTTTTGCCCGCTTCAACAAGGTGCAAAGCAGTTGTTCTCCAGAGCCAGAAGATGTATTTGTTTCCCAACATGAAATATGCAGTATCTTCTTTTTCTTCTTGTTTCCTGAACAGACTGTGCAGGTACCTGTGTACTCGGAGCAGGAATACCAGATGCATCTCCATGATGACGGGTGGACTAAAGCAGAGACGGACCACCTGTTTGATCTGTGCAAGCGCTTTGACCTGCGCTTTGTCGTAGTACATGACCGATACGACCACCAGCAGTACAGAGTAATTCCCCTCACTACATCATTTACTCACCGAATCATTTACTTATCACTGAACTGTAAGGGTTGATGTCATTTCCATTTACTTTCAGAAACGATCCGTAGAGGACCTCAAAGAGCGATATTACGGCATCTGTGGGAAGCTGACCAAGGTCCGTGCGGCTTCAGGGACTGAGCCCAAGATCTACATCTTTGACGCCGGTCATGAAAGGCGGCGGAAAGAGCAACTGGACAAGCTCTTCAATCGTACACCGGAGCAAGTGAGAAGCCATTTTTAACATGGCATTGACGCTTACAGGAAAAATATAGTTAATAGATGTGCACGATAAATATCAGACAGATACTGTAAATTCTGCTACTTTGTTTGTAAACTTTGACAGCAGTGCGGCTAAATTCTAATCTCGTGACATCTTTTTTATTTCAGAACTACTACTAATTGTTTAAATACTATGCCTCTCACGAGTTGGTGAGGAAACGGTAGCTCTTTCTTTGGCAGGAGCGAATCACGAGCTATCAGTACACTCACAACGAGTTTGTCAACCCACTGGAAATCGCAGGAGGTCATTGTATATAACAGTACAACGATATAACTGTCTAACTCACAGTGTCATCTTACAAATAACACTAAACTCATCACATAGCAACTTAACATTCAAAGTTATACCTCAGAAATACATCAACATGTACCAATATGAGTTTAAAATGGAAAAAAACAACTGTTAAAGTGACGTTCTACCGATAAATCTGATAATGTAAAAAAAAAAAAAAAGCTGGGTTAGAGTGAGCAAATCAAATGCTCCTTTTCTCCTACCCGTGCCGTGCTGTAAACGGCCTGTCATAAACTTCGCTGAGCTCACTGGAAACGCCAGCATTGCTCGACTGTATTTTGAAAGCCTACAAAGATGCCTGCGCTGCTAGAAAAAAAAAGCTGCCACAAAGCCAGAGTCAAAGAAAGGTTAGTTATCAGGATCCGTCTTGAGAAACAAAGTTATCTGTATCGGTGTCGGCTTGAAAAAAAAGTGCATCCCTATAATATATTTCCCAGCCGCATCTTGCAAAAAAGCAGTACAAACACTACAAACTACGGTCAGGAAACAACTCAAAACGCCTGAAAATAGTGTGCTGAAATAGATAATTACCAGAATTTCCCTACTATAAGCCACTACTTTTTCACATGCTTTGAACCCTGCGGCTTACACAATGATGGGGTTAAAAGAATGGCTAAAAATATTCAGTTCCCATGATGCTTAGCGCGCCGTGGCTAAAAATAACTTCAGTTCCCATGATGCTTAGAGCGCCGAAACAGAAAGTCATGCGTTTCCACAATAAAAACTTAATATGACATGTTTTGATCTGACAAATTTTAAGTAAGTTTGATCAAGTGTAGAATTACTATGGCTTCTGCTTTGTCGGCTTGGACCACAGCAGGTGTTGAACTCCGATGGGGGAAAAAAAGCATCTCACGTCTCACCAGAGCTAGCAAGCGACGCTAGGAGCGCCGCATGTAGGTTGGATTGCGAGGTTTATAATGTCTTTTTGTGTAAATATCCCATGTTACAGCCTAGACACCTGCAGCTTACAGACCAGTTCTTCATATGGACATTTTTTTTTTCAAATTTGATGGGTACGGCTTATGTTCAGGGGCGCTCAGTAGTCCGGAAATGACGGTAAATTTAAAGAGTAAACATGTTCTTTCCAGCAATGTAAGCAAGTTGCCTGCCATGCATATTTGTTTACTACAGTATTGCACTCAGATTGTACTTTTGTTGTTTGGCCTGTAGGTGGCAGAAGAGGAATATCTAATTCAGGAGCTGAGAAAGATTGAAACAAGAAAGAAGGAACGTGAGAAGAAAGCCCAGGACCTGCAGAAGCTCATAAAGGCAGCTGACACCACCACAGAGCTGAGACGAGCCGAAAAGAGGGTTTCCAAAAAGAAACTGCCACAAAAAAGAGAAACGGAGAAACCGGTAGGCACAAAAAGACCCCTAAACTGTCCAGTTAATGACTTACTTAAGGTTTTGTTTTCCCTTTATAACAGTACAACATTCTCACGTCAGTAATATTCATACCATATTTTTATTATATATTGTATTGTTTTTAAAACAGCCTATATTGTGTCTCATTAGGTGTTCCTAATGAATCTATGTCTAATTTTTTGTTACTTTTCAGGCCGTTCCAGAGACGGCAGGCATCAAATTTCCAGATTTTAAATCTTCTGGAGTTACACTGCGTAGTCAGAGGGTAAGTACTGCTGCTCCACATTTGTATTATTCCCTCCCAGATAGTACTTTGCAAACTATTGGAATGATAATTCACATGAGCAAATTAAACGTGTAGATCACAAGAAAGTACCAATGTACTGTATCTACCATGCATTGTGCTAGCCAGCGACTGAATGGAGTGACACACATTTTTAAAATATTTGATTGAGTCATGTTTTCTGAATAGCTCAAGAGTTTCAGCGTGCTATGACACAGCAGCCAGAATGTTTGGCTTCAACTTGCCATACCTCATTAACATGCTGATGATGATTTCTGCCGCTGACGTGCTAATATTTGTAAGAGCCGGCAAAGGGGTTCTTGATTCATCTTCAAGACTGATGAGGACCCGCTGCTCTCCATGGGAAATGCATTAGCCCCGCTAAGGAGCGGAGTTCCCCTCCAGCTAATCAGTCAGACAGAGTTCAGTGAATAAAGACGTTTTTGATCGGGCCCTCTGAAGTGCATTTCATATGAATTAACATCCCTGACGTGGATTTGTTTATGCACACGTCCTCTGCTTACCTTAAATCACATCCCCATCTGTGCGAGGGTCTCTTTCTCTCTCTCTCTCTCTCCCCCTCTCCCTCTCTCAGTCTGGATCTTTGTGTAATTGTAGATGAAATTGCCAAGCTCGGTGGGCCAGAAGAAGATCAAGGCAATTGAGCAAATTCTGGTGGAGCAAGGAGTGGGTGAGTAAAACTTGTGGTCTATCGTACTTTACAGCTCTGCAGCATAGACACCACATGGATGCTACATACAGTCATTTCTCATTTATGGCCATTTACAAACCCACAAAGTAGGATTCCTTAGTCATAAGTTGAATATTTTCACACTTAAAGCATAAAAAAACCTGTGGACGACATATAACGTTATTAGAGACCTCTAGACTTGAAATAACACCCCTATAGTTACTTTTGCACTCCTAATAGCTAACATAGTAGACACAGAATAAGAGAAATACGACATTGAGAGACTTCCTCCTTCTTCCTTTTTTACTTCCTGTTCTGTACAGTACTTTTATTGCCTCATCGATGTAACATTACTGACACCTAGTGACCAGTGTAGAATACATATCATCACAGCGTGTTTGAATGCGTCGTCTGCATGCCTTATATTTGTATTTTACTTAATTTTGCCATTTTTATTTTTGAAAATGCCCAATTTAGGCTACAAAAAAGGGAAAATCTGCTTTTTTAGACAAATAACGGGCCGTATTTGACCATGAAACAGCAAGGATTTATTAATTTATTTTGCAGTATTGGCTTTATTGCCGATATCTGATGTGCTGATATGCCAACTCTCAATTTCTGATTCCAATATCAACCGATACCGATATGTGTAACATGGCATATCTCCTGTCGTGGAATTAACACACATCTGTCGGTTACAGCATCAGCAATTAGCTTCTCGACGTGCCTGTAAACAACATCTCGGTTAAGCAAACTGCCGCGACTGCCTGCCACCATATCCGCGTTTTTTTTTACATTCCCGCTACCCCATAGACATATGAATTAATGAATGAATTGTGCGCGGGAATAGTGTTTTTTCCACAACGTCGGCAAGTTATGCTCTGAAAACGATGTTGTAATGGCCAAATCATGCTGTCTATGGGCCGTATACTATCAAGGGTCATTGTTAAGTCTTGCCTGCGAAATGTTATTCCCTGGATTTTGGTTTGCAGCACATGAATGAGGCATCTTCTTTGTGCCGACGCTTGATACATCCAATATGGTGGCGACGTTGACGTACGGCTCAGCGCTTGATGCGACGTCTACATGCAGTATACAGTACAGTATATGTGAGCTACCCCGCTCACCATTAGCCGTGTTTTGACAACGCACCATGTTCTGACAACCCGAACACGGTTAAGCAAAGCCTCGGCTCAAGTATATGCTGCGGGTTGACTGTGATGGCGACATCAGTGTTGCTTGTGGCGCTTAACGGGCCATATCGTTTTTCATTATCAGGAAAAAACACGATACCGATATTGACCAATATTACATTTTTATGCCAATATCGGTGCCAATATCTGACATACCTAGTATTTACCTTGTATTGTAATAAATAAAAGCTCCAATGAACACCTCCATTAATGGGTATCGTTTACATGTTACCGATACTAGTAATAATAACAAATATCTGTATCACTGATCATTGATGTCAATATCTCTAATAAAACCAAAACCGGTGCCAAATCGGTACTTTGAAAGTTGTTAAATAAAGTCCCAATCGGTACTTAAAAAAAAAAAAAAAAAGTGATACCACCAATTTTTTACAAAAATAATGCTACCTTCTTTTTACAGGATTGAGTGACAGACAGGTTAAACAGAATAGTAATTTAAATACTTGAATAATATAATATTAGTACGTATCCTGCAGCTTGATCTAGCTCTGCATGCACTTTGAAATGTTGAAACTTGGAACTTGTGCGTGTTACACAATGAACTTATCAATGCTAATAATGATGCCTGAGCAGTTTGCGCCTTACCGCTATTACAACATTATTTCTGCAGCGTATGCTACTCAAGGAGAGCTACATTTCCCTTTCCACTTTCTCATGCACACCAGATCATTAAAAAAATGAAGTTGTTCCATATAATCAGCCTGGTTTGCTATAACCCATGTTGTTCTTCTGATGCAGATCTCAACCCCATGCCCACAGAGGAGATTGTACAGATGTTCAATGAGCTGCGAAGCGACCTGGTGCTGCTCTATGAGCTGAAGCAGGCCCACAGCAACTGTGAGTACGAGCAACAGATGCTGCGTCACCGCTACGAAGCCCTGCTGAAGGCCGGCAGCGGAGGAGCGTGCGGGGGGATTGCCGCCGCTGTGCCGCAGGGCATCGACGCCGGTGGCGCCAACAGCACCACGGCGTCCACTCCGGTGGGCGAATCCCAGGCATGGCCCAACACAGACGACATCAAGGTTGAAGCCAAGGAGCAAATCATCGACGTGGTGGGAGCTCCGCTGACCCCCAATTCGGTGAGTGCTCTGTCAGAGGTACCGTCACATCTGATCTGTCACCATCAGGTAAGTACTTAGAGCAAGTAGGTGTTCTGGTAATATCTAATACGGAATAAAGGAAACTTGGATATACTTTTGAGTGGTCAGTGTACAGCTTGTGTAGCAGTATACAGTCACTGTCCACTGAAAATGAGTCAAAACACAGCCATTGTTGTCTAAATAGCTGAAGATGAAAGATGAAAGTGAGTAGTAAGCGGGGGTGTCCAAACCTTTTCCCACCCAGGGCCGCGTATTGAAAAATCTAAGGATGGGGTTGGCGGGACACTTTTAGGTTTTTTAAACCAACCCATGTAGATAGTTGAGACATTTTTTTATATATATTTAAAAAAAAAAACAGCTAGGTAAAAAAAACTATTAGTATGAACTGTTTTATTTGACTTTATTACACTTGTTTTGCTGTTTTTGTTTTTTTAAATTACAAATATTTAAACTTTCTTCTATTTTTTTTTCTCGTAAGATTGTGACTTTATTCTCATAATATTTTGTCTTTATGATAACTTTTCCCAACTTAATTTTCCAAAAATTGCAACTTTTTGTTTCTCATACTATGACTTTTTTCTTCTATTTTTTCCTCTTAGTATTATGACTTTCCTCTTTAATATTTTGTCTTTATTCTTGTAAAATTATTGTTCATTGTTCCAGGTTTGCTGCTTTTTTTTCTTTTAAGTTTTTTTGTTTAATTGTATTTTAAAAAGTGTCGCGGGCCGGTTAAAAAAAAAAAAAAAAAAAGGATGTCGGTCTCACTTTTAAATTGTTTAAACCAACCCATGCATGAGAAATGTTTATATTTAAAGGAAAAAAACAGCCTGCATCTCAGCTTTGTGCATGTTCATGTGGACAGGGCCTCAGTTGCCTTTACAAGCTCTTGTTTACATTGTAAGTTTTCAGTGGTACAGGAGTGATTGGAGTAGCAGATACTGGCACACAAGCCGAGAGCGCCCTATCGCGGCTGGCGTGTGGATAAAAAACAAAGGTTTCTTTGGAGTACAAGTCGCAGGACCTGCAAAACTATGAAAAAAGTGTGACTTATAGTCCGGAAAATACGGTAACTTTCCAAAAATTGCAACTTGGTGTTTGTTATGTTTTTTTCCTCATATTACGTCTTTTTTTCCTTTTTTAAATTTTGAATTTTATGCTATTCTTGTTCTCTTAATACCCGCCCCTGGACCACAGTCCGATGATGGTAGTGTCATGGCCTGAGGCTGCATGAGTGCTGCCGACAGAGCAGTTTCAGCATGTACTGTCACATTGCAAAGCAGAAGCAGGCTGCTCTAAGTTATATCCAAGTTTAATTTTTGACACTTTCAAAGTAAAAGATTTCAAAACTTTAATAGATGGCACCAAATTGATTTGTGGCGGTCATAATTAATTAGTTGCAGGCCGCCATTAATAAATGAATGTATGGGAAACACTACAAAAAACTCTGCCGAGTATTAAAAAAAAAAATAATTTGTATGAAAATGGAGTGAATGCCATATCAAGACGTTTGGCCCTTTTACACACCTGAAGAAAGACGTCATGAGGAAAAGGTGGATCGTACGTGTGAAGCCAATACTGATGTGGGCTTGCTCCCGGATTGGCTGAGTCCAACCTTGACGAGATTGTGTCATTTATCATCTTCCAGCGCAAACGAAGAGAATCAGCATCCAGCTCTTCCTCGGTGAAGAAGGTGAAGAAGCCCTGATGAGGACAGATGCAAGGTGTATGGGGGTGGGCTCGCATTAGAAAATGTGATGACTGAACAGGAGAGACACGCCGCAGGAGGACGCCACATTGAAGCATCTCACACACACGCACACGCAGTCGCAAACACAACCCAGCCCGCTCAGCATCATTGCCACAAAAGGCGACGACTGAGTGACATTTCATTCCATTACTGCTCTTCTGCCTGCTTTCGCCAACGCTCCGCCTCAGATGAGGCAAGATCAACTGTAAATTGCCAGGCTGAGCTAATGGTGACGTGGGGAAGAAGATGGGAATGGCTGGGTAATTGAAATGAATTGCAAGGAAAGAGGGAGGCTCCAGGAGTGGGAAGACCATAATCCACCTTGCTCCTCGGACACACTCCTGAAAACACACGCTTGTTTCTTGCCTAATAATGCTGTAATGTCGACCGCAGATGTTTCTACAAGCTTGGAGTTCTTCTGCTTCCCTTTAGTCCATGTTTCAATAAACCTCATTGTGTTATTTTCCCTTGTTATATGTACTCTAGGTGTGTTTCATCCACATACAACTCACATTGTCAGGTGACACTTTATTGCTTTTCAACACGCATGTGCCAGTAAGGATGTAGAATCATGACTCGCGTGCCTTACGTCTCATTGAAGTGAAGTGACAACTAAAGACTTCATTACTATGATAATTAAGCAGCCATGAGTGCGTCATGGGAACGTAATTAGTTTCCCTCCAGATAATTCTGCTAATTGCGTGTCAATGATGTCGTTTAGCCTATGTTGACATTATTTCTATGCAAATGGTGAACGTCTTGACCCAGAAGGAGGGATCAACTGTGAATCTTTAATTACTATACGTTCGGCTGACCATATTTTCATTAACGAACACCATGCAGGACACTCGGCCTGGCAATGAGATACTCAAAGATGGTGTATCATTTCAATACACTGAAAGTAACGTGGTATGAGAAAGTGTTTGCCCCCTTCCTGACTTTTTATTTTTTGCATGTTTGTCACACTTAAATGTTTCAGATCATCAAACAAATATTAAATATTAGTCAATGACAAAACAACTGAACACAAAATGCAGTTTTTAAATGAAATTTTTTGTTATTAAGGGAGAAACAAAATCCAAAGCTACATGGTCCTGTGTGAAAAAGTGATTGACCCCTAAACCTAATAACTGGTTGGGCCCCCCTTAGCAGCAACAACTTGCAATAAGTCTTTTACAGCGCTGTGGAGGAATTTTGTCCCACTCATCTTTGCAGAATTGTTGTCATTCAGCCACATTGGAGCCTTTTCCGGCATGAAGCGCTTTTTAAGGTCATGCCACAGCATCTCAATAGGATTCAGGTCAGGACTTGGACTAGGCCACTCCAAAGTCTTCAGCCATTCAGAGGTGGACTTGCTGGTGTGTTTTGGATCATTGTCCTGCTGCAGAACCCAAGTTGCTTTCAGCTTGAGGTCACCAACAGATGGCCGGACGTTCTCTTTCAGCAGAATTCATGCGTCCATTTATCACAGCAAGTCTTTCAGGTCCTGAAGCAGCAAAACACCACCATACCATCACACTACCACCACCATATTTTACTGTTGCTATGATGTTCTTTTTCTGTTGTGTGAGTGACAGTGAAGTGGTTCACAGTTCCTGCCACACACACGCTTCTTGGAACATACGTGGCAGCAAGTTCTCCACAAACTGCCACAGCCATAATTCTTGCCATCTTTCTTCTTAACCTGTTGCTGCTCAGGATCATTTGGTTAAGACAATCAAAATCCTTCAAATTGTGACAACACAGGGAAATGCGCGTGACATCGTGCTTTTGCGCATGCACGTCACTTCCCGGACGTGTTGCGTTGACATTGACAAGTCGCCTTTTTTTTAGTAATATGAACGACCACATAAAAATCTGATTTTGACAAAAAGCTCGAACTGGGCATCATACCCTGCAGTGTGAATGTTGTCCAGTGTCAGAGGATTGAACGCTGTGCATGTTTTGCTTTTTTTTTTTTTGGCTTATTGCGGCTTTTTGGGAACACCAATTCAAAAAGCCTCTCAGGGATTACGTCACATGCAGCAGAGTGCTCTAATGCTGCTCAATTGAATGAAAACCAGGATATTTTCGTCACGTTCTTAAAAGAACAAAAAACAGGGCCGCCAGGACAGGACATAAGCTAGGACAACCGGACATTTGGTCTCCTTAACATACATGCAAATACAGTTCTGGTCAGAAGTTTATGTACACTCACACTCCTCATGGGAATGAATGTAATAATTTGGAGCCCCCACTAATGTGCAGCGATCCACTGTAAAAACCTGCCGAGGCTTACCCTCTGTTGTTCTGGAACTATTTCGGTTGTTACGTAATCATGTATATCAGGGGTGGCCAAAGTGCAGCCTGGGGGCCATTTGACAAAAAAAACAGCAAAAATTGAAAAATCTGTAGTAATAGTAAGAATAAAGTAAAAATATGAAGTGAAAAAAGGTGTAATCTAATGAGAAAATGTCGAAATTTTACAAGAATAATGTCTGAATGTTATGAGGAAAAATAACCTCATTTTAGTAGCAAAAAGTTGAAATATTAACTCATTCAATCCCAGCCATTTTTCATAAGACAACCCCCTCAGTAGCGGCCATTTTAGACAACTTTGACTGATTGTTCAGGGCACACAGAATATTGTGTTCTATGGCTATCTAAACCTTGAACCTACCAAAAGAAACATTACACTCCCATCTTTCATCAGAAAAAAAAGTTTGTTTCTACCTTTTTCCGTTCTCTAGTAATCAGCAGTAGAACATAGATAAGTTTCAGGAAAATATCAGTTCCCAACTAAAAAAAGGCGTTTTTTTGTGAAAAGATTTTTCATTTCAAGCATAACTTTCACTTTGACATAATTATTTTTTGTTTTTGTGACAGCTGAAATATCTAAACTACCACAACATAAAGAAATTGGTTGTTTTACATTAAAATAATGTATTTGCAAATATAACACCATGAACCAGTTACAATTTTTACACGTATGTGCGTGTGCATGCATTGAAATTTCCCTACAATTCTGCACGCTACACTCCACATTCTTCCACTTCCTCCTTGCTGTCATGTATGTTTTTTTCCATTCAAATTCACATGCCGAGGTCTCAAATACACTTCTGCCTCCTTATGGCTTAAAACTGCTTTGAAAGTGACATCCATTAGTGTGCAGAAAAGAAAGAAAGTTGAAAAATGGAAAAAGCAACAGAAACATGCAATTTTACGAGAGAAAAGTTCAAATGTGAAGAGAAATAAAGTTGCAATTTGACAACAAACTCATAATATTGTCATTTTAGTAGCATAGATTTGAAATTCAATCACGTTTGTCGGAATATGAAAAACAAACAAAACAAAATAAAGTTGTCATTTCTGGAAAATTAGCTTGGGGAAAAGTTAAAAAAATGTGTGAAAAGAGCGAAGTTGGTACTAATCGGCTTTTTCACCTATATCACAAAGCTGAGTTGCTTATTTTGTAAATATATATAACTTCGTAGCATGTTTTCATTTTTAAGTATGTGGCCCTCGCTGGAAGTTTGGACACCCTATAGTCAGAGGGGGACTTACCATAAGCAAACACAGGCAATTGCCTGGGGTCTCAAGATTTCCAGTGGCCCCCAAACATCTCATAAAAACTGAATATTGATTTTTTTTTCTTCAATTCAAAGTCCAAACTACTGTTTTAAGCACGTGAATGAAGACTAAAACTACATCAAAATGCGTAATTTTTCACAAGCGTTTCGACCGCTGCCCCTCCCTTCTCACGCAATGAACTATTTCATGTTACTGCGCATGTGCACATTGATTCGGGAAGACGGTAGAGAAACAAACCTGTTGGCCCGGAGTTACCCCAGTGGACCAGAGAAGAGGAGAAGGCGAGTGGAAAACAGTTTTTATCAAAACTTTTTCACAGTCACAACAAACGTAGACACGATGACGATGAAGTGTCAGCCTAGGAGCGTGCAGTAGATGAAGCTAAGAGTGATTCTTTTCATCACAAAGATGTGAGTATTAAAGCGGGAAACTGTGTTTACTGTGATTGTTCTTGTCAATTACAGTAAAAGCGTAGAGATGATTCACTTGTAAGGCAATCATTATTCCCCAGGAGGATTTGAAGGACTTCTTAGTTCAGGAAATAGGAGACTTTTCTCATATTCACACTTGATAGAAGATGATAAACATTAATACTTCAAATGGTGGCTATGTAACTAGCATCTTAAGCTGACAGATAACTGGAACAAAAAAATACATTTTGTAAAAATGTAAAAAAAAAAAAAAAAAAAAAAGGGATGTGGAGGGCCCCAATGACTAGGTTTGCCTTGGGCCCTGCAAATAAATACACCTCTGAGTATAGTCAAATGGATTTGATTTTATTACATAATCAGGAATGTATATATAGTATTCATGGTACAAGGTTGAACGTTTATCTTGGAAATCCCTTGCCTTTGTCCAAGGAAATTGCGTAAAAGAATGTCAAAATTGCAATTGTAATGCAATTGCCTTGCATTTCCATCTCAAAGCGGCAACATTGAAGGTACAAACTCGTCACTGTGGGTCTTGCGACTTGGAGAGTGGGGAAAAAAAGAGACAAGAAAGCAAGTAAACATGGGTAAAATTGATTCTCTGTGTCTATATTTCATGCTGAAAATTGGCTCATAAATCCAGCGGTTTGATCTATGGTGGCCGTCGTTGCTTGAAAAAACCTCCGTAAATGTGTAATTTCTCCCTTGACAGAACACAGCCGAGAGGCTATCTTTCTTTCGCCGCCGCCTCCCCCTCCGCAACCAACCGCCCCCCCGGCTGCGTCCCAGCGCCGGCCTGATGCTGGATTAATGCTCCGCTCTCTTCCTCTCTTTCTGACATCTCCTCTTCATCACTGCTCATCCATTCATCAAAACTGCCGGCCCTCTTTATCTCTCAATATCTAAACCCATCTTAAGTTATAGGGCAGTGTAAGATGGGTTTGGAGAAGGTGGAGATTATTAATAAATACTGTAGTGTAAATTGAACAGGGGGGGGGTGTGCTTCGGCGGTGGTGTATGAATGATAAAGAAGAGGTCCATCCGGGCTTCCCGGGCGTGGGTTCTGCACCGCTGACGTGAAAAGCATGAAGCAGAACACCTTGCGTGCGGAGTGTGTTATGCCCTCCCGATGGGATCTCTTTATCACGGCCGGGCTGAAGCTATAATCACGGCCTAAGAAGTGCGCAGGCTGTTTATCATAATTGAACTGTATCCAGGCTAATCGTCAGCATACGTCACTGTCGCGACGGAGGGGGACGCACCGCACCGGTGATTGAACGCACAGTTACGAGAAAGGATGTGTACCGAGGGGCAGGTAATTGCAGATGTGATAGCAGCCTCTTCAAATGCATCACGCCCTGTGGTAATCATTGATGTGACAATGATTAGATTGTCGATGCCTGCTTTCCGAGGTGCTGCGCTTTATACTTATCATGTCACATACAATCATTGATCGCAGCGAGGGGAGGATGCCACGATAGGAGTTTGTTGGCCTAAACAGATGGCCGTCTCTCATCTCCATGTGTCCTACACTTTGACTTTCACCTCCCCTGCAGTACTGAGGTCACCTTGAGGGAGAAAACTTTTAATCATCACATGGAATTCACCTATGTCCTCTGTGGGACACCGAGCTGCAACAAAGAGGAGGTGGGAAGGGTGCCCACAGGGCCCGGACAGTGGAAGTCATTTCCACTGGATTTTTTTTTTTTTTTTTTGCTCGTGGGCAAAGTCCTGCTATGCTATGACGCGAACCCAATCACTAGTACTAAGCAGTGCTTACAGCCAAGCATTAACCCCACCGCCCACCCGCCCAGTTGAAGCCCCGGGAGGAAGAGGAGAGTGAAGTGACTGAATGGAGACTTCCTATTCCTCAATTCTATGTTGCTCTTGGCCACAGGTCAGGCGTTGTCCTTCAAGCTCTTCCTACTTTGCTGTCGACGGGAACGCTCACAAGTCTTCAAGGGACTGCATGCGATTTTTTTTCCAAAAAAAAAAAAAAACGCCAGCAAGTGTTACCAATAGTGGTTTAAAACAACAGATTACACACACAAAACAAGAATTTTTCACAATCACGACTTAAACAGCATAACATTTTTAGTTTGGGCCAAATAAAATAAGTGGCCTTCATGGCTGTTGGTATTTACGTGTCCGAAAACAGTCTCAGAAAAGCCACCAACAACGGGTCTTTAACCATTTAACATAAGTAGATGGACAAACTGATCCGGAAAGCACTCAGTTGGAGGCGTGGAACCATGAGAGACAGGAGGACACTGGACAAACTGCTCTCCATCATGGACGACCCCACCCACCCACTCCATCGGACAATGGAGAGGCAGCAGAGCTCATTCTCCAACAGACTCTTCCAGTTCCGTTCCCACAGTAAACGCTACAGGACTTCATTTATTCTACACTCCATCCAGCTTTACAATACCTCACCTGTCTGTAGAAGATAATTCATAACCATTATTGCGCTGTACTGTACTGTATTGTGCTCCCTTGTATAAAGTGTACATTTATTTATATGTACCATATTTTTACACACTATGTCTTATATTCTTTTTATTTTTTTTATTTTATTCATATTGCATTGCAGTTTAAAAGTGTTTGTCTTTTTCTTCTGCAATTGAACTACTGTAACCCAGCAATTTCCCTTGTGGATCAATAAAGTTTGTGTAAGTCTTATGTCACGTATGAGGTGTTACTTTACCCTGAAATGTGTGTTCTATATGTGGGAAATTCATGACATAAGGCAGGGATGTCCAAAGTGGCCTGCGGCACATTCTAAAAATATAATTGAACAAGAAAACTACAAGGGAAAAAAAAACAACAGCAAAAAATGGAAAAATCTGCACGACTTTTACAAGAATAAAGTCAAAATATAAAGGGGAAAAAAAGTTGTGCTGTCACATGTCATACTTTTTACCAGAATAATGTTTATTATGAGGAAAAATGACATTTTAGTAGCATCAAGTTGAAATATTAAAGGAAAAAACTTTTTAAAGTCATTGTGAGAAACAAACAAAACAAAAAACACTAAAGTTGCCATTTTAGGACAATTTGGTTACTGAAAAGGTTACAGAAGTCAAAATGTTATGGGAATAAAGTCATAATTACGTGGAAAAAATTGTCAAGAAGAAAGGTGAAATAGTCAAAAACAACAAAAAAGTTGCAATTTTACCAGAGTAAACTCAATATTATGAGAAAAAAGTTGTCATTTTAGTAGCATAGAGTTGAAATATTAAAGTTATTTTACTATTAATATTATGAGATGAAATGAATTATAGATGCAAGCCGATACCGATAATGTTCTGCTTCTCAAGACCAATGTGGCACTGATAACTTTTTAAAATCTACTTTTTGTTTATTTTGATTAGTTATTTTTGGGAAAAAACGCGATTGATTGAGGGAGCGATGTTTGAATGTCAGCTGTAGCGAGGGACGACTGTATTTCTAAATGACTGCTGACTACTGAGTGAATGAGTATTTTGGGAGAAAAAAAATGTAACCAAAAAGTCTGCAAATTTGCGGGGCTGTGAATGCTGATTGGCGAATGTGCGGGGAGCCACTGCGTACTGCGTACTGTGCTCCCCCAGCACAAGGTAATACACAAGACACCTTGTTGACATCCAGCGTTTGACTTTTCAATATTGGGGTCCCACGTGATGAAGTCAACAATCCTGTCGGGGTGAGGAGGAAGCGTTCGTCCGAGATCAGAGACGTGATTGCACACTGCCTATATACTCGGATAAAGCAGCTCCACTTGACTTCACCCAACAGCCGTGAGAATGAAACTTGATTTGATTTGTCAGTGAGAGACAGAGAGGCCAGTGAACTAAATGCGACGGGCCTCTCCCGAGCAGGCAGTGTCTTCCTTCCATCTCCTTACCTGCTCCGGCTCAGTCCCAACAAAGACAGAGAGAGAGAGAGAGAGAGAAATCCAATTTGCCATGCGGATCCACAGCTGTCACAGCAGGAGAATTAAACATTACCCATAACTCACCAGGGGTGCTGAGCAGGTCAGCAAGCGGCGGGGCTGGCAACATCACCCTGGGGTGCAATAACAAAGGATTTTAACCTCTGACTCCATCACTGGGGCTGCTGGCACAACATGTGGTTAACAATGTTGTGCACACACAGGAAGACATGGAGACATGTCAGCATAAACGCCATATTTTACACCCTGATGCTTCTGGAGCAGGCGCTGCTGTGAGGCTCCATGGGGGGCGGGATGGAAGGGGTGGCGAGGTATCGGCGGGGCTTCTGCGGCTGCCAGCGTCCTTGTGTCATCACCCACCAGGGCCGACTGCCTGCCCGGCCGGCCCGCCACCGCCAGAACCTCAATTACCTGACTGACGTTTCATTAGCGCCTGCAGCTGATCCCGTGGCTGAGAGGCAGCGGGGCGCAGAGGAGCATGGAGGAAAAAAGGAAGGGGGGGTCCATGCATTATATTCTCATACGCTGTCAGTGTCACAGCTCAGAGTACATCCACACAGCCACCCCATTACACTCTAGTCATTTATGCATGCTGGCATCCATGCAGTATGTACTGTATTCTAAAATAGAGCTGGCTGGGGCTTCATCCAGTAGGTTTGACCCGGGTTGTTGCAGCAATTTGGAAGTGTGAGAGGTTGTTGCTGTGTAAGTGTGTGTGTGTGTGTGTGTGTGTGTGTGTGTGTGTGTGTGTGTGTCTTTGGGATGCAAACAGTAAGCCTGTGTGAACAATTCTGCCTTTGTAAAGATAACTAGAATGTAGACTTCCAGCAAGGTTGAACAGGTAACAAAAGTGCAAAAAGAAAAACCAAACACATATAAAAAAAACAAAAAAAACTGTAAAGATTAAATGCAATGATTAAACAAAACGGTATCCCTGTGGTTGTCTTGCACACCGGAAGGGGCGTTGCAAGGGAGGGAGAGACATTACTCATTGGGATGTCTCACAAATGAGACCACGGTGCCGCTTAGTTATCACTGAGCAGATTCTTTCACATGTTCAAGGATACCATGTTTATCTGTCATGTTGGTTGCGACAGTCAAACGGCTTAGACCAGGGGTGTCCAAAGTGCGACCATTTGCGGCCCGTGGCTGTTTTTTTATCGGACCGCAGCACATTCTAAAAATATAATTTAACAAGAAAACACACACAAACAAAAACAACAGCAAAAATGGAAAAATCAGCAGTAAATTTACAAGAATAAAGTCAAAATATTAAAAGAAAAAAAGTTGTATTCTAACGAGAAAAAAGTTTACGAGAATAATATCCTAATATTACGAGGAAAAATACATCATTTTAATAGTGAAATATATATATTTTAAAAAACAATTTGTTTTTTTAAAGTTGAAATAGTATGAGAAACAAGAAAACGGATGAAGTTGTAATTTTTGGAAAATTAGGGTGCAGAAAAATGGATAATGTTACTAGAATAATGTCAAAATATTATGACAATAAAGTCATAATTACGAGACGATAATTTACAAGAAGAAAGTTGAATAGTTGGAAAATTAAACAGAATAGCAACAGAAATGGAAAAAATGAGAGAAAATCAAGAGAAAAATATTCTAGCGTATTCTAACGCGAGGAAAAGTTGCAAATTTACAAGCATGAACTCATAATATGGGGAAAGTAATGTCACTTTAGTAGCAAAGAGATGAAATATTAAAGTAAAATATATATATTTTTTTAAAGTCGTAATATTCTGAAAAACAAACAAAAGGAGTTGTAATTTTTGGAAAATTAGGTTGAGGAAAAGGTCATAATATGGTCATAATATGGCAATAAAGTAAAAATGTAGCATTAAAGTTATTATATTATCTTAGACACACATGGACAAAATTGTTTGTACCCTTCGTTCAATGAAAGAAAAACTCACAATGGTCACAGAAATAACTTGAATCTGGAAAAAGTAATAATAGATCAAAATTCTATGAAATGTAACCAACGAACGTCAGACATTGCTTTTCAACCATGCTTCAACAGAATTATTGAAAAAAATGAACTCATGAAACAGGCCTGGATAAAAATAATGGTACCCCATAACGTAATATTTTGTTGCTTAAGCTTTTGAGGCAATCACTGCAATGAAACGATTCCTGTAAGTGTCAATGAGACTTTTGCACCTCTCAGTGGGTATTTTGGCCCACTCCTCATGAGCAAACTGCTCCAGTTGTCTCAGGTTTGAAGGGTGCCTTTTCCAGACGGCATGTTTCAGCTCCTTCCAAAGATGCTCAATAGGATTAAGGTCAGGGCTCATAGGAGGCCACTTTACGTAGAATAGTCCGGTGTTGTCCTCTGAGCCATTCTTGGGTGTTTTTAGCTGTGTTTTGGGTCGTTGTCCTGTTGCAAGACCCATGACCTGCGACTGAGACCAAACTTTCTGACAAACTCGGTCACATTCTTTTCAGTCTTTTCTAAGGTGCCATCATTTTTGTCCAGGCCTGTTTCATTACTTTATTGTTTTCAATAATTCTGTTGAAGCATGGTTGAAAAGCAATGTCTGACGTTCATTGGTTACATTTCATAGAGTTTTTATCTATTATTACTTTTTTCAGGTTCAAGTTATTTCTGTGACCATTGTGAGTTTTTCTTTCATTGAACGGAAAGAAAAGACAAACGAACGAGAAATCTTGTCACTTTTTACTTTGGCGAGATCTTGTGACACGCCTAGTCACAAGGACCAAATTTTCATTTCCTCCTTTGCCCATGCCTCATCCCTCCGCATCATTTGTGAAAAATGTAACACTTACTTTTTTTCCACTTTTTTGATACGGCTGCCGTGTGCTTTATCTCAGTGGATTCGGTGCACGAAGAGGTGCGAGTCCCGAGTGGTGGCCTGATTCTTTGTTTTGCCTCGTATAGAATATAAACTTCGACTTTTACGTGTCACATAATTGAGTTAGCGTGTGGCCTTTCCACTCGCGGGGTGAGTGCAGACCGCGGCAGAGATGATCCCGGCGAGAAGTGAGCGGGCTTTAGTGAGACTTCCAGCCTGAGCCTCTCCACAGAGCCCACGCTTGCCCGGGCCTCTCCTCCCCATTTGTCATCCCGGCCGAGTAAGATCCCCGCAGAGATTAGGCCAGAGAACAGTCTGTAGGAGTGTAGAATAATAGGATCCGTTTAGCAATAAACACAGACAAGCTTGTGTGTCTCCCCCCGTCTGGCTGGTTGACAGCTTGTAACTGATGACTAAAGTTTGCTGTGCTGTACATCTTCCTCTAAAGCAGGGGACTCACACTCAACTTACCTGGGGGCCACATCAGGTATTCACTGCAGATTCAACCAAGTGAGTAACTTGTCAACAAACACGACTGGAAGCAGTCACCAGCCTGAGCTACGGTAGGCTATAGGTCGTAAAAATATACATGCCATTACATAAATATCGAAATATTAGGGGTGCACAATATCGGGCCGATTTGAAGGAATTTTAGCGATAAATCCCATAACATTAAAAATAGCTCCGATAACCGGGTCAAAAAAGAAGTGAACCGCTGTATAATACAACCTCAGCAATATTTTACTGAGCAGCCTGGACAATATTTGTCACAATGCTACTGCTACGTACATTGCAAAGAGTTACTAGATGTTACTAGAATAAAGTCAAAATATTACGGCCATAAATTCATCATTTCGAGAAGAAACAAGAAGAAAGTTGAAGAGTTGGAAAATTAAACAAACTAAAAACAGCAGAAATTGAAAAAAACGCTGTCATTTTTATGAGGATAAAGTCAAAATATTAAGAGAAAAAAGTCGTATTCTGACGAGAAGAAAAGTCGTAGCATAAACTCGTAATATTATGAGGAAAAACAATGTCGCTTTAGTAGCATAGAGTTGAAATATTAAAGTAAAAAAAGTCATATTATGGGAATAAAGTCAAAATATGACATTAAAGTCAAAATATTACGAGAAGAAAATGTACAAATATTATTTAAAAAGAAACTCATAATATTTAGAGCATGGGGAACAAAAAACAAAAATCAAAAATGTGAAAAAAAGAGTGAAGCTGATACCAATAATTAACATTAAAAATAGCTCAGATAACTGATAATTTTTGAAAAAACGAGTAAAAAGAAGTTAACCGCTGTATAATACAGCCTTACTTAATTTAACAATATTTTACTGAGCAGCCTGGACAAAATTTGCCACAATGCCACAGTTGTCCATATGTGCCCTGCCATTGGCTGGTGACCAGTACCTTACGTGACATTACCTTAACACTGCATGAAGTCATCAAGGCAGCCATGACAGAGTGAAAATAAGTTCTCCTCCCATTCCGTGTGGAAGTGGTAAATTTCTGGCTTCTTAAGTTTAGAAGAAATAACTTCGAGGCTAACTGGTTTGCTCGCTAGCTTGCCAACTGGTCTCCAGTCCCGGAAGCAGCATGAGAGTTGTGCAATGTGTAAACAATGATTAATAGGAGTGTAAAGATGACTATGGGGTGTTGTTTCATGTTTACAGTGCTCTCATAATGTTAAAAGCCGTATTTAGAAAGTCCTAAACAGGTTTTCTATGCTCTAACTACGAAAATATTCCATTTATTAACATTTAGGGATGTCACAAGATCTCGCGAGATTAAAATTTGATTAGATTTCTTGTTCAGAAAAAAAACAGTCTTGCGAGAATTAATTAATTAATTAATTACTGGTATTAGTCATTAATTAATACATGAAAACAAACTTGCCCACCTCCAACACCCGACCCAGTTTTCCCATCTGGGAAAAAAACTATGCATCAAAATGCAGAGCCTTCGTCCCAACAGTCAACACTCACTGAGACGTTTGGTCGACAATGTAAAAACACGGAACAGCGCAAAATTGTGTGCTCACAGCAAACAAAATGAGGCTCTTTAATACGGTTGAAAAGCCAGCATTTCAAGAAGTGCTGCAAATGTTAGACTATATTGTACATGATAACAGTGGTTTATTTGGCCTCCAATAAGATTCAAGAGTTTTATTGTCATATGCACAGTAAAACAGGCAGTTATACTATGCAATGAAATTCTTATTCTGTTCATTCTCCCAAGAAAAGAAAGAAAACACAAGAAAGAATAAGAACATAAGAAACATAAACACATAAACATAAATACCAATAAATTAAGCAAAAACAACAGAAGAGACATTAATACAAGTAAATAATACAAATAAATAAATAAAGTGCTATGAGTGTGTGCGTGTGTTGCGTGCGGCGTGTGCGAGTGCTTCGTTGAGAAGCCTGATGGCCTGTGGGTAAAAGCTGTTTGCCAGCCTTGTGGTCCTGGACTTCAAACTCCTGTAGCGTCTGCCTGACGGTAGGAGTGTGAATAATGAGTGTTGTGGATGTGTGCTGTCCTTGATGAGGTTGTGTGTTCTTCGTAGGACTCTAGATTTATAAATGTCTTGCAGTGAGGGGAGGGCTACCCCAACAATGTTCTGTGAGGTCTTGATCACCCGCTGGAGTGCCTTCCTATCACGTGTTGTACAGTTACCGTACCAAACAGTGATGGAGGCGGTAAGGACACTTTCCATAGTGCATCTGTAGAAGCAACTCAGGATTGTGGTGGACATGCCAAATTTCCTCAGTCTTCTCAGGAAGTACAGTCTCCTTTGGGACTTCTTCAAAATTTGTTGCGTGTTGTGAGACCAGGTGAGGTCCTCGCTGATGTGTGTGCCAAGGAACTTGAAGGTTTTCACCCTCTCCACCTCAGTCTCATCAATAAACAGGGGTCTATGCGGCTCCTTTTCCCTTGTTCTTGGGTCGATGATCATCTCTTTAGTCTTATCTGGATTGAGAAGGAGATTGTTATCACAACACCAAGCTATGAGGTCCGCCACCTCTCTTCTGTATGATGTTTCAACACCACCAGTGATCAGTCCGATGACTGTAGTGTCATCCGCAAATTTAATGATGCTGGTGTTGTTCTGGGAGGCCACGCAATCGTAGGTGAAGAGCGTGTAGAGGAGTGGACTCAGCACACACCCCTGTGGTGTCCCAGTGCTCACAATTCTTGAGCTGGATGTGCGATTGTGGACTCTGACTGACTGGGGCCTGCCTGTGAGAAAGTTAAACACCCAGTTACAGAGGGAGGGAGACAGACCAAGTGTGAGGAGCTTATTTATAATGCTGACAGTAATATCGTTTAGCATCAATTTTTGAGACAATAAACATTTAAAATTGCACCTACATTGTTGCAGAAGCTCAATTGCTGAAGAAAAAGAAAAAACACTCAACAAATAAAATGCAATGCAATAAGAATAAAATATTGTAAAATAAAAAATATTATAAAATAAAAATAATATAAGTTAACAAGATTTGCATATTTACCAATAGTGTGTAAAAATCAAAGTAAATATAGTAGTACTTTGCATAACGTAAACCTCCTTTTACGTAAATTCCACTGAACGTAAAGAATTTATGTAAAGTTTTTGCATCGTATTACGTAAGACATTCCTTATAACGTAAAGCGTCAAGTCGGTGCAAGTTCAGAAATTCCATTTGAATAGCTCGCGCAACAGACAGAGGGAAACATTTTCCATGACTAACGGAGTCATGAGTCAACGGAGTCATCGGGGCCCCGCCTACGCTCTCATCTCATTGGCTGATTTATCCAGCGCGTCCGTGAGTTTGTGTGAGAGACAGCCTCCTCATCGTAGTCGCCCTTAAACTAGTTGATTGTTTTTGTTTTTCAGTTTTATTCATTTACAGTAATCTTATTTATTACCTTATTTTATATTGGAATGTTACTCTACTATGTTTATGCTAACGTTTTCTTAATATTTTCCCACCATATTTGGTGGACTTTTAATATTTTGAAGGGCCAAAGGTGGTGAGTTTGGGAAGATCTTGGAACGGATTAGGCTATTTATATGTATTTTACGCTTCGTATAACATAAAAACCTATAACATAAACGTTCTCGGAACGGATTATTTACAGGGCACTGGCTACTGGCTGGAACCAATTAACCGCTATCAATGAGGGATGACTGCATATGTCTTATTTTCTCTTATGTGTACTATATTGGGTAGTAGGAGTGTAAAGGTGACTATAGGGGTGTTATTTAATGTCTAGAGGGCTCTAATAATGTTAAAAATCATATTTAGAAGGTTGCAAATAGATTTTCTATGCTATAAATGCAAAAATATTTGATTTATATGTCAGGATAACCCTAATGAGCATAAGCAGTATAGAAAATGGATGGATGGATGGTAAGGAATACTACTTTGCAGAAATACACTTATCACGATCAGGTCTGGAACCGCTGAACCGCGCTAAAGGGATGACTGTACTTTGAGCATCTGTTTACAAAACGGTACCACGGCACTTGTTTTGTTGTCGCCCTACGTGTGTTTACTACCAGTTCCATGTTTTGCTGCCACGTTTGTGTTCTCACCGCAATTGAGACCTCTGGTCTAAAGTGAGCGGTGAAGCCCAAATGTCCCACTCTTTTTGTGTCCCGCAAACACAACAGGTGTAAAAAGCTGGACGGGTATCGTGGCACGTGTGCTGAGGGAAAACGGACAAAAGAGCCAAGGAAGAGCTAATGAATCATGACCCGATGCAGAACATAAAATGCAAAAGCTCGCCTGTAATTGGAATTGTGGCGCAAAGACCATTAGTCAAATCCTGAGTGCCTCCTCATTTCCATCTTTTGGAATATTCTACTTAATTATGCAAAGAGAATCGTGAGGAAGATAGGAAGTCTAAAAAAAAAAAGAGCAGAGGGGATTAATGACAGTTAATTTAAGGGCAATCAAACATTTAATGCAAAGGCCCTCCTGCAGGCAAACAGTATTTAAATGAGTCAATTAGACGCTCGTTATCTCCAAGCCATGAGTGGAGTCAATGTTATCGCAGAGAATAAGGAACTAATGAAACAAGTAACTTAGCAAAGGGAAATGTGTAAATGCTGGTCGCTGCAGGGCTTGCTACATGTTGTCAAGTCAGGGAACAATGGGAAATATTCTCAAAGAGCTTTTTCCCATAAATCATAATTATTGAGTTATCACCCCCTTCCCAATTAAGGGTATTACTGTGACATTCAGATGAGGGGGAAAAAAGGTGGGTTGGGGGGCTTTGGAGGTCTGCAATTGTCCATCATAACATCACATCAGCTAAAACCACGTTTGCATTACCCTTAAAATGATTGTCATGCTAACAAACAACCCGCGTAGATATGAAATACATGCTAAATATTGAATGCAGGGCAGTGTACATACTGTACACACGGAGTCATGTGTCATACTATGCAGATACATCTCCTTGTTTCCTTCCTTCTCGCCTCCTTCCATGTCTGAGTCTCCCCTCTTGTCATTTGCCCCAGCACACAATTACTGTGCGTGATTGCTATCAGGCGGGACGGTCGGGGGAGGCTCCCAAATTAGGGCCTAAATAGGATTTCCTACATGGCGAAGGCCACAGCCATGGACATGGTAATGAAAGCCGATACATCACAATCAGGCCGACAATCCTATTCATACTGCCACGCATTACTCTCACTCCTCATAATTATAGAGGGCTGACAGACGGGCCTGTGGGGGGGGGGGGGGGGGGGGGCGTGTGTGTAAGGGCGGAGCGGGGAAACGCGGTGGGTCATTTCATTAGGTACACCTGAGATCCAGTACATTTATATAAAAAAAATAGTCTGGGTGTCCTGCAACTTATACAGTGGAACCTGGGTTAGCATCATTCATCCCTTTCAGAAGGTCTGACTCTAACCAAAACATACTCTAACCAAATCCATTTTTCCCATAAGAAATACAGTGACGGTTAACGTCATTAATCCGTTTCAGACGGTCCAAAACGGACTCTAACCAAATCAAATTTTCCCATAGAAAATCATGTAAATCCAATTAATCTGTTCCAGACACACCAAACACATTTTATAGACAATAGTTGTAGTTTTACATGCAGAAAATGATGCAAAAACGATTACAAATGACAAATGAATGGACAACTGAAGATTGACATCACTTTGACCTAGTTTTGTCGTAACCCGCTGCAGTTAGCTGCACATTGGACGTTGGCTATTCGGCTCTGTAGCTCCGTAGCTGGTAGTTCCCCCTCACTGTGCCCGGACTGCTGTGTCATGGTGCGGGGAGCTCGCACGGGAAGTGCCGCTGTAACCGCTGGTTGTTTATACCGTCAATAAATTACTATTGAAAAGAGTTTGTTAAAAAAAAAAGGTCATACTGTATATTCTAAATTACACCACAAATTGATCTCAAACCAAATGATTAGTCCTACCCTAAAAGTATTTTGCGCGCCCATTTTTTCCAATTGTATCTTTTATTGAATGGACTTTTATTGGATTAGGGACCTGACTCACAGACATTTGTTACGAAAGCCAAAAAATATTGTTGGTCATGCTGTGGAATAACATTTTTATTTTTAGAAGCTTCATAAAAAGGATGGGTACCGGAATGGCTAATGTGTATACATGGATGTGTAGATACCTCTGAAATGACGACTATCTTCTCTTAAAGCCATCACATTCGGGGGTCTTGCACCCTTGTCTCGGTACGGTCCGTCACCATTCTGTGTATCTCTCTACAACTCTCTCTACAAACGCTGTTGTGCTAAAATGTCGCCCGTGGCCCACAATGCATTGCGCGATCACGTGCAAGCATCGCAAGATTTTGTCTTGTGCGCGTGAGCCAAGACGACGGCGTAAACAAACCGGACGGTATTTTGGACGCTAAACAAGCAGTCGAACGCAAACCAAGGCATAATTTTAGCCACATTTTTGGATGTTAACCAAAAAACGCGCTAACCGAGGTACCACTGTAATGTAAATACGATTAATCCAATCCAGAAAGCCAAAATTTTAACACAAAACAAGCTTTTATAATTTTACAATTATAGTTTTACATGCCTACATCAATTCTGAATGCATATAAATGATGAATGAAAGAGATACAGTAAATGAACATTTAAGGTTGCTTTTACCTTCACTGAAGACACGATTGTTGCCAAAGACACGCTGTAGCCGCGAGATCAACACGGACACCACCTTCCTGTTTTGCCAGGAGTTATTTCTTGAATTCAGTAGTATTTCTCACTTCAAGTGTCTGCTTTTCTTTTGATCACTGCAGCAAAATAAGCCAAAATGGGGCCAAAGAAGTGGTATCATTTTGAAAAAGAAGGTGAGAAACGTGGCCGCTTCCTGTTTCCATGTATTAGCAAGCTAATAGGCTGCTAACAAGGATGTTTTCTGATAAAAATGCATTAAGAACAAAGTTGGAACCATGCGGTGTTTGAATAGGACAACAAGACACGCACCATATTGTTTGCTAACCAGAAAATGTATGCAAACCTAAAGCTATGCTCACCAACAGAGGCGGAGCCACAAATTTTTCATTGGGGTGGCCAAGGTTACTCGCATAGGGGTGGCTATAAATCGATACCTGAATTGCCTAGATGGCCAGTGGGGTGGCCCCCAGACCGTAGCTCCGCCATTGTTGTTGGAGCGTCCATTAGAGCAGGGGTGACCAAAGTGGGGCCTGTGGGCCATTTGCGGCCCGCGGCTGTTTTTTTATCGGCCCGCAGCACAGTCTAGAAATTGTATTTAACAAGGAAACAAAAAGAAAACAACAGCAACAGCAAAAATGGGAAACTCAATCAAAAGTCAAAATATTAAGAGAAGAGTTGTAACCTAGCAAGGAAAAAAAGCCATGATTTCTCAAGAATAAAGTAACAGTCTGAGGGAAAATGTCATTTTAGTAGCATGAAGTTGAAATATTAAAGAAAAAAGTTTGATTTTTTTTTTAAAGCCAAAAACAACGACTAAATTTGTAATTTTTAAAAACTTAGGTTGGGGGAAAATGTATACCATGGAACTAAAAGTCAAAATATTAGAAAGAAAGTTGACATTTTTTGAAAATGATCAAAATAGTCAAAATATTAAGAAAAAAAACATTTCTAATGAGAAAAAAGTTGCAATTTTATGAGAGTAAACTTAAAAATGAGGAAAAATATCATTTTGGTAACAATGTTGAAATAAAGAAAAAATACGTTATTGTTTTAAAAGATATAAAGTTATAATTACGGGAAGAAAATTTACAAGAGGAAAGATGAAATTTAAATAGTTGGAAAATAAAAAAAAAACACCAGCAGAAATGAAAAAAAACAGCTGTAATTTTATGACAATAAAGTTAAAATATTAAGAAAAAAAGTGAAAAAGTCACAATTGAATGAAGAACAAATTTTGCAAGAATAAACTCGTATTATTATGGAAAACACGTCATTTTTAGTAGCATTTCACCGATATTACAAAGGTGAAATGCAGTTTTTTCCTGAGCTACATAGAGCTTCTTAGCATATCTCTGTGTGGTGCTTTACTAAATATCAAAGTGGCCCTTGCATCCTTTCACTTTTCAGTATGCGGACCTCGCTGGAAAAAGTTTGAACACCGCTGGTTTAGAGCAATTAATAGCAGAGCAGTGTGCCGAGGACGTGTTTTCAATGCATAGTTTGTGGGTTCTGCTCCCCATCATGGCGGCCAAACCCGCGCAGGGCATAATACGGAAGTGGCTGCCGATCGGCACTCCTGTTTTAACGCCAGACTCCTCGCTTCACGCTCCACCCCGTAGCTCCGCCGCTGCTAACCGAGGTTCCACTGATTGTATTGTCTGATTTGCAAGAATAATTATACCACATTACATCACATGAAAGACATCAGACAGGTTGTAGAAAGTCATGGTTGGGTAAACATTATATTATTGGCGTCATCCGCCATCTAGTGCACTCAGTGAAGTGCACTCAGACTGTAGGTTTAAGCTGAGGGAAGAGATCCCCCCCAACCTCATCTCATGTTTCTGCCCTGTATTCGATCAGGAAATGTGCAAGTTCAGCGATTTTGACTAAAAGTAAAAGTTCACTTTCTGTGGAATTTTGCCCCTCTTCCACAATCCTCATGTGAGCCACGAACACACGTCTTTCTCTTTTCTCTGCCTTCTAAAAATAGCAAAACAGATAAAAAGAGGCAGCTAATTAATGCACATAATGGGAAACACCTATTATATAAAGCCCGCTATTAAATCACCTCCAAAAAACTCCAACAACATTTTATTTTTTCCCGTATTAGCAGAATTGTTTTCCTGGGTGCATTGATGTCACGTAGCAACATAGAAACGAACGCTACACCTGGCGTCAAAAACAAAAAAAAACAGGCGCAGTGGCATTAGCTCCGATATGTAGCGTTACCTTTCGCTAGTGACCTGAGGCATTGTGAGCGAGTGTGTGGTGAAGCGAGTCGCTAGCCGGCTAGTCGCTAGGCGGTGTGGTGTGATGAGGTGTCACTACGCCAGTAATGTAGTTCTTTGGCGTAACAATGTTAATAACAATAATAATAACAATGGGCCTCATTCACGAACATCTTCTTAAAAGTCTTCTTAAGAACTGTACTTAAGAAGGCGCGTGCTATGTTATTCTGATGATCCTGCACACCTGCAAGAACAGAGAGGGAAGCCTGAAGCCTTTACGAACACATTTGTGCGTAAGAACGTTCCATGAATGAGGCCCAATGTCGCTGTAGCTTGGTTAATGTGCAGGTCACATTATGGAAATGGAGTGTTGTTGGCACTTTTTGGAGTTTTTTTCAGAAGGCTTTATAGGCGGAATAGGTACGTCCCATTATGTGCATTCTTAGCTGCCTCTTTTTAGCTGTTTTTATATCTTTAGAACGCACGGGAAAGAGAAAGACCTATTAGCAGAATTGTGGATGATGGGCAAAATTTAAAAAAAAAAGTGCACTTTTCCTTTAAGGTCGGAAATGAAGTTGTGTGTACGTCCGTCAGGATGTGACGTTAGTTACAAGATGTTACTTGTACAACATCGCCTTCATCCAGGCGGCTGAGCCTGCATTCATTTAGCACCCGAATGGGCCCTTTTACGTTGGCACAGGCGCCATAATCCCTATGCGGAATAACCAACAGTGCCCATTATTGTCAGAATGAATGATTCCGCTCTCGTATTGGAGCTTATGTAATCACGCACATGTACCCAGTGAAGTGTCTGGTGAGTGTGTGCCAGGAGGGACTGGATTAGTTTGTAGTCCACCCTCTTCAGTCCTGCAGCGTTGCAGCGCACTGATAGGTGTGATTAGGGCAGACCAGAGCTCCAGTATGACCATTTTCTCCCGATTGGATGTTTCGTCCAATGGGATCGCGGCCGCATTTTCTATCAAACTGAGTGACACAAGCCCGAATATGTTCACTCTCTCACACACACACACACACACACACACACACACACACACACACAAACACACACGCGCAAAGAGACAAACTCTGTGCTTGACACAAAGTGATGTGATGAGATGTGAGGCGGGGGACAGCTTTGCGATCAATACCATGAGCAGGAATCAGCGATGGGGAGAATAAGACAATGGCCTATCAGATTGAGGTTGACTTCTCCTTGTGTGTGTGGCGGGACTGTGACAATAGATTGGCTCAGAAATCCGATGGCGCTCGGCGACAGAGTGAAGGAAAAAAGGGGGAGACAGATGAAAAGAGAGATTGCTAATGCTCTCCAAGCAAGGCCTTTTAATCTGTGACAGAGGTGGGGGGGGGGGCGTCGGTGAAAGCCATTATCACACGGCGACCCCTCCTCTCTCGCTTCTTGATAAGACAGCCTTATCTGACTGCTCGAGGGGGGCGAGAATGCGTGTTTGCGTTTGTGTGTGTGTTTGCGTGCATCCTTTTACATGTGTTTGTGTTGCAGAACACCTGACTCACAGCGTGATTGGCCGCAGCCGCGCTCGGTCCGTGTACGTCTCCTTAAGAACTCAGACGAACACGGCAAAGTGTGCGAAGCTCATGGCTGCATGTGTGAGCGCACAAGACAGTTCGTGTGTGTGCGTGTGTGTTGCAGCTGCAGAGATACTTTTCATTTCCTGGTCACAAAGACGAGATGATGATGGGTTGTCCCACGCGGGTCACATGTGCTCTTTCTGCTGGACCAGGTGTGCACGTTTAGGAGGTGACTCTTCTCAGTGTGATGGACTGATAGATGCTAACCGTGCATGCGCATCTCGTATATGTGTTGGATCTGGTGTCATAAGATCACGCCAGATCAAGGGGCGGTCCACACGGAAACGTTTTCAGGGCAAAACGGCAAAGTGTTTCATGGTCGCGGCCTTTCATCCACACAAACGGCGTTGTGGGTGCCCTGAAACGCTATTTTTTGGTGCAGACAAGCAAGCCACCTCTTCTTGGAAAAGACGACGCCACCGAACTGTCGCCGTCACGTGACCCGAGGTGAGCGCTGCCGACACGGCAGCATGGTCTGAGAATATTTCGACAAGCGTGACTCACCCCGGTCGACGTTCCTGATATTTTGTTGTCTTATGCAGCATTCGCTTATTTATAGATTCCCAAAATAGCCCGCAATAAGTGAAATCCGCGACTTAGCCCACATTTTCTCACATTTCTCTCTTGTTTAAACACTCAAAGTTCAAATTTCCTTTGAATTTTAATGATCAACCTACTAGGTTGGACACAAGAAATGATGAAGTGACTCTCATGTGTTTCACTCCTCTGGTCGTGCCCCTTCGTCCCGGCTGTTTTTGTGTCCTTCTTAAAACATATTGCTCCTGTCGTCGTATTTTACTCCTTCTCGTCATCCTCTGTGAACCGAAGATTGATTTATTCTGTAATGGAGCCCTACAGCCGCAACGCCGACCTTCCTTCAGCATGTCCAGAAGTCCAACTTTTCTGCCTTTTGGGTGCAGAACGTTTCGTTGACATTGAGGGTTTTGTCGGGGAGAAAAGTTGCAACTATGCAGCGTTCAGAGTCACACGATTTCTTCCGTTTCTTCTGTTGTTTACAGTATTGGCGGTTAGCAGGCACCTCACACTGTTAGCTAGTTTGCTAGCCATCCCGACGGCACAAAGGGGATTGATTGACAGTGGTCTACAGCCAATAAGGACGTGGAAGACAATGGGTGGTGCAGACAGAGCAAGACACCACCGTAGCACAGAACTACAACACTCAACTTCCCACAGTGCAATTCTTCTTAAAGGGCCAGCCTCGGCCTGTAACAGCATTCATATGCTGTAAAAAAAAAAAAAAAGTGTGAAATTGCACCAAACAAATCCACGAAACAGCAAGTCCGCGAAAGGTGAACCGCGAGGGAACACTGTGCTCCAAAATGACTCGCAGAAGTAATTCTATTTCCCTAAGTCTCAGTGAGCCTTGGAAAGCGGAAGATGACGGACTTATGTGCATGCGTTCTTTCTTCCTCGATGGTTTGTTGTGTCACGTGGTTCTACTTTTCTTAAAATTAATGTTAAAATTTTGTCTCGTCTCCTTCTCGTAGACTCAGTCTCGTGCATCGTCTCGAGTGTCTCATGACACCCCCAGTCTGCACCCACCAACTTTGTGTGTGTGTGTGTGTGCGTATGTCCGGAGTACGCTGTCCCTTCTGTGATCAGGACAATCCATCAGACCCTGCTGCTCATTAATCACCAGCGACACACACACACCTGGAATGGGGGATGAACAGTGGGGGTCAGTTTAGCTGAGCACCTGCACCACAGGGAGCGTTTCAGACCTCAACAACACATTTGTAGACATAAAGAACTCAATAAACACTGTTTCCTACATAAAAACAACGCTTTCTTAGTCACCAAGAGGAAGTATATTGGGTAAAAGTGCAACACGGTCCTTTGCCGGACTTGGCTGACGTCCGATTGGTTCAGATTTTGAAACAGTTTTTCCTATTAGAAGATAACGGGAGTCAACTTCATGCATCGTGTGTCTTCATACAGTATTTACGGGGGGTTACCTTCCAAAAGCGCCCGCCAATACTGAAAAAAACTTAGGTAACAGAAACAGTCATAAAAATTTCATTTAATTTTTAAAATTTAATTTAAATTAATTTTCACACTCTAATACGGTAGTGTCCAAAGTTTTTCCAGCGAGGGCCACTTAGTGAAAAATGAAAGGATGCCACACATGTAGATATGCTAAGACGTGACATATATTTCAAGAATAAAACCGCACCTCAGCTTTATGATATAGATGAAAAAGCCCACTCACTGTTCTTTTTCTCTACATTTTGGCCGTTTTTGTTTTTTTTTAATTTTAATATCTCAACTTTCTTCTTAAATAATCTTCATACATTTGGTTTGCTTATATTTATTCCCATATTATAACTTTTTCCCCAACTTAATTTTCCAAAAATTACAACTTTTTTTTTGTTTCTCATATTATTATGACAGTTAAAAAATAAGTAATTTTTACTATTATTTTCTATTATTTTTCCTCATGATATTATGAGTTTATTCTCATAAAATGTTGCCTTTTTTCTTGTTGGGATATGACTTTATTCTCACAAAACTGCAGCTGTTTTGCAACGTACACATTTTTTCCCGTAATTATGCCATATTGCCATAATATTTTTACTTTATTTTTGGAACATTATGACTTTTTCCCCAACCAAATTTTTGGAAAAAGTGCTCAATTTTTTGGTTTGTCATAATATTATGACTTTTAAAAAATAGTGATATTAATTACATTTTTTTTAAATATTTCAACTCTATGCTACTAAAGTGACATTATTTTTCCTCATAACATTACGAGTTTATTCTTATAAAATGTTGCCTTTTTTATCGTTAGAATATGACTTTATTCTCGTAAAATTGCAGCTGTTTTTTCATTTCTGTTGTTTTTTTGAACATTTTCAAATTATTTAATCGTCTACATTTTTTTCTCGTGATTATGACTTTATTGCTATAAGATTTTATTTTTTTTAATTATTGCTTTTTCCCCAACCTAATTTTTGAAAAATATTTTTTTTGTGTCTCATAATATTATGACATATAAAAAATAACATCTTTTTTCTTTAATTTTTCAACTCTATGCTACTAAAGTGACATTATTTTTCCTCATAATATTATTATATTATTATAAAAACTCTCAAAGTTCAAATTTCCTTTGAATTTTAATGATCAATCTACTAGGTGGGAGACAAGAAATGATGAAGTGACTCACGCCTATTTGACTCCTCTGACCGCGCCTCGTCATGGAGCCGTTCGGATGTAGCGTTTTTGTATCCTTGTTCAACCATATCGCTCCTGCCGTCGTCCTCCTCCTCGTCCTACTCCTTGAACCGAAGATTCATTTAGCTGATTAGCTTCTTGTTCTTCTTCTGTTGCTTATTGACAGTTAGCAAGCAGCTCAAACAGTTAGCGAGTTTCCTAGCGATTTTTGACCACAACAGGAAACGGCACGAAGGAGGTTGATTGACAATGGTCTACAGCCAATCAGGACACAGAACACAATGGGCGGGTTCTCCCTTAGCCAATAAGGACTGTGGTGGCTCTACATTTAGCCAACTATTGTCTACGTTGGGTTCCTAATATACTCACACAGGCACGTAAATATATACTGAGACTACGTACACGTCTTCAACATGAGTATACAACACCCTCTACTGGTAGCAGTAGTAAGTACAATAACAGACACATACAACAGAGCACCGATAGATCGCTGTAATACACCACAAGGACGCAGACACAATGCGCATTCATACGCTGTTAAAAAAAAAGCAAAATCTGAGAAACAGTGAATCTGCGAAAGGTGAACGACAATGTCGCAAGGGAAAACTGCATATCGTACTTTCAAGCCAAATGCTTCTTGTAAAGGTGTTCCTTCATAGCAGTCATCAGTGAAATGATCACAGAACTCGAGGTGACGTCCTTCTGTCCCTCGTTCTCTGCACTTGCTTCGTCCATTGTTGTCTTAAACCTTCCTCATTTGGAAAAGAAAACAAACTTACAGTATCGCTTGGATACGATGAACATCCAGCAGCAACACGACATTTTAGCATCACTACTATTTTGATGAAAAATATACTGAACCAAGTCGACGAGCCACCTCGAGCAGCGTTTGTTTACTGTGCTTTAGCTGAGAGGTGTCACCCCGATGATGTCACTTCCTGAGCTGCGAGAGCTAGCTCGTCATGGCTGGTGCCATGAACTATAAATGTCATTTCTGCGAATTTACCGTTCACTTTCAAAAATCGAACATAATTACAAACAATATATAACATATTTACGTAAGCAAAGTTGATGAATCATGTCAGGGACCCTTTAAGCACAGAAAGACGGGGCTCCCCCTTTCTCTCTTGCTCAAGACGAGACTACGTTACCAAAATAAGCTTTTTTAATTGTATAAAGTTGTCACGACTTTATTTCTTGGTGTGTACCCTTACTGGGCAGTGCAGATCACACAAGACTACGGATGCAACAGTCGGAGCCACTCGTGGCCTTTTAATGGATCATCGGATCAGAGCCGAGCGAGCAGCCCGTAGAACCAGCGCACTGGCTAATTCACTATTGATCCTGCTCCGTAGACCAATTTCCACTTGTGTTTGGTTTGGGACTACAGTTTCGGTCACGCTCCGTCACTCCCTCAGGACCCAGAGAGGAGCCCGGGCTACTCTCTTATCAGTCGGAGAGCGCGCTCGCACACAAAGAGTGTGCGGGGTGGAGAGAGATGGGGAGTGAAAGGCAAGGACTTGCACAGAAAAAGAGAGAGGTCATTAGGAGATGGTGATGAGTTCCATCCAACAAGAGTACAATTGCCTTTTATGTAGCAAAGTGACTCTGGAGGTGCGCATGAAGGACGAGCCACCGCCATTTTCCCCAAAATCTTTGTGCTGGTTGAGCATGGTCGAGTTTGAATGTTTGACAGTAGAAAGAGAGTTCATGGAGAGCTGGCCATGGTGCTGAAGGCAAGCCCTGTACCGTGTCATTCAGTGGAATGGGGTGCCCAAACAAAGTACCTTCTGCACTGCTGGCTCACTGTCTGTGCATTTTTATTCAGTGCTAAATAACCCGCCACGGGGCCAAAGAAGCGTCTTGAGTGCCTGCAATTTGATGAAGAAGGTGAGAAACACGATTGAATTCAAGAAAGACCTCATTGCAGAGTCGAGTCTTCCCTCTACGCTTCTCACCATCTTTGCTAACAAGTCTACATATTTGCTATAACAAGGGTAAGGAACCCAAGGCTCGGGAGCCAGATGTGGCTCACATTACAACATTACATAGTGTAGAAAATAACATTCAAGACATAAAACATTCTAATGCATTTGAATACATCCATCCATTTTCTACCACAGTGCGTGTGACCAGAGCCGACGCCCACTGTGGATATTTGACCGACACCAAAACTTGATGATTACTGAATTTCCCTTGTTCTTTGCATTTGCTTTGTCCATTGTTGTCTTAAACCTTCCTCTTTTGGAAAAGACAACAAACTTACAGTATCGCTCGGATACGATGAACATCCAGCAGCAACACAACATTTTAGCATGACTACTATTTTGATGAAAAATATACTGAACCAAATTGACGATCCACCTCGAGGAGCGTTTGTTCACTCTGCTTTAGTTGAGAGGTAGATTGAGAGCTTTGCCTTTCGAGAGGAACTTCTCCCCTTTGATCAAATAGTCATCTAGTTATCTAGTCATCAGAGACTTATTATATTCTAAAATTGTTGGTCTTGCTTAAAAATACACGCATTCAGTTTTAGTCAGTGTTAAAAAATATGATATGGTTCTCATGAAAATACATTTTAAAATATGTGGCTTTCATGGCTCTCTTAGCCAAAAAGGTTCCCGACCCCTGCTTTATAAAACTGATTTTTTTGTTAATATTTTTACAGATTCATTAGATTTACATTATTTTCTGTCATGTCTTGGCATGTTGGCGTTGTGGCGGCGACCCCAGGATGCGAGAGATGAGACCCGATTGTGAAGTAGAAATATAAATTTATTAATTATTGCTGCCGTGCAGCGACAGGATGCCGACAAATGAGCGGAAACACATACAATGCTCTGACTAGGGGAGAAGCGCGGCCTAAATTTTCCACACCGCGCACCTAGGAAATGTTCTAACTATGCGGACGGTCCCGCGCGGAAAAACATGGCGGACGAGCAAGAGCTCCTGATGGCGTATGTTCTGAAATCTGTATGATTCGGCTCCTAAAGATCATGGAGATCATGGCTATTGTGAGTCTGTGTATTGTGAGACTGTTTCCCCATGCAAGCGCATGGAGAGTGGCAGCAAGTCTTTCATGTAATTTTACACACAAATTTTACACAATGTGTAGCTGCGTGATTTAATGTTGGGCCGAATGCGATGCAACAAATTGGAAATACTTAAAATGTACTTGTTTGACCAGTCTCACAAGTAAATTATATTCCCCTTCGTCTTGTCGATTCTTGTTTAATGAGCGAGCTGACCATCTCCTTTTTCTTCCTTTGCTTAGCAATAATAAACAACATAAAAGTGTGTTGTATGCATGCCGTACTCCCTACACTGCCCCTATCGTCTGGGAAAATATGGGCTAACAGCGGGGACAAGACGCACTGACTATAAAGGCTGCAAAAGGTGTCTCTGCCTGATCCCGCACAGCACGTACATGCGTAAGCATAACCCAAGCTTTAGCAGGGAAGCCCAGACTTCCCTCTCCCCAGCTACTTCGTCCAGCTCCTCCCGGCGAATCCCGAGGCGTTCCCAGGCCAGTTGAGAGACATAGTTTCTCGGGTCTTCCCCGAGGCCTCCTGTCGGTCTTATTGGCCCTGAACGCCTCCCCAGAGAGGCATCTGGAAGGCATCCTGGCTCCTCTCATTGCGGAGGAGCAGTGGTTCTACTCCGAGTTTCTCCCGGACGACAGTGCTTCTCACCTTATCTCTACGGGAGAGCCCAGCCACCCTACGGAGGAAACTCATTTCAGCCGCTTGTATCGATCTCGATCTTGTTCTTTCGGTCACTACCCAAAGCTCATGACCATAGGTGAGGGTAGGAACGTAGATCGGCCGGTAAATTGAGAGCTTTGCCTTTCGGCTTAGCTCTCTCTTCACCACAACGGACCGCATCACTGCAGACGCCGCACCAGTTCGCCTGTCACGTTGCATCCATCCCTCACACGTGAACAAGACCCCGCAGTCCTTAAACTCCACTCAGGGCAGGATCTCACTCCCGACCCAGAGATGGCATGCCACCCTTTTCCGGGTAAGAATCAGGGACTCAGAGTTGGAGGTGCTGAATCGCATCCCGGCCGATCCACACTCGGCTGCGACCCGATCCAGTGAGAGTTGAAGGTCACGTCTCGATGAAGCCAGCAAAAACCAGAGACCTCAACGCCCTGGCTGTGCATACAAATTCTGTCTATAAAAGTAATGAACTGATTCGATGACAAAGGGCAGCCCTGGCAGAGTCCAACCCTTACTGGAAACAGGTCCCACTTATTGCCGGCATTGCAAACTGTAGGGGTGTTATTCCATGTCCAGAGGGCTCTAATAATTTTCAAAAACATATTTAGAAGGTCACAAACAGGTTTTCTATGCTCTGACTACCAAAATATTCCATTTATAAACAAGGAGTCCTACTTTACGGAAATTCACTCATCACAGTCGGATCTGCAACCAGTTAACCGCAACAAACGAGGGATTACTGGATTCTGATGAGGTCAAGACTTAAAGTAATCTTTGCAAATCCGGTAACACTTTACAATAAGGTACGCAAAATTACAGCAGTTAATGAGGAACCAACCTACCTAACCCTAACCACTACTCATTAGTTCCTCATAAGTTCTTCATTAGTTCCTCAGTAACTACTGTAAATGTGCCTTAGTTCCTCAGTAACTACTGTACTGATTAGTTCCTTATTAGTTCTTCATTAGTTACACAGTAACTACTGTAAATGTGCCTTAGTTCCACAGTAACTACTGTACTCATTAGTTCCTCCTTAGTTGTTCATTAGTTCCTCAGTAACTGCTGTAAATGTGCCTTAGTTCCATTAGTTGCTCATTAGTTCCTCAGTAACTACTGTACTCAGTTCCTCATTAGTTCTTCATTAGTTCCTCAGTAACTACTGTAAATGTGCCTTAGTTCTTCAGTCACTACTGTATTCATTAGTTCCTCCTTAGTTGTTCATTAGTTCCTCAGTAACTGCTGTAAATGTGCCTTAGTTACATTAGTTCCTCAGTAACTTCTGTACTCATTAGTTCCTCATTAGTTTTTCATTAGTTCCTCAGTAACTACTGTAAATGTGCCTTAGTTCTTCAGTCACTACTGTATTCATTAGTTCCTCCTTAGTTGTTCATTAGTTCCTCAGTAACTACTGTACTCGTTAGTTCCTCCTTAGTTGTTCCTTAGCTCCTCAGTAACTACTGTAAATGTGCCTTAGTTCCACAGTAACTACTGTACTCATTAGTTCCTCAGTAACTAGTCTAAATTTATGTGCCTTAGTCATTAGTTCCTCATTAGGTCTTCATTAGTTCTGCGTTAGTTCCTCAGTAACTACTGTATTTTTGTGCACCTCATTGTAAAGTGTCACTGCAAATCCTACCGCTGGCTACACCTTCGATGTTGAAGGTTTAAAAATAAAATATTTGGAAATGTCAAAAAAGCTTTGCAGGTTGTAGTTTGCCATGTCTGGCCCACAATATCTTTTTGTCCCACTCTGTAAATATATTCTGACCTAAACAACTCACACAAACACGCACACAAGTTCACAGATCAAATCTTTCCCTGCTTCCTACACTCCTCTCTTCCTTCCTCTATCCCCCCTCAGTCCTCACTTTGCATTGCTGCTGTCTCCACATGCGGCCCCTCACCTGCCCCCCACCCCCCACCCCCATCCTTCTCTTTATCTACCCACCTCTCACTCTCCATTTCTCCGCCCCGCCGTCTTCCTCCACCTTTCTCCCGGTAACAACATTCGCTAACTAATTGCAAAGCTGTCAGCAGGTAAATGCTCGGCGCCCAGAGTGTGACAGTCACGCCTGCCGACCCCCAGGTTGCCGCTGACAGTCATTGTGGGTCAGGACAGGACGGGACTCGGCAGCCCTGGCAGTCAGTTAGCAGGCAGTGTGTGTGTGTGTGTGTGTGTGTGCGTGTGCGTGGACGTGGCCGCTGAGCTTGAATAGTGAGACTCCAACTGTCTGTGGGTGTGTGACGCTCCCATTACGCCGCTAAAGCAAGAAGGAGACAGCCACAGAACAGCTGGATAATGCACTGTCTGAGTGACAATACACTCCACCTCGCACCCACTCTGCTTCTCACCTCGTCTGGCGGCCTACGACAACGCCACATTGATACTGTCAGGTTAGGAGGCGGCGAGTGTGACATGTCAGCGCTCACACACACACACACACACACGCACACACACACACACTCTCTCGCAATGCTGCATGAGCAATATGAAAGAAAAGCACAGGTGTAAAGGGAGTGCAGGAGGCAGGGTGATGAATGATGGATTACTGCAAATAAGTGGCAGTCGCCATATTTTGATGTGCCGCTCTATCGCCTGTCATGTTGAAACCTCCCATAAAAGGCCAAAGTGACGTATTTACCTTCTAAGCAGATTTGTTTTCCTCTTAAACAGCTCCTTACTTGAGCATCAGCCTCAGCTAATTAAAGCAGGCTGTTGACAGTTGTGAGCCTGACCCTTAGCACGGCGCTCCCCTAGGGGGGCCTGTTAGCATGCTAATGCTAATCCCCAGTGACGGGGGACAGGGCAGGGCTGTCCCCCGCAGCCCCTCTGCTCTTGTGACCACGGGATGTGTCAGGACAGGCACGGTGACGTGCTAACACGGAGACGTCCCCATGTGCATGTCACAAGTCTGTAATTAGAAGAGAGGCAGGCTGGAGGGGACAGTCGCCGTCGTCGTCGCGGCACTTGCAGCCGCGTTGGCCACACGGCTCGGCAAAAGAGCAATGGGCGCCTCAAACGGGCTCGGAAAAGAGCAGCCGGTTCACATGCTTTCATGCGCCCATTTGCATGCTTCGGGTGGAATAGCATGTGCCATTACGAGTCGCCTCTTTTTAGCTGGTTTTGAGAAAGACGTGTGTTTATGTCTCACATAAGGATTGTGGAAATTCCCAAAAAAGTGCACTTTTTCTTTCAGGTTTTTCCTCTACAGTACCTCACAAAAGTGAGTGCACCCTTCACATTTCTGCCAATATTTTATGATATCACTTCATGATGCAACACTGAAGAAATGACGCCTTGATACCATGTAAAGTAGTCAGTGTACAGCTGGTACAACAGAGTAAAAGTACGGACCCCTCAAGATAACTCAACACACCGCCTTATCGTCTAAACCGCTGGCAATAAAAGTGAGTACACCCCTAAAGTGAAAAATGTCCAAACTGGACCCAATTGGTTGTCATGTGACTCGTTGGTGTTACAAGGTCTCATGTGTGAATAAGGAGCAGGTGTGTTAAATCTGGTGTTGTCGCTCTCACACTATCTCATACTAGTCACTGGAAGTTCCACATGGCACCTCGTGGCAAAGAACTTTTTAAAGTTCTGCCTGACAAACCTTAAACTGTGCTCAGTTGGGTTCAGGTCTGGAGGAGACATATCGGGTGACAATCATCGTGGAGGTGTTTGGACTAAGGGTGCATCACAATTGGGCCAATATGAGGGAATTATGAGGTCTTACTGATAAATCTGATAACATAAAAAATATCTCTGCTAACCGATCATTTCAAAAAATGCTCCAATGAGGCGACATTACCCGTACTGTGCAGGTGAGCAAATGAAGCGCCTTTTTTTTCTCCTGCTTGTGACGTTAAGGACCTGTCATAACTTCCCCTGACCTCACTAGTAAACATTCACTTTCCGAGGAAGACATTTCACGTGCTAGTTTTACCAAATGCTCCACGATGAGGGTGAAAAAACAACAACCATAGAGTACACAGAAAAACCTTATCAGCACTTGAAACCCCTGCGGCGCCACGTTTGAAAAGTGCTAAATGTTTGCCAGAGACTTCCATGGCGTCACACAGGCTGCTCGGAGCCTGTGCCCGAATTCAGTGCACATTTCTGGGCCACAGCAGGCGGCTCCTCCCGCTCTATACTCTGCTTCTCCAGACCTCCGTGGCGTCACACCGGCTGCTCAGAGCATGTGTCCGAATATAGTGCACTTTGCTGGGCCACAGCAGGTGGCTCCTCCCGCCGTATACTCTGGTTCTCCTGATAGTAGTGATGTGGTAGCAATGTCATGATATTTCATTAGGACAAATCAACAGGTAAAGTTGGTCAAATCCAAATTTGTTCCAGTCCCTCCAGGTGTGTACAAACTAAAATTGTTCAATCTAAATAAAAAAAGTAAATCGATTTTGAGAAGCAAAAAGTTATCGGAATTGGTACAGAGTATCACAGTAGGCAAGACACGATTATCTTGCTACTCGTTATTGTTATTTTCAGTGGATAGTAAATTGTACTCCTTGAGAAGATATACTGTCATAAAAATAGCATAAATTTGCACAGGAGAATGCTTGTACGACAGCTCAAGAGCTTCCATATTATTCCCCGATATTTGAAATAAGCCCTTATTCACGTGCAGCATACTCCCATTTTTAGTCTCTCCACTGTTGACGTCATAGGAGGGAGAGCGGGTGTGAGTCCTCCCACCTGTCTGTCAGTCTATTCGTCTCACTGTCCCGTCTCCGCCCTTCCGAGGGAAGGTCAAGGACGCATGCATATTCATGGGGGCGCCTGGCACTGGATCGATGGCTTTTAATTGTTTCCCCTTAGTTGGTGGAGGGACGTGCCAGTGTCTATTGATCTGTTTGAGCAGAGGCCACTCACAGTGCACAACGATGAGACCTTTACCTGACTGGGAAGGTCCCGCGGGGCTTAGAAGTTGATAGACAAACACAGCGGGTGACACGATAAGACAAGTGGTAAAGACAAAGGGAATTATACGAAGTTAGCTGTTGCAGTAGGAAATGGTGCCATAAGAAATTGCAACACAGGAAAAGATGTCCTTACTTTTATCCGTGCTTTCGGGAGGAGGACGTTGAAGAGGCAGAATCTATTGATTCTGGTCTTCCACCCTAAGCACTAGCAGCCATCTCCATAATAAAACCACTACACTGCTTTGTTATCACTCTCGCTTTCATAGGAGCCTTTGACATGCTGAAAGATACCGCCCTTATCCTTCAAGATGGTCGCGACAGCCGGAAGAGCTTTTTATGATGTTCATTTTCACATCCATGGTGATGGCTTTTCTTTTCCTTGGCGCAGTTCCACCAGAAGAGCCTCTCTTACGCTTAGGAGACATAACGAAGTGCAAAAACCCGACTAATAAGCGCTGTTGCGTAGCGCGCGAGTCGCACGCTGTATTCATCCGGTGCGCGAGGCGAAGCAGCGTGCACGTATTCATCCGCTGTGCGTGCTGTAACTAGGACTCCAGTGAGCGGAGTGTTTACCGACCAAAATTAAGTTTTTAATGAATTTAGGGGAGCGTGTTTGTGACCACGGAACGCCGTACTTCTCTTAGCCGAGCTAACTTCCGTTTTCTCAGGGCATTGAATCGATTGCACCTTCGAGTTGTCTTAGAAGATGTTTTGCCTCTCAGCTGAGCAGGTTTCATCTGTTCATGCTCAATGACTAGGTGGGACAAACAATCGTCTGACTAGATAGGACAGCCTACCTATAGATAGGACAGCCCTAGTCAGACTAGCGCTGTTGAGTTGACCACGGCTGTCCTGTAGATAGGCACCTGTAGGACACCCCTCGTCGGCCTTGGGTTGTCCTACCTAGTAGTGATGTGCGGATCGATACTGAAAAAGGAATCATTTCGATACCAGCTCTTCATGCTCTGAAATTGATTCTCAAATCAAAATATCGAAAATATCTTTTGATACTTCGGTCATTCGAGGTTTGTCTGAAACGATGGCCGATCGTAAACGGAGCCGTGTGTGAATTGTGAATACATTTTTCATTCTTATAGTAGTTCTTAATAATTAGTCTTTTCTTTGAATGGTTTTATTATTGAACTTGTCTTTAATTGTTTAAAATACCGCGTTGACACATTTTACGATTTTGTTCTGTTTTTCTGTTGTTATATATTAGGCTGGCGATATTGTAAATCACCCCGCTACCTCAATATACTTCAGGGTTTGAATGAATGAATGAATAAATAAATAAATAAATAATTTATTTTTATTATAATTTATTTAATGAATACATTTTAAATATCCTGTATTCTTTATGCTATGAAATACACAATTTTTTTTCAAAATTTACCAGACACATTAGGTGAATTTGCAGTATTGGTATCGGATCGGTATCGCCAATACCAGCCTGAATTTTATTCAGTGTCGGGTCAGAAATGAAATCAGTGGTATCGCACATCATTACTACCTGGTCTGACTAAGGCTGTCCTACCTAGTCATTGAGCATGGCCTGATGAATCCTGCTTGCATGAGAGGCGAAACAACACATGAAGACAACTTGAATAGTCCAGTTGCTACCAGTTCGGTTCGTAAGACTACAATGGATGAGAATATTTACAGGCAACTTCCGTTTTGTTCCGTGAACGTCCAGTATTTCCCTCATGCGTGTGTGTTTTTGGATGTTGCTGTGTGTTTGCCCGTGTCCGCCGCCGTACCTTCCAGATGGAAACGTATAAAAATGCGGCTTAACACGTATAAAAACGTTTTCATGTTACATCGAGAGTGATTGCGCGCGGTCTCGCATCCGTTCGTGCGCATCCTTTCGTCAAGATCGTCCCCGTCGGCTGTCTCCTCTCATATCTCCTTTTTGGCACCACTTGAATTGTTATTAAATTGTCACAAACTTTTGCAGATTGAATTGAAGCAAAATGAGGGACAGAGAAACAGAAAGTCGGCGAGTGGTGGTGGGGGGGTCGGTCGGGGGGTTGTGACAGTCATCCGTTTGAGCCGCACTGTTGAGTGAGTGCAGTCTGGCTTGTCAAATCTCTGTGCTAACAGTGAATAGGCGGATCTGTGCAGAGCATAGAAGGGTGTCATGCACTGTGGTTTCATGGTTCAGGATAAGGCTGGATAAAGCCATTGGCGGGATGACACGCACACAAAGTTTGTCTCCAACTCTTTGTGTCATCGCACTCTCGCTGCCTTGACCTAAAAAAGGAGAGTTTTAAAAGAAGCGGTAACTATTTTTATTTCAGTATATCTTCTGAAGGGGTAGTATAGCGTTACTATCCACTGACAATAACGTACCTGGCAACACAAGTCGGTAGCACAATTGCTTCATGGTCAGCACGAGAGCTGCCGGCGCGGGTGAGCTGTGGTTCATTTGAGCATTTGGTCTGTCTGTTGATGTGGAAACTCAGAATGCATGATTCTGCAAAGAAATTGGCGATTTTTTTTTAGAACGATTCACATAAAAATTGTCAAGTTTCTCCACGATTGTTTCGTTTTTTTGTCTGCTAACGCCTCCTTCATTTTTCAACCGATTCACACCATTCAAGCATGAAATCATTCAGCTCGTTCGGGTATAGTGTGAGACCGTGTCAGTTTTTTCAAAAAAAAATTCCCAGATTTTCCAAAAATCCAAAAATTCCACAGAATTTTTCCCGTTGAAAATGAGTGGGCCATTTTTCAAACGTCCATCAATCACACATTTCTCAACCGGTTCAAACCATTCCACCATGGACACATCCCTCACATCCAGGGCTTCAAAATAACATTCCAAAAATGCGAACTTTTCTCGACATTCCCACTTTTCTTTAATTTCTGTAATTTCCTTTGATCTTAATTACTTCACTACTTCAACATTTTTCAACCAATTCCAACAATTCCAACATCAAATCGTTCAACACAATTAAGGATATCTATTTTTCACATTTAAAAATGTCCAATTTTTCCGCAAAACTCCCATTTTTCCGGAAAACTAATTAACTTAGGGATATTCCTTTGATCTTAACCACTCAAGTACTTCAACATTTTTCAACCAATTCTAGCAATTCCAACATCAAATCGTTTGGCACAATCCAGACATTAAGGCAACGTATAACATTTCACATACATCATACATATTTGTTTCTTTCACGATGTCATAGTCTTGAATACTCGTATACGTCACATATAATTTGCATTCCTTTTTTTTCTTTAATTATTCCTTTGTTTTTCTCAATTTTGTTTTTCCCTCCACCTCATGAGGCTTGGGCATTCACATGCAATGTCCTCAGACATTGCAATCATTTAGTTATTTCTGTTTTTGTTTTTATTCTGCTTTTGTCCGCTGACTCCTGACACATTTCTCAGCCGATTCAAAGCAATCCAACATCAAAATGTTCAGCTCATTCGGGACACGTTGTCTATCATCGGGACTTTTCAACAAGTTCCCACAGTCATTTAATATTTTCTGTGACAATTTCCCCATTGAAAATGAATGGGCAATTTATTTGGCACTCCCTACTGGTGGAAAATCATATTATCATATTACATTTTCCATTACTATAACATCCTGTTTATTTTACTGGGTTCATGGGTGAGGCGGTAGAGTAGTTGTTGCTGGTTCAATCCTCAATCCCGCTGTCATTACTCTGCATTTTTACTTTCCAACAATGAATCAAATTCTGCCGTTTTTGAGTCTGATCATTCGAGACATTTAGGCTATTTATCAGGACTTGGGTAAAAATTCCCACATTTTTTATAATATAATATTTTCTGTGACATTTTTCCCATTGAAAATGAATGGACAATTTCAGTTTCGCCCCCATTGGTGAAAATTCATGTTACATTTAACGTGACGTGTGAGATTCTGCTTGTTCATGGCTCAGATCACAGAGCTCAGGTCGTCGCCCAACCTGGTGGTTGCCGGTTCGTTCGTCAGTCTGTGCCTAGATATCATTTAATTTCTAGGATGTCGCAACATTCCTTCTTGCATTTCAGCGTCCACACACCATTTCATTCAAGATTCAAGATTCAAGATTCAAGAGAGTTTTATTGTCATGTGCATAGTACAACAGCAGTTATACCATGCAATGAAAATCTTATTCTGTTCATTCTCCCAAGAAAAGAAAGAAAACAAATGAAAGAATAAGAACATAAGAAACATAAACACATAAACATATATACCAATAAATTAAGCAACAACAACAGACGAGACATTAATACAAGTAAATAATACAAATAAATAAATAAATAAAGTGCTATGAGTGTGTGCGTGTGTTGCGTGCGGCGTGTGCGAGTGCTTCGTTGAGGAGCCTGATGGCCTGTGGGTAAAAGCTGTTTGCCAGCCTTGTGGTCCTGGACTTCAAACTCCTGTAGCGTCTGCCTGACGGTAGGAGTGTGAATAATGAGTGTTGTGGATGTGTGCTGTCCTTGATGAGGTTGTGTGTTCTTCGTAGGACTCTAGATTTATAAATATCTTGCAGTGAGGGGAGGGCTGCCCCAACAATGTTCTGTGAGGTCTTGATCACCCGCTGGAGTGCCTTCCTATCACGTGTTGTACAGTTACCGTACCAAACAGTGATGGAGGCGGTAAGGACACTTTCGATAGTGCATCTGTAGAAGCAACTCAGGATTGTGGTGGACATGCCAAATTTCCTCAGTCTTCTCAGGAAGTACAGTCTCCTTTGGGACTTCTTCAGAATTTGTTGGGTGTTGTGAGACCAGGTGAGGTCCTCGCTGATGTGTGTGCCAAGGAACTTGAAGGTTTTCACCCTCTCCACCTCAGTCTCATCAATAAACAGGGGTCTATGCGGCTCCTTTTCCCTTGTTCTTGGGTCGATGATCATCTCTTTAGTCTTATCTGTATTGAGAAGGAGATTGTTATCACGACACCAAGCTATGAGGTCCGCCACCTCTCTTCTGTATGATGTTTCAACACCACCAGTGATCAGTCCGATGACTGTAGTGTCATCTGCAAATTTAATGATGCTGGTGTTGTTCTGGGAGGCCACGCAATCGTAGGTGAAGAGCGTGTAGAGGAGTGGACTGAGCACACACCCCTGTGGGGTCCCAGTGCTCACAATTCTTGAGCTGGATGTGCGGTTGTGGACTCTGACTGACTGGGGCCTGCCTGTGAGAAAGTTAAACACCCAGTTACAGAGGGAGGGAGACAGGCCAAGTGTGAGGAGCTTATTTGTGAGTTTGTGGGGGCAGACTGTATTAAAAGCAGAGCTATAGTCTATAAATAGCATTCTGACGTATGTGTCCTGGCCCTGTAGGTGAGAAAGGGCTGTGTGGATGGCAGTGTTGACTGCATCATCCGTGGACCGGTTCTGGCGATATGCAAACTGTAGAGGGTCCACGGTTGCCGCCGGGATGCTCTTTTTGATGTGGGTCATGACTATCCTTTCAAAGCACTTCATAACAATAGGAGTGAGTGCTATAGGGCGATAGTCATTCAAGCAGGTCACGTTGCTCTTCTTGGGTACGGGCACTATGGTGGTGGACTTAAAGCAGGTCGGTACAGATGCTTGTGCAAGCGACAGGTTAAATATGTCAGCAAGCACATCAGCTAGCTCTGATGAGCAAACCCGAAGTGCACGTCCTGAGATGTTGTCTGGCCCTGCTGCTTTTCGTGGGTTTGTTTTGTTCAGAACCCTGCGCACATCAGCTGATGTCACCATGAGAGGTGAGTCCTGTGTGCTCCCCAGGTTCAGCCACCCTCTCTGCTCATCAGGAGTTTGGGTGTCAAAGCGGGCATAGAACTCATTCAACTCATCAGGAAGTGTGGTTTGGCTGGACGTGGCTACGCTACTCTGCTGTCGATAGTCTGTGATGTGCTGGAGCCCCGCCCACACGCGCCGAGGGTCTGAGGTGGAATAGTAGCCCTCCAGCTTCTGTCTGTACTGTCTTTTGGCCTCTCGTATGGACCTCCTCAGGTCATATCTGGCCTTTTTGTAGTCATCAGCGGTGCCCATGACAAATGCAGTCGAACGAGCACGTAGCTTAGCCCTTACATCACAGTTCATCCACTGTTTTTGGTTAGGGTATTTTCTGTAATACTTGGTGGTGGTAACAGTCTCTATACATGTGCTAATGTAGCCAGTAACAGCAGAAGCATATTCATCCAAATCAACAGTACAATCTTCCCTCCCCGCTGCAGTTTTAAACACATCCCAGTTTGTGCAGCCAAAGCAGTCCTGAAGTACTTGATCAGTTTCTTCATTCCATACTTTAACTGCTGTACGTACAGGGGGAGCTTTTTTAAGAAGTTGTCTGTATGTTGGATAAAGGAATATAGAGATGTGGTCAGCCTTTCCAAAGTGGGGTCTTGGAACAGCCTTCAAAGCACCTTTCATGTTGCTGTAGACTTGGTCCAGGATGTTATTTTCCCTTGTGGGAAAGCTCACATGCTGGTAATATTTGGGGAGGACAGTCCTGAGGTTACAGTGGTTGAAATCGCCAGATATAATGAATACAGCGTCTGGGTGTTTGGTCTCGTGTTTATCAATGATGTCATGCAGGAGGCCTAGTGCATTAGCAGTGTTAGCTCGTGGTGGGATGTAAACAGCAGTTAAATACACAGCGCTAAACTCACGAGGCAAATAAAAAGGTCTGCATTTCACCATCAGCAGCTCAATGTCCTGCGAGCAGTGCTTTTCCATCGTCTGTACGTCTGTGCACCACCGTTTGTTTACGTAAACACAGACGCCGCCACCTCTGTGTTTACCAGACGCTAAAGTCCGATCTCCCCGGTAAGCAGCAAATGATTCCAACTGGATCGCCGAGTCCGGTATATCCTCCGTCAGCCAGGTTTCTGTGAAGGTGAGGACACAGCATTCCCTGATCTCACGTTGAGCTGTAATCCTTGCTCGTAGTTCGTCCATCTTGTTTTCAAGAGAGCGGACGTTGGCTAGCAGCAGGCTTGGTAGCGGTGGCCTCGTCGCTCTAGCTTTTAGCCTAGCATGCAGGCCGGCTCGCTTGCCTCGTTTACGCCTGGGATGCTTTGCTCGCCGGGTATTCAGCTCACCAGGTCCGCAGGCTGCTGCGTTCTCCCGGCGCAGAAGAAAGGCAAAGTCTGAGAGGCTAAATGAAGGTTCATGGTGAACCCTGCCGATGTTCAAAAGTGTCTCTCTGTTGTAATGTACTGCGTGAGTGTGTTGAATGTCCAAAATGAACAATAAAATAGCAAAAAATAGAAAAACACGGGAGAGTGTCACAGAGACGTCTGCCACGGAGGGCGCCATCTTTGATCTTTCGTTCATTTCCTATCCCGTTTATCCTCACAAGGGCAAATGTAGACAAAGGACCATCCGCACTCACATTCATACCAAACATAAATATATTTTGGCGATGTGGGAAGAAACCAGAGTACCCGGAGAAAACCCACGCACGCACGGGGAGAACATGCAAACTCCACACAGAGATGCTCAAGCGGCGATATGAACCCAGATCTTCCAGATCTCCCGACTGTGGGGCCAACTTGCTAACCACTAGGCCACCTTGCGGCCATTTAGTTATTATTGTCGTTAATTTGAGACACCTCCTTGTCTTCCAATGGGTCTTTCTTCCGTTCCTCATGGGAGGTCTTGGAAGGACAGTTGACAGGGGACTTTCTTAATAGAAATGAAAACAAGTCAAAAACATGGCACGCTTGCTTACACCGGAGCACATTCATCCGCGTAGTAAAGACAAGTCAATTAATTCATGCGATCGCCGACCAGGGTGAGTTGGCTCTGCTGCACCAGCATACCTCCAGCTTTGCTACACAGCATTTGGCACAAATACCTGACGTTGCCACAGATAACTCCACTGACCTTCCTGGATGTGCGGTCCTATGGTCTACCGAGACCGAAGGTTGCCAGAGAACAAAAACAACCAACCTTGATGGCTGACTACACAAGCAATGCTGTCAGCGTACCAGAGGGTAAAATAACAGTTTGTTACATGCAGTATTGTACGATAACCAAGGCAGAAAACCGAATCATGCGCAAAGGAAGCTTCCACCGCATGACCAAGGTTTTGTGGTGTATTCCTGAAGAGTTTCTGTGGCCAGTAAAACAGTTTCTTGCACAGATTAAACCTTGCGCCCCCATTATTAAGCAATGACAACCCTCCATCCCCTTCCCATCCTCCTCCTCTCCATTGTAATATCCTCCTCATCTCCACACACACCACCTATTACCGGCTCATTAGCCGGAATCATAGCAGAATTAGAGCCCTGCCTGCTGACGGTAGTTCAGAGAACAGGCTGCTTTTTTTGCTCGGGAGTCAGGGGTTAAGTTAGCAATCAAAGCAGCCGGGCAGATGTATTGAGACATTTTAATATTGGCCGTTGTGGGAGCTCTAAAAATGTTAATCTCTCACCGAGTGAAAGCCCTCAAGGCAAGTCAAATTAAAGTCTTTGGGAAGAGTGGAGGGGGTGTGGGTGGTTTGGTGCTGAAAGAATTGATGCACCCCGCGGCATTTGGATAATTGTGTTGCTACCTTGGACAGCGATTCCTCCGTTTAGTTTTCTGCTTACTTGGAAAGATTGTTCGCTTCTCGATTGTTGGCTTCTCTTCTCGCTGGTTTTAGCTCCAAGAAGACTTCTCACAAAGCGTTAGCAGTGTATTGACTCCTAGACAAAGTGAAGCAGCCTCCTCAGCATTATTCTAATGTATACCACCGGAGGGCGCCAATTATGAAGACCAAGCCAATGGAAGTTTGTGTCTTTCAGCATTTTGCGTTCACTCGTGTCATTTTTGGTCAAGTTTGAACTGACTAGAGTCCGTTTGCTCTGCTAGTCTGGTTCGTTGGGTCAAGTGTGAACGCGGTCTCTGGTCTGACCGCACCAGGAAAGAAGGGGAAAATATGGGAGTTTCCCAAGAAAAACAGGTTGACAGGAATGCAAGACATGCTTGTGCATATTCCCATTCATCCTGGTCATTGTATTCTCAGGTTATTGATCACAACTGGACTGTTCAGGTTGTCCTAGAAGACATTTTGCCTCTCATCCGAGAGGGCCTCGGCTGTTCATGCTCAAAGACTAGATAGGACAATCCTATCTAGGCCTATTTAGCTGTCAGCGCATTGGACTGATTGCAACTGGACTCTCCAAGCTGTCTCAGAAGATGTTTTGCATCTAAACCGAGTGGACTTCATCAGTTCATGCTCAAAGACTAGATAGGACAGTCCTAGCCAGGTCTATCTGTCTGCCAGGGCATGGAATTGTTTGCAACTGGGCTGTTCAGGTTATCTTAGAAGACATTTTAATTCTCATCCGAGCAGGGCTCATCAATTCAAGCTCAAATACTAGATAGGACAGTCCTATGTAGGCCTATCTAGCAGTCAAGGCGTTGAATCAATCGCAACTGGACTTTTCAGGATATCTGAGAAGACATTTCGCCTCTCATCTGAGCAGGCTTCATCAGTTTATGGTCAAAGACTAGTTAGGACAGTCCTATCTAGTCTTATTTCACTGTCAGTGCATCGAGTCAATCGTAGCTCTACCGTTCAGGTTGTCTTAAAAGACCTTTCGCCTGTCATCTGAGCAGGCTTCATCAGCTCATGCTCAACAACTCGATAGGACAGCTCTAGCCTGTTGATCATTACAGTTTGCTGACTGAATTTGGCACAAACGTCTCCTTGCATCTCTGGACATTGATATCCTCTTCCTTACACCTCAGCTTGTAAAAAGCCACCATAGAAAAAAGCCCAGTTACCAAAATAAAGGTGTGAATGCAAGCCATACCACAATAAAGTACCTTTTTTCATTTTTAGTCCGAATGAGAGTACGGGACTACAAGTATCCTTACAAGAATAAAGTAATTTACTCCTGATGCACCTCTACCTCCTACATGGTATCGTCCTCACCACGGTGTACGCCACCCCTCCCCCCCTCCCTGTGGCCCTGTCCTCTCCCAGGGCTCAGACTAATGACTGCTGACAGTCCACTGAGGGGAGCGAGCTGTTTGCAGTCAGCAGTGCGTTTGTTGGTAATTATTTTCCAGAGTGTCACATTAGTGTCAGCCTTGTGGCGCTGAAAAGGGGAGAGAGGACGAGGGCCCCGGCTGGCCGCCCGACCGACCAGCCGACCGGCTGGCTGGCCGGGAGGAGGTGCACGGACGGGGCTGGGGGGAGGGCCAGGGTGTGATGTTTGGCGGTGGGCAGTGTTGTGTTTATGAGCGTAGGTTGAAGCAGTGAAGCAGTGGTGGTACAGCTGTTCACTGCTGGGCTCTTGGCTGCGTAACGCCACAGATGAACTCATTCAATCCCAGCTGTTTTTCAAAAGACAACCCCTGCAGTGCCGGCCCATTTTAGACCATTTTGACTGATCTTCCAAGGCACGCAGAATATTGTGTTCTATGGCCACATAAACATGGAACCTACCAAAAGAAAGATTAGACTCCCGTCTTTTATCAGAAATTTAAAAAAAGTTTGTTTCTACCTCTTTCCGCTCTTTAGTAATCAGCAGTAGAACATCGGGAAGTTTCAGGAAAATATCAGAAATATATCCGTTTACAATTGTCACATTTGGATCAGAACTATGTGTGTGCACGCGTGCGCGCGCGTGTGTGCGTGCGTTACAATTACCCTGCAATGCGTAACCTTCTGCACGCTACGCTCCTCCACGCTCTCTCACTTCCTCCTTCCTGTCATGTGTGTTTTTTTTTCTGTCCACATGATCCCCGCCGAGCTCTTATCAAATGCACTGCTGCCACTTTGTGGCCGTTTTTATGGCTTAACATTGCTTTGAAGTGAAGTCCGTTAGTGGAGAGTTGCCTCTGGGTTTATAAAAACGTACAACTACGTCTTTGTTCCTGAATGAGTTAAGGATGGGCGCTGATACAGAAGTGAAAAGAGTGGCGATATTTTATATTTTAGCCTCTTTTAGCAGCATCATATAAAAGTCACTCTCATATGTCGTATATTTTACATACCTGGTGTCCTCATTTGGTGTTATGTCTTCTCCTGGGACAACGCTGTAGAAATGTAACTTTAGAATAGTCAGTGTACAGCTTGTGTAGCAGTGTAGATGTACTGGAAATGAGTCAACTCACAGCCGTTATTGTCTATAAACAGCTGGGAGCACAAATGAGTGGCAAGGTAGTTGTGGTGGTAGCAGCACGAGTGCTGCTGGGAGCTGCGGTCCACCATGACATGCAGCGTGTACATGATTGCAGCGGTTTTAATGATTCGCAGCATGTGTTTTATGCCTTTTGTGTCTTTTTGCTGTTGGATCGTTTCCGTGTTCGGAGTGTTCGGATGTTGCTGCACTATACAAGCTGTACACAGACTCCTCTAAAGTACTGCATGTCCATATATACAGTATTGTCTTCATCCCAATTTTGTGAGATATTGTAGTTTGGCGTGTGAGTGTGTGCGTGCGTGTGTGCGTGCGTGTGTGTGTGTGTGTGTGTAAGCAGCCCGGATGCTGGCTTTTGTGTGGGGAAGGGGGCGGTCAGCGCCCCCCTTGGGAGGAAGCGATCAATGATTGAGACCATAATGCACCTCTCTGTATTCCTGCTCACATTCACGCTTGCTGGCTGCTTTGGGGAGCTGTCACACACACACACACACACACACACACACACACACACACACACTCGCATAGACACACACATTGTCACATGTTGGACAGCTCATCTCTCACACGTAGCCCTCCACTCCATCTTGGAGCTGTCTGGTCGATGGCCCCTCTCGCTGTCTCACTTCCACTGGACCAGACTTTGGCAAACTGCTCTGGCTCCGTCTCTCGCTATGTTAATAAAGTATCCTACTAAACACACACACGTACACACGCACACGCACACACACACACACACACACGGTCCTACAGCACTACTACCACGCAGATAGTCTGTAATGTTGATATACTGATGGGACTTCCAGAACTTTCCTCTTGCACCCTCCTTATGTTCCTGTTTGACTTTGCATGCCGTAATGAGAGAGCATTGTCCCACAGCACGTGGCAATTAGCACTAATTGGTCTTGGAAATAATTACAGCTGTAACTTCATTGACTCCAACACCCCCGTGCATTAAGTGGAAATGAGTTAGAGAGAGCAAATAATAACACTAAGGACTATTTAATCTTCATAAAAATAATTACGTACTGTAAAAAGACTGTTCTGATGACCTCTGGCGTACTCATAAAGGAAACAAGGAAGAAAATAATATGAGTGTGATTTGGGCCGGGTTTCCCCAAACACAACACGAATTAGAGTGGAACCTCGGCTTTTGTTCCGAATTTGTTCCAGAGGGTTCAGGTTCCGGTAGAGGGCAAACGGACTAGTTTGTTACGCGCAATATTGTACAAAAACCATGCCCATGAATGGTTGTTTGTCTTTATGTGGCCTGCGATTGGCTGGCGGCCAGTGCTGAGTGTAGGCTCCAGCAAACACCCGCAACCCCAGTGAGGAAAAGCGGCATAGAAAATGGATGGATGGATGTTACAGCATCCCAACCCACTATGGCCATTACTGTATGTACATGCTGTCTTTTTATATTATATTTGAAAAACATGGGCCTTTTTTTTTCAATCTGAGATTTTGAGAACAGAGTTGTAAATTTAGGAGAATAAAAGTCGTACATTTACGAGATGCAAGTAGTAAATTCACAAGAATAAAGTGATGAATTCACGTGAAAAAAGTAGTAATACTACGAGAATAAATTCGTAAATTTACAAAATAAAGTGGTACTGTCAGGTGTCATGGTGCCGTACGTGTCAGAGGGAAAACAGTCACATAGCTCATTCTGTATTTCAAAAGGAAACTCAAATAAACCAGCCGTTTTCGTTTTTTAATTCCCGTTCATGAAAAGAAAATTCATTGACCAAAAGCCACACGGACCTATAAGTCATTCAGAAGACGCGTTCAAAGACATTGCGATGATATGCAGTTTTCTACACTGGTCACTAGGGGTCAGTAATGTTACACTGATGAGACAACAGACACCGCAGGAAGTACTGTACAGAAATCGGAACAACAACTGGGCACTTTCCCAATGCTAACAAGTGTAAGTCTACATTATGTCTTATGTATGTCTTATGTCTAATTTATTGGGTAATGGGAGTGTAAAGGTGACTATGGGATGGATGTTATTTCATGTCTAGAAAGCTCTAATAATGTTACTGCACAGAACAGGAAGTAAAAAAGAACAACAACAATGAACTCTCTACCAATGCTAACAAGTGTAAATCTACATTACGTCTTATGTATGTCTTATTTTCTCTTATTATGTCTACTATATTGGGTAATATGAGTTTAAAGGTAACTATAGGAGTGTTATTTCATGTCTAGAAGGCTCTAATAATGTTACTGTACAGAACAGGAAGTAAAAAAGAACAACACCAAGGAACTCTCTACCAATGCTAACAAGTGTAAGTCTACATTACCTCTTATGTATGTCTTGTTTTCTCTTATTATGTCTAGTTAATTGGGTAATAGGAGTGTAAAAGTGACTATAGGGGTGTTATTTCATGTCTAGAAAGCTCTAACAATGTTACTGTACAGAACAGGAAATAAAAAAGAAAAGAAAACAACAAGCAACTCTCCCAATGCTAACAAGTGTAAGTCTACATTATGTCTTATGTATGTCTTATTTTCTCTTATTATGTCTACTTTATTGGGTAATTGGAGTCTAAAGAGGTGTTCTTTCATGTCAAGGGTGCTCTACTTATGTTGAAAAGGCAAACAGGTTTTCTATGCTCTAACTACCAAAATATGCAATTTGTAAAAAGGAATCCTACTTTCCTTATCACTGTCGGGTCTGGAACCGTTTAACCGCGATAAACATCAACGGCAAATAGAAGGTTCCGTACAGGTCCCATATAGTATTTTTCAGCTATTTGAAATAAGTCTCAGAGGTGCCACTATACTGTGTTGGAAGTGTCGTCCAAAACCTTGCACAAATTCTGACGTGTGTGTGCGTGCGTGTGACAGTCACCAAGACAGCCAAGTGACTCACCTCCTGCCAGAAAATGAAGACATACAATTAACATCGCATCCCATCATCCTCAGCTGAGTGGGCAGGCCCATAATTGGCGAGCTGACCAATCTGCGTGGCTCCGGGTGGCAATTTATTCTGGGAGCCTTGCAGTTTACCCAGGGCGGCTGACGGCCCCTGTGCCATAACCTGGCTGAGGGAGCGGGGACATCATTAACACTTCACTGGGCCTGCAGGACACACACCCATCATCCACTGCACACCCACACTCACCGCGAGAAGGAGGGAATCGCACGATGCACGCTCGCTCATCAGCTGGCAAATGAGGACACTTGAGCCGCATTTGCTCGGTCGTGTCTCTCGCTTGTTACCTCTGCCGAAACAGAAACGAGGAGAGAGGTTGTGTTTTGATTGAAATTGTTGGTAGGTAGGCACAATTGTGTAAAAGATACACAAAGACTGCATGTTTTACTGCACAAACGAAAGACACCATTCTTGGAGCAAGTTGGGGATGCTGGACATCATCGGCAGAGGATAAATCTTTAATAAGTAAAAAGTATTGCAGCACAAACAAATCATTTTAACTGCACCATCCGGAACAAACAACACACAAACAACTGAGACTATTTGAATTTGGAGCAAGTTGGGAGGCTGGAAGACGTCATTGCCACAGAATAAATCTTTAATTAGAAAAGCACATTGAGAGCGCAGACCTCCGCCCACCCCCATAGTTCCCCCCATGTTGTGATTTACACCATAAATATTAGTCCTACATTTATTTTATTTACATATTTAGATTGCTAATGTGGTCATGCTGGCAATGCTAATATGCTAACGTTATCATGATAACACTTAGCATAATAGTGGTTAGTGTTTATATAAGTGTCTTGCTATGAAAATGGATAAAAATAGTACTATGCTAGTGTTAGCATGCTAGCAATGCTAGCATTTTGTAGCTTTTGTATTTATAAAATATTATTAATTTATAGTGAATGAGATGTGTTTTCTGCCGGAAAAATGGTTTGTTTTCGAAGATGAAAAATTGAAAACAAATAAAAACTTTTTGACCAACCAAAAGTTGTGGAGCTGTGAATGCTGAATCGCAAATGTGTGGGGATCCACTGTAACTCTATAGGGGCTTTTATCTTTTGATAAAATTATTATTGATTTATGGTGAATAAGATTTGTTTTCTATGGGAAAAATGGCCCATTTTCTGAGAAGAAAAACTTAATTGAAATTGAAGACATACTTATACATCTTTTGCATTTTTTTTCGGCAAAAAGAGGTGATGACGCAACTGCACACGAACAGATGTCACTTTGAGAGCATGCTAACATGTTTCAGACGTCACTTTGAGTGCATTTGATAAGAGCTCAGCATGTAAATTTGAATGGAAAAAACACACATGACCGCAAGGAGGAAGTGGAAGAGCATGGAGGAGTGTAGCGTGCAGAAGGTGCACACACACAGTTCCATTCCAAATGTGAAAATTGTAAATAGTTCATGGTGTTATATTTGTAATTTGCAATAAATTGTTATTTTGATGTAAAACAACCCTTTTTGTGCTTTTTATGTTGTGGTATAGTTATTTAGATATTTGAGCAAAAATGTTTGTGTCAAAGTAAAAGTTATGTTTGAAATGTATCTTTTCACAAAAAGCTGGTTTTCTCTCTTTTTTAGTTCGGAGCTGATATTTTCCTGAAACTTCCCTACGTTCTACTGCTGATTACTAAAGAACGGAAAAAGGTAGAAGCAAACTTTTTTTTGCTGATGAAAGATGAGAGTCTAATGTTTCTTTTGGTAGGTTCCATGTTTATATAGCCAGTCAGTCAAAATGGTCTAAAATGGCCGCTACTGAAGGGGTTGAATTTTGAAAAATGGCTGGAATGGAATGAGTTAACGGAAGAACCCAAATGTTACAATCAGCTTGCAATGGGGCCAAGTGGGGCAGTGACCCACCAGGTCCAGCAGATATTACCGCCACCTACAGGACTGTGGCGGAATGGCATCATCCTCAGTAACGAGTCAGACGTTGATGTTTTATCTTTGCACGACCCTGGCTGAGGTCTGTGCTGGACTCGGTTCAAGTCCAGTGTGGTCTTCTGGATGGCTTGCGGTTGTCCAACCCCAAAAGAACGTGTGAAGACGAGGGCGGTGGTGACCTTGTCTTGTCGCAGAAGGACACATGCTGCTACGCTGCTCGGAGGGCAGGGGCTCGGTCTGGACCGGTCTGGTTTATGTGCCCCGTTTTAAGGTCTGCATCTGCCGTGTGGCTTGCAGCTGTCGTTGGCTGTGACGAGATGCGGCACGCATGGAAAGTTTGCTGTGCGGACACGAAAAGGATGCGAATTACGCCGCTTAAGTAACGAGTCACATTTATTTTTATATAGCCACAATCCAGTTTGTTGTCACAGCTGAGAGTCTCCATAAGGCTGGACGTATTCCCCATTCACTCATTTCCTATCTCACAACTCACTCTCTGATCGGACACACACACACACACACACACACACACGCACACGCACACACACACACACACGGAGAGCAGGCTCACAGCCAAATGGCTGTTCATTAAAGACAGGGACCTGAGGGGAAGCAATCGTCTGAGAGACGGAAATTGCGTGTCACATTAGATTAGCAGTGTAAAGCCTCCGGATTGGCTCGGGGGAATAAAGAATTATTTCAATTACATTATTTCAAAAAGTCTTTAAGCAATACCAATACCGATAAAAACAAATTAAGAGCGATTTGGGCTGATTTGCGGCGCTCCGAGCCGTGCTTTCTGACAATTTGCTTGAAATGGGATATGATTTATGCAGATGTTACACCGTCTGTAACGCGGCGCCCGCTGGAAGCAGATGATGGTTGACAAATAATACCGTTGTGTCTCGTTAAATGGGAATGTTCCAGGGTGTCAGTCACGCCACGGGCTGCAGACTGCGCTGCCTCCGAGTGCCACGGCGGAGAGCTTGGCTCCATCAGCTGCCAGACGCCCATCACACCTGCACTTGTTGACTGGCTCGCAACTATTTATGCATTTTTGTTCCAGATGTCCACATTCAGTCACTTGCCATCAACAGGCTCAGTCTATGACCGGGGTGTCCAAAGTGCGGCCCGGGGGCCATTTGTGGCCCGCATCTGTTTTTTTATTGGCCCGTGGCACATTCTAAAAGCAGAAATGAACAACAAAAATGGAAAAATCTGTCATACGAGAATAACATGGTAATGTTATGAGGAAAAATAACGTCATTTTAGTAGCACAAAGTTCAAATGTTCAAGAGAGATGGGGTTTTTTAAAGTGGTAATTAGAAACAAACAAAACAACAAATCAAGTTGTAATTTTGGGGAAATTGGGTTGAGGAAAAAGTTAATAATGTTACAAAAATAAAGTCAAAATATGAAGGAAATGAAGTCACAATCACCAGAAGAACATGTATACATTTATAAGAAGAGAGTTGGAAAACTAAAACAAAACAAAAAAGTAAAAGTCAAAATATTAAGAGAAAAATGTTGTATTCTGACAAGAAAAAAAAAACTCTTAATAGTCTCATTTTAGTGGCATAAAGTTTAAATATTAAAGAAAAAATATATGATTTTTTAAAAGTTGTAATGAGAGAAACACAAGAAACAAACAAAACAAAATGAAGTTGTAATTTTTGGACAGCTAGGTTGGGGAAAAAGTTATAATATTTTGGGAATAATGTTGTAATATTATGGAAATAAAAATTACAATGACTATTTAGGAAGAAAGTTGAAATATTTGGAAAAACAAAAAAACAACAGCAGCAGAAATGGCTAAAACAGCTTCGGAGAATGAAGTCAAAATATTCAACAAAAGTTGTATTCTAACAAGAAAAAAAGCCACAAGGCTCTGAGAATAAACCCGTAATATCAAGAGGAAAAATAGTGTCATTTTCGTAGCAGAAAGCTGAAATATTAAAGAAAAAAACTACTTTTTTAAAGGTCGTAATGAGAAAAACATGAGAAACAAACAAAACAAAATAAAGTTGTAATTTTTGGACAACTAGGTTGGGGGAAAATTAATATGATGGGAATAAAGTGATAATATTATGGGATTAAATTCATAATATTATGAAAAGAATATTTATCAAGGCTATTACAGCAAATACGTGAAAATGAGCACGTCATATTAATAGTTGAGATCCAGTACTAGAAGTGTATCAATAGCTAACCTTAGAATGGCCCACCCATATGAACCATGTTGTCGATATCAGCGAAATTGCCCCCTCCACCCAAGGTGTCCGTGTCACGGCATGAGTTACAGGACGAAGGAGGAAGTTGTTTGCCGCCGCCATTTCCGTCTTTTTCAGATTTTTTTCTGAGGAAGAAAAAGAAAATACTGATACCGACACAGGACTTTTCGCCGTTTTTCTTGTTGACTTGCTGTTGGAACGTCACAAACTGTCAAACCTCGCTTTTCTACGCTGTCCGTTTTCTGATTCATTTTTTGTCTCAATTTTCGCACACTGTCTGGGTTTTCGTGCAATATTGCACGCAGTAATCAGTAATCCATTGCCATGTACTACATCGTTCCGTGAAATGGACCATAGGTGTTGCTGACTCGCTGTGTGTTAGGAATGGAATATTTTCCACTCTGTTCTGCAACATGTATGTGTTGATGTACAACAGAGAGATAACACATTCCACTGTGGAGCAACTTTAAGTCATAAAAACGGCCACAAGGTGGAAGAAGTGCATTTGATAACAGCTCGGCAGGGATCATGTGGATGGAAAACACACATGACAGCAAGGAGGAAGTGAGAGAGCATGGAGCTGTGTAGCATGCAGAAGGTTTATGCATTGTAGGGACATTTTAACGCGCACACACGCACGTACGTGCACACACATAGTTCAGTTCCAAATGTCTTATCCTCATTAGGGTCGCAGGGGTATGCTGGAGCCTATCCCAGCTGACTTTGGCCGAGAGGAGGGGTACACCCATCAGCCAATCGCAGGGCACATATAGGGCACTTATAGACAAACAATCATTCAATCATACCTATGGACAATTCCGAGTCCCTAATTCACCTAACCCGCATGTTTTTGGAATGTGGGAGGAAACCGGAGTACCCGGAGAACATGCAAATTCCACACAGAGTGTGTTCCAAATGTGAAAAATGGAAATAGTTCATGGTGTTATATTTGTACATCAGTTGTTATTTTGATGTAAAACAACCCTTTTTGTGTTGCTTATGTTGGTATAGTTGTTGAGATATTTCAGCCGTCACAAAAGCAGAAAATGTTTGTTATGCTTGAAATGTAGCTTTTCACCTTTTTTTTAGTTGGGGACTGATATTTTCCTGAAACTTTCCTATGTTCTACTGCTGATTACTAGAGAACAGAAAAAGGTAGAAACAAACTTTTTTTTCGAATGAAAGACGTGAGTCTAATGTTTCTTTATGGACGCTACTGAAGGGGTTGTCTTTTGAAAAATGGCTAGGATTGAATGAGTTAATATTCAATTGTAAACTTTGCTTGAGACTCTTAGCATAATTTCACAGCTGGTAGAAGAAAAGAACCTCGGTGGACTTGGCAGGTCCAGACAATAACCCGCCATGGGGCCAAAGAAAGTTACGGGAAGTCCACATCAAAAATAACTTCCATCCATTCCTTGTTTATAATTCTTTTGCATTATTTTCTCTGTAATTATTCTCTGTAAAAATGCATTTTTTGTTCATATTTTTGGGTTTATGTGGGGAGAATTGTCTCGGTTTGCATACGTTTTGTTTTTTTGTTAAATGTTTTGGAAGAAATTAATGACGAAAACGAATTAGCGCTGTAGCAAACTAGCCTGCAGGAAATACGTGCAATATTGTATGGAAACCAAGACAGTGTACGAAAACCGGGGCAAAAGTCTGGCACAAATTTTGGGCAAAAAGCAAATTATACAAAAACTTGGGCACATGAAAACCGTGGTTTGACTGTATTATAGAGCAGTGGTTCTCAACTGGTGGGTCGGGACCCAATAGTGGGTCGGGATGGCGTTTTTCAGTGGGTCGCGTGGCTTTGCATGGGAAAAAAAAAACATAACGACCCATTGTCTGTGAATGCACCATGTAATTGTCTGTGCTGTTCACTTTCTACGCCGCCACACGAGATACGCCATGTTTCTGGGCGACTGTCAGTGGGAGAGGAACTCAGTTTCACTTTAGAGATCGCTTGGACCTCGCTAGACCTTGGCTGGTGGGCTGAGCATTCTCTCCGGTGCTGGCATTGGATCAAATAAAAATAATAATGTGATGTCTGTGAATGCACTTCACATCCTTGTCTGCGCTGTTTGCTTTCTACACCGCCGCGAGGTACATTCCATGTTTCTGCGTCACTGTGAAGCTTGAGTGGAGACTGAACGTTTAGTCCGTCCGACACACAGCTGCAGATAACTGCTGGAGAAGAGCACGCCGCAAAGAGACAGCGTCTCAGCGGAGCAGCTCACTGTCCCATCGAATCTCAGATACATGAGACGCATGAGTTGAAAAATTTGCTCAATTTGGGTCGCCACGTGTCACCGAGGGGTGATGGTGGGTCTGTTTTGTTGCGCCGACTTGCAGCATTTCTCCCATGCGGTTGTTTTGCGGGTGTGTTCTTTGCCATTTGCAGCAGTTTTCCTTTGGCAGTTGTTTTTCATTATGTGAGTGCAGTATTTTTCATTTGCAGCATTGCATGTGTTTTCTGGTGTTTGTGTGCTTTTTGGATCATTTCTGTGTTTGAAGGGTTTTAGCCCCCTGATCGTTCACCGCTAAATGTTTCTGTAACTCTTTGCCGCCAACTTTTTGCGCGTCACCCGTGTCGGGTCATGAGTGTATCATACAAGCCAAACACTGACTACTCTAAATGTGTCACAGTAAAATAGGCACTACATTTTTATTGGTTCCTTCAACCTTTTATGCAAGGTTGCAAAAGTTCTCTTCCAAGAGAGTTGTCCATGTGAAAATGTTACCTTATGAATAAAACCATCCTGTTAACGGTACTTTTGCATATGATAGTATAGGACAATAAGAAGCACCACCGACGTATTTGACTTATCTTCAGCAGGAGGCGTGACATTAAAAGTGTCCGAGGAGGGTGAGGTTGAGGGGGTGTGAGTGGAAAGAGGGCTGGGGGACGGGCAGGGAGAGGAGGGGGTGTCTCACACACGCACACGGAAACACAGGCAGTTGACTGGTGTCCTCATCCTGCTCTGATCCACGACCACTGCCGAAGTCTGGCAGTCGCAGCATCCCGCAGGAGAAGGGAAGGCGGACGCGTCCACGCGCTGTCCTCCGTGCTCGCACCCGTGGAACGTGTCTCTCGTTCGTGGACCAATTTGGAAGTTTCAAGCCAGTGCGCGAACTTCTTCCTCGTCACGGTGAGTCGCGGTTTCTTTGAATTGCTTCTGATTGGCATCATCGATTGTTTGTTTGATTCGGCGCGATTTCCTGCTCGTCATTTTCACACACACACGCACACAAAAGTGCGTGAACTCGCGCCAAAGCGCAGCGTTCACGTGTTTACATTCGGCCGCAGAAGTAAGTTCTGAATGGCGGGATTCTAATTAAAATAAAGTTTGCTGCAGTTGATGACGTGGTTGATTGGGGCAAAAACAAGTTAACCAAATGTTTTTGTTTCACACACACAAAGATTCATTAACTGTGGAACTAAATACAACTAAACTTAAGTTAAACAAATCAAATAAAATAATACATGTGTGACGAGCCTAAAATATTCATTTGCTTATTTTTGACTTTGAGTTTGTCTTCTAAAAACAGATCCTCAAAAATTTGAGGCAATACGCTGAAATGAAATACAACTAAAATAAAGTAAAAGTAACTCAGTAGAGATACCTAAACATATTAATTTGGTGTGTTTTTGTCGTAAACTATTTTTTTCCTCCAAAAGGGGTCATCAAAAAAGCGTGTCATGTTATATTTGGTCGATATGCTGGAAGGAAATGGAACTAAAATAAAGTAAAAGTGAGTCAGTGAAGAGTTCTAACAAATATCTGTATTTTTTGTCTTTAAAAATGGGTCTTGAAAATGAGGGCTCATGTAATAACTGGGTCAATATGCTGGAACTAAATACAAATACAAATACATACAACTAAAATAAAGTCAAAGTAAATCTGTAAAGATGGCTAAAAATATATAAATTTGGATTTTTTTTTGGTCCTTCATTTTGCCGTAAACATTTTTTTCTCTATAATCAGTTTTGACAAAGAGATATCATGTTACATTTGGGTCAAAATACAACTAAATTCAAGTAAAAGTACCTCTGCGAAAATGTGTAAAAATATCCATTTGGTCTTTTTTGTCTTTGAGTTTGTTATTTAAAAACGAATCCTTAAAAATGGGTTTTGAAAAAGAGGGTTTGCGTTATATATAAGGCAATACACTGGAATGAAATACAGCTAAAATAAAGTAAAAGTAACTCTGTAAAGATACCTAAATGTATATTACGGTAATTTGGTGTGTTTTTGTTGTAAACTTTCAAATGTAACGATTGGGTCAATATGCTAGAACTAACTACAAATAAATACAACTAAAATTAAAGTAAAAGTGATGTACACATGCCTAAAAATATATTAATTTGGGTTATTTTGTCTTTGATTTTGTCGTAAACATTTTTTCCTCAAAAATGGGTCGTGAAAAAAGAGGGCTCATGTTATATTTAGGTCAATATGCTGGAAGGAAATGGAACTAAAATAAAGTAAAAGTAAGTCAGTGAAGAGTTCAAAAGAATATCTTTATTTTTTGTCTTTAAAATGTCTATAAGGGGTCAATAATAATTTGATCAATATGCTGGAATAAATACGAATAAATGCAACTAAAATAAAGTAAAAGTAAATTTGTAAAGATGCCTTAAAATATAAAATTTTTTGGGCTTTGTTTTTGTCTTTTTTTTCAAAAATCAGTCTTGAACAAAACAAAATGAAAGGAAAATAAAGTAAAACATGTCTGTAAAATATTTCTTTTTTTAATTCTTTGAGCTTGGATGCGGGTCATGGCAGCCTAAAGACCAAATTTGAACAAATCCAGATACAGCGGAACCCGCTGTATCTGGATTTGGTTTTATTACATTGCTTTTATGTGTGCACATTTGACATTTTTATTGTTTTCGTCTTTTAATGCACAATATCCCATATTGATTTAAATACACAAAAACCAAAAATGTGGAGCATCTTCCTTTTGAAATGACCCATTCAAAACTCTCATTCCCTTTTTTTTTTTTTTATTTAAATGGTAGTTATAAAGAAGAATGTGAAAACACCAAATAATTGTTGTTATTTGGAAGTAGCACGCATGGATTCGTTTCTCTTGATGTTTAAGGTGCTGTTGCCGGTGTCGTATTTTACTGTAAAACTGCACCCAGGTGTGTTGGTGGCATGGTGTGTTTTTACTGCATTAAATATTGCTAGAATATTACATAAGAAATTGCTACTATAAAAAAAAACCTTTTCGGACGTGTGGAAGTGAACACATGTGGTGTACTTTGATGTAACCGTGCGTGCATGTTTGAAATAAACTATTACGGTTACTGTATTTAAAGTGGGTATGAATGCGAGGAAATAGCAGTAAAAGTGAGTGTCCTTCTCCTTCTCAGTGGCTCTCACAAGGGGGTGAATGGACCTCCACCGCCCCTTCAAGATGGACAGCCCCTCCTACCTGCCTGCTCCCCTCGCTTCCCCCGCCCTCATGGTCCTCGCCTCCACCGCAGAGGCCGGCCGAGACGCCTCTGTCCCCTGCCAGGCGCCCAGACCCTTCGGGGTCCCTGCCTCGGTGGAGAAAGACCTCCACCTCCCCTTCCCCTCGGCCTCCTACACCTTCGCCTCCATGTATCAGCGCCAGGGCCCCATGTCCGGGGCCTTTCCCGGCCGAGACTTCCCGGCCTCCCTGCTCCACCTGCACCCCCAGTTCACCCCGCCCAACCTGGACTGCTCCACCTTGGGCGTTCTCAACCACAGCGGGGTGGCCGGCGCCTTTCGGCCCTTCTCGTCCACCCATGACGAGAGAGAGTCCATGGGCTACCACTCGGCCTTCACGCCCGCCAAGAGGCTGAAAGGTTGCTTCTCGGAGGGGGAGGGAAAGGAGTTTGACTTTGGCTCCCCCGGAGGCTCACTGAAAGCCGGAGAAGACTCGGGGAGGAAGTTGTTCTCCATGTCCGGCCTGTTGTCTGATAGCGAGGCCTCGTCCAGCCCGGAGGAGCGTAAGGAACACAGTGAGTCCTCCGCCTACGCACGTACAGCAGAGCCACACTTTTCACGGGGGTTACCTTCCCAGAGATTCGTGTGGGCCTGTGTGGGCCACATTCTAACAATTATGTCAATAATAATGTAATGTAATGTAAAAAGAAAACTAGAACAAAGAAACAAACAGCAAAAATGGGAAAATCAGTCATGTTACACGAGTAAAGCCAAAATATTTGGAAAAAAAAGTTGTAATCTAATGAGAAAAAGTTGCAATTTTACAAGAATCACGTAGCGATATTGAGAGGAAAAATATAATACTTCGTTTAAGTAGCATAAAGTTAAAGTAGTCAAGAAAAAAGACAAATAATATTATGACAAACAAAACAAAATGGAGTTGGGGAAATATGTCTAATATTACGTGAATAAAGTCAAAGTTTTATGGGAATAAAGTCAGAATTACGAGCAGAAAATTTACAAGGCAAAAGTTAAAATAAAAAAAACAGCAAAAATGAAAAAAAAACAGTGTAATTTTGTTTTAAATAAAAAAGTCATAGTGTCACAAAAGAAAGTTGCAATGTTACGAGAATAAACTCGCCTAAAGAAAAAAGAAAAAAGGAGGGTTTTTTAAGTCGTAATATGAGAAACAAACAAAACAAAGAAAAGTTGTAATTTTTGGACAATTAGGTTGGGGAAAATGTACGTTGTAATAGTCGTAAACATTAAAAGAGGAAACAGCAAAAATGTGAAAAAAACAGCTGTAATTTTACAATTTTACGAGATTAAACTCGGAATATCATGAAGAAAAATAATGTCGTTTTAGTAGCATAAAGTTGAAATGCTAAAGAAAAAATATGTTGCTTTTTTTTCTTGATATGCCCATACAAATGCTTATTTTTGACACACACCCACCTGGAAACCCCCTTGCTAGCTTGACGTTGACGTTGACCTCAGATTTTGGATCACCTTTTACAATAAAAGTGACTGTTGTAATGATTCAGTTCGATTCAGCTCCAGAATTCTCCCCTTATCCCTTCAATTGCCATCGTTTACTGTCATATTATGTTTACTAGTTTGGGTAATAGGAGTGTAAAGGTGACTGTAGGGGTGTTATTTTATGCCTAGAGGGCTCTAATAATGTTAAAAGGCGTATTTAGAAGGTGGTAAACAGGTTTTCTATCCAACTGTGAAAATATGAAATGTGTAAATCAAGGAATTCACTCATCAGCCCCCATGACGTGTCCTCATTTGTTCACGACTGTAAACGACATTTGTGGCACCCCCTACGGGTTGTGCTGAAAATGCATCGGAGTACGTGCTAGCATGCTTGCGATACGGGTATCCTCAGAGTTTGATAGTCAGGAGACAAATGCTCAGTGACTTACGGACCACGAGACAGTGACAGAGAGGAGTAGCGCATCTTCTGCTCGCAACATTTGGAGAGACATGCTCTTCATTAGACACTGACGTATTAAAAAGTATTGGGACACTTGTAACCAAAAGGAAGTTTAATATGGAGGAAGTACAGCTATTTATCTGCTTCCAGTTTTCTATAAAGACGTTTTTAAAAGATGTTAGAATGTGTTTTTCGTGTCCGTTTGTGAGGTCTGCTGGCTCACGGTTCTTTCCAAAGGTGTTTGACGGGATTCCTCCCCACCAAACTCACCCAAGCATTCCTTCACGGACATTGCATTGTTAAAGGGCCTTCCCGAAAGTGAAGCCTACAATTGTCCGAAATGTCTTGGTAGGATGCAGCGCTACCAATCCAAGCCAGGGCTGTCCAAAGGTTCGTCCGGCCAGGGCCACATGGTGACAAATGAAAGGATGCAGCTTTGCCAGTTTGATATTTTGTAAAGCAATTTTACGAATTAATTCTCGTAAAAATTGCAGCTTTTTTTCTCGACAGAGTATGACTTTTTTCTCTTCATATTTTGACTTTCTGCTCGTAAAATTAAAGCTGTATTTTTTTTCCCCATTTTTGCTGTTTCTTTTTTAAATGTTTCCAACTATTTCAACTTTCTTCTCATAAATTTTCCTCTCGTAGTTATGACTTTATTCCCATAATATTTGGACTTCATTCTCGTAATATTATACATTTTCCCCCAACCTAATTTTCTTTAACTTTTTTCTGTTTTGCTGTATTGTTTTTATTACGACTTTTAAAAACAACTGCTTTTTAAAAAAATATGTCAACTCTATGCTACTAAATCGACATTATTTTTCTTCATGATATTACGAGTTTGTTCTCTTAAAATTACAAGGTTTTTTTTTTGTTAAAAAAATGACTTTTCCTCGTAATATTTTGACTTTATGGTAAAAAAATTATCTTTTTTCCATTTTTGCTGTTCATTTTAAACTATTCCAACTTTTTTTGTGTACATTTTCTTAAGTATGACTTTATTCCCATAATATTTTGAATTTATTCTCATGATATTATACATTTTCCCCCAACCTAATTCTCCAAAAACCACAGCTTTATTTTGTTTTTGTTTTTTTCTTATAATATTATGACTTATTTCAACTTTATGCTACTTAAATGATGTTATTTTTCCTCTCAATTGGACGTTATTCTTGTCAAATGAAGACTAAATGCAACACTGTTGGTGTTTTTCTGAGGGGTTTTTTGTTAGGGCTGTACCCCCCAGCACGTGCCTTGTGAGCTGGCTCACACTGACTCCTTTTCTCTCGTTGGAACGCACAGAAAAGGGAAAGAAACGCAGTATGTGCTCATGCTTCACATAAAGATTGTGAATGATGGGCGAAATTTAAAATAAGTGTGTTTTTCCTTTAAGTTACGTGTTATGTTTTGTCACCCACGCAGTAGCAGCAGCTGATTTATGTGATGCGTTCACTTGCTGTGGATGTGTTGTGTTTTAAGTATGTCGTTCTCTTTGATGACCACCCGTATACGGATGGCCCCTCGGCCAATTTTTTAACCCAGTGTGGCCCGCGGCTGGAAAAGCTGGCCCGCTTCTGCCTTAAGAGCTCGGGCTTTTATCTCACTGGCGAACGCTGCTCAACTTTCATTTAGCGGGGGATCTGTGTGCCGCGGGTTCGAGTCCCAGAGAATCTCAATCTCATTTCTCGGCCAGAAAATCACGTTTCGCGATTCTTGGAGAAGGTGGCTGCCCCAATACATCGTATCCGGCTCTGCGTAGCCTGTTTTCCGAGCGACTTTGACACAAACGATGTGAACAGCTACACCTGTTTAGCGCAGTGATCATTAGCCGCATATGACCATTAGGACTATTGGAAGTCAGACTTTCCTTGAGGAGCACGGATACACGGGAGCGTACGGCGGGCAGACGGCGGAGGAGTGAGCGCCGGAACGAGTGACATCCCGTCAGAGATAACGAGGTGGCAGCGGTAGAGAGGAAGGGATGGAGGAGGATGGAGAAAATGAAAGCGAGAGAGTAAGAAGCGAAGAAAAAAAAAAACCCTCAGCGCAAATATGGCCGCCCACACCAGCCGTCTGATTTGTTGACAAATGAGTGGGAGAGGTGTCAGTCAGTGTGCAGGGGAAGGAAGAGACGCTCCTCATTACTCCCGGGGATAATTGCCCGACGACGCGGGGGCAACACTCTCTGGAGGGGGAGGGGGGCGCACGGCCGGGCATGATGGGAAATCAAACCCTCCTCAGCGGCCGCCGCCGCGGGGAGCGCCTGACACTTCAAAGCGACGCAGGGAGGGGAGAGAGCACCCAAAGCCTCGTCAGATCAGAGGGGGACACTATGAGAAATAATGGCAATGAAGAGTGGGGGTGAAGGTGGGGGTACAGACGCACCTAAAGGAAACTTTCATCCCACACATAAAGGACACGGAGCAGGAACAAGTTGTCTTAAGAAAAGTTTTGCATGCGCTCGTCTTTTGTTGAAATGCGTTGAGTGACAAGGCCTGGCGGGACGGAATCTCAATATGGAATTTTAATAAGGAAGGAGACGACGGGAACGCCAAGCGTGCTAGCGAGGGAGGTGTGCCTGCCTGCCTGCCTGACAGTGTTTGCTCTGTGCAGCCGTGCATGCGCGCTACGCTCACCTCCTGTTTTTTGGTACTCTCATTTAGGGGAATGTTGACAAGGACAAACGGTGGGGGGGGGCGAGGGGTTGGGGGTTGTATCTCGCCCCAAAAAATCGGTTTGGGTTGAGGACAAAAATGGGAATCTGGTTTTCCGGGCTTGATCCAATTAGACCGGGAGCGAAGGCAGAACTTAAGAGCTTTAATGCAATTGAGCTCCCAGCGCTGACATGCACTTGTTCCTCTTGACTGACTTGCAGACACTCACTTCACCACCTCGAGTCTTAAATAAAACTCGAAAACTTCCCCGACTGGGAGAGCGTACGCGGCTTCCCAGACTAGAGCGGCCATCGGCATGCAAACAAGTTTGACGGATGAGTCAAAGTTTTATTCAGCGGCGGACTGTTTCCCGCCCTCTGCTGAGTTTGTACAGTGGTACCTCGGTTGCCGCAATTTGTTCCAAAAGGTCTGACGAAAAACAATATGTACAAAAGCCACGGCAACTTTTCCTGCAGGAAATAATGTACAGTCGTCCCTCGTTTACAGCGGTTAATTGGTTCCAGACCCAACCAAGGGGATTCAATATTAATAAATAGAATATTTTCATAGTTAGAGCTTAGAAATGTTGTTTAGGACTTTCTATATACAGTTTTAACATTATTAGAGCCCCGTAGACGTTAAACAACACCCCTATAGTCACCTTGACACTCCTATGATTCATTGTTTACACCAGATTGCACAACTATTATGCTACAGGGACTCTCGACGGCCGTTAGCTAGTGAGCTAGCAAGCTAGTCAGCTAACCGGTTAGTCTCGAATTTATCAAACGGAGTGGGGAAGAATGACAAGCTAAGGAGCCACAAACTTATCACTTCCACACGGAATGGGAAAAGAACCTTTTTTTCAGTCTCCATCCATGGCTGGCTACATGCAGTGCAAGGTAGGGTAATGTAATAAGGATGGATGTCTCGTCCATGTCACATTACTGCTGCCTAGTGGCCAGAATACCACAAATCACTTGCAGTTATGTTGTGACTAATAATAGACCATAGTCTACCACCAAACTGTCATCATTGATGAACTCATTCAATACCAAAGACGTATTTATTCGTTTTTTTAAACCCAAACGCTCGCGCCCAAGGACGTATTTATACGTCTTTTACGTTTTTTTTGAGCGAAAAGGTAAAAAGAGGTGATCATGCAACTGCAGACTAAAATAAGTCACTGTCACTGCAGTTTTAAGCCATAAAAACGGCCACAAGGTGGCAGAAGTGCAATTGATAAGAGCTCGGCATGGATCTTTTAGATGTATCAACACACTCAGCAGCAAGGAGGACATGGAAGAGCATGGAGGAGTGTAGCGTGCACAAGGCTACGCATCGTAGGGAAACTTTTTAACGCATGCACATACGCATTCACGCGCGCATGCACGTGCACACAGAGTTTAGTTCCAAATTTGAAAATTGTAAATAATTTATTGCAAATACAGTGTTTTGGCATTTGAGCTGCCACAAAAGCAAAATATTTGTGTCAAAGTGAAAGTTATGCTTGAAATGTATCTTTTCACAAAAAGCTGCTTTTCTCCTTTTTTAGTTGGGAACTGATATTTTCCTGAAACTTACCTACGTTCTACTGCTGATTACTAAAGAACGGAAAGAGGTAGAAACAAACTTTTTTTTCTGATGAAAGACGAGAGTCTAATGTTTCTTGTGGTAGGTTCCATGTTTATATAACCACACAACACAATATTCTGTGTGCCTTGGAAGATCAGTCAAAATTGGCTAAAATGGCCAGTACCGGAGGGGAGGTCTTCAGAAAAATGGCTGGGAGTGAATGAGTTCAATGATTAACTTCTGAAAAAAACGTGATATAGCGAGGGAGCGATGATCGAACCACGATATTGTGAGGGACGACTGTAAATCCAATGAACTGCCGATCGTGATCACGAGAGCCCAACTTTAATTCCAGTGTGACATCAGAGTGAAGTTAAAGTCTTTTCAAAGTAAATTCAATGATTACATAAATTTTATAGTTAAGTAACACAATTTAAAAATAATAAATATATATATAAAATAATATATATTGTATATATTACATAGAGACGCACAATATCATTTTTTTTTTCAAACCGATAACCAATAACTTTCTGCTTCTAAAGACCGGTATGATACCGATAACCAATTTTAGATTTAAGTGTAGTTTGGCACACCTGGAAGTGAAAAGGACTGGAACAAATTAGGATTTGATCAACTGTACCTGTTGATTAGTCCTAATCAAATATCATGGCATTCCTACTAGCGCATCACTACTATCAGGAGAACCAGAGTATAGAGCGGGAGGAGCCACCCGGCGTGGCCCAGCAAGGTGCACTGTATTCAGGCACACGCTCCGAGCAGCCGATATGACGCCGCCGAGGTCGCTGGCAAACCTTTCGCACTTTTTTCAAGCGCCGCGGCCCTGGCGTTTCAGGCGGATGAGCTTTTTCTGTGTGCTTGGTGTTTTTTTCCCTCATCGCGGAGCATTTTTGTATGACTAGCATGTGAAATGTCTTCCTCAGAAAGTGATTGTTCACTGTTCACAGCTCAGGGGAAGTTACGACAGGCCGTTAACATCACAGGCATAGAGGAAAAAGGAGCGCTTGATTTGCTCACCCGTACAGTTTGCGTAATCTCGCCTCATTTTTTTAAATTAGCGGTTATCTGAGCTATTTGTAATGTTATCACATTTATTGGTATGACATCATAATTCCCTCATATTGGGCTGATAATTATCATGTACCTCTAATATATAATATAATAAATAACAGTAATACAATATATACAGTACATACAAAATTAAAATAAAAATAATAAGTCATTATTATTGTATTATCATTGCTATTATTATTATTAATTATTGTACTTGTTCTTTATTATATAAGACCCTTTTTTCTAAAATGTATATGCATGAAGTCGTTCCTTGCTCCATCGCAGTTTGACCATTACTCCCTCGCTGTATCCCGTTTTTTCAAATATTCATTCATTAATAACTGATTGGTATTTTTTGGTTGACTACGTCCTATTATTAGTCCAAAAATATGCCTATTTAAGCAAACTGGGCGTATTGTTTGCCTGAATTGTTTGTAGTATTCCACATTGGTCACTCGGTGTCAGTAATTCTTTGCTGAGACAAGCACCAGACTTGATAGCAGGCTTTTTTTGCAGGTTACAACAGGCACAGTAGTAATAACATAATAACAATCATAATAACGCAGGCTACTGTTGTGGCCATAGTCCACAACAAGCTAAAACTCAACTCTGAACCCCCGACCCCCGTCACTTCCTGTCCGCCTCCCGTTCTGCTCCCCTTCAAGGGAAACTGTCTTAAATGGCTGATGATATTCTCTGATTCATTGACCAAAAGCCTATAAGTCATTCAAAAGACGCGTTCAAAGACATTGCGATGATATGTAGTATTCTACACTGGTTATTAAGGGTCAGTAATGTTACATTGATGAGACAATAGACACCGCAGGAAGTACTGTCCAAAAACTGGAACAACAACTGGCCACTTTCCAAATGCTAACAAGTGTAAGTCTACATTATGTCTTATGTATGTCTTATTTTCTCTTATTATGTCTACTTTATTGGGTAGTAGGAGTGTAACAGTGACTATAGGGGTGTTATTGCATGTTTAGAGGGCTCTAATACTGTATTTAGAAGACCATAAACATGTTTTTTACGATGTATAACTACGATCACGGTCGGGTCTAGAACTGATTACTCGCCATAAATGAGGGATCACTGTACATTAATAATTACTTTGTATAATTTAGAAAAACTTTGTAGAGACTTTTTTTTTTCACCACAGCTCTTGCCAGGTGTACCAAATGTTGTGGACCTTGCCACATCTGGCCCGTGCATCACGGTGGCGGGACACCTCACCGTCTGCCCCCGTTTAGCGACCCCCCCTTTCTGTTGATTTTTCCCCTCCAGACTCTCCTCAGTTTTATCAGTTAAGGTCCGAGGTGCTCGGCGTGCGGCTGACAGCTGTTCAAACAGTCTCGCTAGCCTTTCAAAGGGCAGATGCTTTCAGCCGAGCGCGGCCTGCTTATTTTCCTCAGGGAGATGCTCGCCGGTGCTGGGCCTAGCTGGAAGCGGAATGGCCCTTTTACCAGAAACAAGAGCAGGGAAACTGGAAGCTATGGCCAGATTCTGACAAAGCAGTGTGTGTACTGTATGCACGTGTGTGTGCGTGTGTGTAGCAGGGTGCCAAAGCTGGTAGAAGGTTGTCATGAGGAGAGCCAGATGTCGAAGGGCTTCTTGCACTCCAAAAGGTCAGAAAACCGAAAGTCTGCACCTCCATAATGAACAAAGTTGTCACTAAAGGCAAATAAATAAACCACGAAGCTGAACAACAATTCAACAAACGTCACAGGAATACAAACAGCTTCATGTATGAGCAAACTCTTTGAAACTGATAGTACAGCAAAATTAAGCTTTGTAAACTTCTTATCAGACTTTCGGTACCGGAGTTTTTCTGCCTATGACACTAAGGAAGATGGATTTATAGGGAATTTGAGCAAAAAACGATGATGTATTTGTAACAATGATATACAATCATATAGATGAGGACATGAATGAAAAAGTTTCACTGACTCACGGATGCTCAATGAAGACTCGAGTTTCACTGACACACAGGTGCGCCGCCAAGACTTGAGTTGCCCTGACTCGAAGGTTGACGAAGACGCGAGTTTGACTGACTGAACTCAACGAAGACTCAAGTTTCGCTGACTAACGAGTTGACTAAGACTTGAGTTTCACTAACTCATAGGTTGATGAAGACTCGAGTTTGACTGACTCATGGGTAGACAAACACTGGAGTTTCACTAATTAATGGGTTGACAAAGACTCGAATTTGACTGACCCACAGGTAATCAACAAAGTCTTGAGGTTCACTGATTCACGGGTTGACAAAGACTGGAGTTTCACGAACTAAAGGATGACAAAGACTCTAGTTTCACTGACTCGTGGGTTGACAAAGACTCGAGTTTGACTGACTCATGGGTACTCGACTAAAACTCGAGTTTCACTGACTCCACTTGACAAAGTTTCACTGAGTCACGGGTTGCTGAAGACCCACATCTCCCTGACTCACGGGCACTCACCAAAGACTCAAGTATCACTGACTCATGAGTGCTTTACAAAGACTGTAGTTTCATTGACTCATGGGTTCACGAAGACTCAAGTTTCACTAATTCATGGGTTGACAAAGACTCAAATTTGACTGACTCACAGGTACTCAACAGAAACTCGAGTTTCTCTGACTCCACTTGACAAAGACTCGAGTTTCACTGACTCACGCGTTGAGGAAGACTTGCATTTCACTGACTCACAGGCATTCGACAAAGACTCAAGTGTCACTGACTCGATGAAGACTGGAGTTTGACTGACTCACGGGTACTTGAAAAAAACTTGAATTTCACCGGTTCAACTCGACAAACACCCTGCAATTCACTGACTCACGGGTCCTTGACAAAGACTCAAGTTTCACTGACTCGCAGGAGTCTTGGCGAAGACTTGATTTTCACTGGCTCACTGGTTGACAAAGACTCAAGTTCCACTGACTCACGGGTGCTTGATGAAGACTGGAGATTGACTGACTCACTGGTACTTGATAAAAACTTCAGTTTCACCGCCTCAATTCTACAAAGACTCTCCTTTCACTGACCCACGAGTCCTTGACAAAGACTCAAGTTTCACTGACTCACAGGTTCACGAAGACTCAAGTTCCACTGACTCACGGGTTGACGAAGACTCAAGTTTCACTGACTCATGGGTTGACAAAGACTCAAGTTCCATTGGCTCACGGGTGCTTGACAAAGTCTTGAGTTCCACTGACTCGTGGCTGCTGGACAGAGACTCGAATTTCACTGACTCACGGGTTGACCAAGACTTGAGTTTCACTGACTCATCGGTTGACAAAGACTCAAGTTCCACTGACTCACGGGTGCTTGACAAAGTCTTGAGTTCCACTGACTCGCGACTGCTGGACAGAGAGTCAAATTTCACTGACTCACGGGTTGACCAAGGCTTGAGTTTCACTGACTCATGACTGACTCATGACGAGTGACTCGAGTGAATTGAATACCAGATTCACTTGAGTGAGTGACTCATAAGAGCTGGAGTCAGTAGAAGGAGTGGAGTATCCCATCACCACTACAGAGGAAGTATTTAAATACACTGAGGACTCCTTGGCAGAGGTGCAAAGAGTGTAAGTTGCTTCTTTGTGGAAACAGAATCAATATAACATGGTTCTGTGTTGGATTTGTCACGTGGATTTAATGGTCACGGTGAAGCTTGATGGGTTAAGCTGGCTGCAGACGCGGCTTAAATGAGCCCCAGTCTGTGAGTGTGCGTGTGAGTATGCATGAATTTGCATTGATGTTATTTTATTTCTGTAATTTATCTCCAGAATGTTACATTTTCAGCACTGGACAAAGCAATGTGACCTACTAAGAGTCTAAATTGTAAAAATACCCCACATTCTTGTCTGTGTCTATTCAAAAGTTTGTCTTATCGACACGCGCACATGAATAGGAGCTCTTTACTCCGTGATAACAAGGACGGCGTGCTGTCGTGGACATCTGTTGGTATTGAGTGGAGCTTGTGGTTGAAAGACACGGTGTTTACATCCCACCGTTGAACCGTGAGAGGATCAATAGCAACCACTCAATTCTCATGCATATACATTTAGTATCTGCTAGGCGCTGTTATTCCCAGGACGCACGCTCCTTCGCATCTGCACTCCATGCACCGACTGCCGCGCTCACCACATGCTTATTTAAAGCTTGCTGCTGTTATCTTGCCACGTTCAACCCTTGCGCAACAACTTTAAACAATAGCCTCAATGGCTATGGCTTTGTTTCCTACAGGAAGAGCATTACATGCTTCCACTCAAGAAGCAGAGCGTAGTAGGACCCCAACTGTTTAGGTAGCGTAATCCCTCATTTGTCATGGTTAACTGGGTCCAGACCCGAATTTCTGTAGTAAGAGCATAGAAAACCTGTTTACGACCTTCTAAATACGGTTTTAACATTATTAGAGCCCCTATAGTCACCTTTATAGTCACTCCTATTACCCATAATAAGAGAAAATAACACATAATATAGACTCACGCATGTTAGCATTGGGATGGCATCTCATCGATGTAATATTACTGACTCCTATTGGCCAGTGCAGAATACTACATATCATCACAAGGTCTTTGAACGCGTCTTCTGAGTGCCTTATATTTTAGGAGTGTAACGATTCATTTTAATAACAATTCGATTCGTATCATGAGTCATGGTTACCAATACGATTCAGGAATCGATACGATCCAAAACGATTCAGTAACTTTAAATGGATTCAGTAACTTTTAAAAAAATTCAGTGTGACCAGTGTGACTGTGAAATAAATACCTGGGTACTGGACAGTGCCGGCGAAGTTTCCAAGATTCCCTTTGGTTTTTGTAAAGGAATCAGGTATTAATTAATTACGGATATAAACAAACAATTAAATTAAACAATTAATGATTTTGAACACAGGAAAACACAACTCAATGTCCATCCTGTCACACAGCGTGAGTGTAAAGGTGACTATGGGGGTGTTATTTCATATCTAGAGGGCTCTAATCATGTTAAACACCGTATTTAGAAAGCCGTAAACAGGTATGCCGTAACTACCAAAATATTCCATTAATATTGAATCCTATTTCGAAATTCACTTATCGCGGTCGGGTCTGGAACCAATTAACCGCGATAAACGAGGGACGGCTGTATAGCAGCTTTGCAATTGTAAGGCTACTCTGTATTAAATATAAAATCCATATTGAAAAGAAAGCAACAATACAGTTTTTCCTTTGATTCAAGCTTCAGGTCAAAACAGTAACACATATAATCCAGGTTTTGAGCGTATTATCGCAAGGCGAGCGGCATCTGCAAGCAGCTGCGCGAGCGGCTGACCACACCGGTCGTCTTCTTCTCCTTCTTGCTCCAGCAGCAAGCATTACAATATTAATGCTTGCTTGTGTTTGATGTGTCCACTGTCATCCCCCCAAGGCCCCCCACCCCTCCCGCAGTGATGCTAGTTTGTTCTCCTAATGTTCTCCCAAGTCAAAGAAGCTTTCATCCTAGCAGGAGGGTGGAACTCTTCAGTGCTTTTTACCTCCTTCCCTTCATCCTCCCCATCAGGGCCAGAGAGACGCAGGATGGAATTTGACTTGCTTTTACATTTCAGATGCTGTGCGGTCACTTTGAATGACAAAATGTAGCGAAATATGTGTGTCAACATGTGAAAGATATGGTGTGAATGAATGAATCAGTAGTAGACACAGAGAAGCTGTAGGATTAAATAAGATCTGCTTCTTCCTACTCCTTTTCGGGACATATTTGATTGTACAAATGCAACCATGTGATGTTCCTCAATGTCACTTGTTGAGCACGTCTGAAACTAATAAACCACGGGTGTCCAAATGTTTCCCAGTGAGGGCCACATACGGTAAAATCACATGATATTGGGGCCGCTTTGATGTTTTACATTGTGTAAACCCATCCACGTAGATGTGCTGCCAAGTTTTATACAGTGGTGTGAAAACTGTTGGCCCCCTTCCCCATTTCTTATTTTTTTGCATGTTGGTCACACTTGAATATTTCAGATCATCAAACAAATTTTAAATATTAATCAATGACAACACAACTGAACACAAAATGTAGTTTTTAAATGAAGCGTTTTATTATTAAGCGAGAAAAAAAATCCAAAGCTACATGGCCCTGTGTGAAAAAGTGATTGCCCCCCCCCATTAAAACGTAATTTAACTGAGATTAATTGAGATCTATCAGTCTGGAAAAAGCTTATAAAGTCATTTCTAAAGCTTTGGGACTCCAGCCAACCACAGTGAGAGCCATTATCCACAAATGGAGAAAACATGGAACAGTGGTGAACCTTCCCAAGAACATGATAGCAACAGTAAAATGTGGTGGTGGTAGTGTGATGGTCTTCAGGACCTGGAAGACTTGCTGTGATGAATGGAAGCATGAATTGTGCTGAAGGAGAATGTTGGTGACCTCAAGCTGAAAGCAACTTGGGTTCTGCAGCAGGACAATGATCCAAAACACACCAGCAAGTCCACCTCTGAATGGATGAAGACTTTGGAGTGGTCTAGTCCAAGTCCTGACCTGAATCCTATTGAGATGCTGTGGCATGACCTTCAAAAGGAAAAGCCTCCAATGTGGCTGAATGACAACAATTGTGCAAAATTCCTCCCCAGCGCTGGAAGAGACTCATTGCAAGTTATCACAAACGCTTGATTGCAGCTGTTGCTGCTAAGGGGGGCCAACCACTTATTAGCTTTAGGGGGCCATCACTTTTTCACACAGGGACATGTAGCTTTGGATTGTTTTTCTCCCTTAATAACAAAAAGTTTCATGTAAAACTTGTATTTTGTGTTGAGTTGTGTTGTCATTGACTAATATTTTTGCCCGTTTTTCCTTGTTTTGCTCTTGTTCTTTAATTTTAAAAATATTTCAACTGTGACTTTATTCCCATAATATTTTTAATTTATTCTTGTAATATCTCAAAAACTGCAACTTTATTCTTTCTTTTGTTGCGGAAAATCTTTTTTTTTTCTTTTTCTGTCATAATATTCTAATTTTTGAAAGTAATATTATTATGTAATATTTCTACTTTATTCTCACAAAATGACTGCTCTTTTTACATTTTAATTCGATCAAAAATGTTCTGGAAAAAAAATCAGTGAAGGCCGGAAAATGGCCCCCGAGCCACACTTTGGACACCCCTGGAATAAACCATACCAGCTTTGTCAACATGATTACAGTGTGTAGTGTGGAATAAATTGGATAAATAATATAAAATAAATAAAATGATATGTAATAAAATATCTATTAGTCATGCAATTTGATACAATACATGACTTTCAAATGCTACAGAAGTTCATGTTTTGGAATATAACTCCCTTAAAAGGTGTTTTTTTGTGATAAGACTCACTACAAAATGTAAAATCCCAACTCTTCAAGTGGTTATATTTTTTAAATAATGGATGAATGGAGTTTTCATTCATTTATTTGCTCATTAATTCAACCAGAGTAAGGAGTCATGGCACTAAGCTAAAAAATTGCTGCTTAAGTTTGTAATTTATGATTTCCCTTCCAGCACAGCGTTGGTGTCTCCGGTTTATTTTTTAAAATGTTTTAAATACGAGTGACGGGACTCAGTTAAAATGATTTATTTAGAGGCTGTGTCATCAAATTTTAAGCAATGTTTTTCAATTCACACAGAACTGAATCATTGACGAGCAGGGTTTCCCGTAGGATTCTTTTTGAAGCTGTGGTGGTGGGCTGCATGGGAGGGGTGGACTGCCGCCGCTGTGTCGTGCCGCTACTGCACCTACAATTATTTTTGAAATGACAAATAGCTATTTTTTTATGGCTTATTTATTTATTTTTCAACAACTAGTCGAACATGAACCGAGAACATTGCAAAAGTGTTAATTTAATGGCAAAGTTGCTGAGGGCACTGCCAACATTTAAATTTTACTTTATTTCCAAAGCACATCTCAGTGTGCTCATTTGTCATGTTTGAATGGAACACTTGTAAAATACTAAGATGTGAATCCAATATTCTCTGGTGAACTACTCAACATCCTGGTGAGCTACTGCTAGCTTACGTGCTACCTGTTGGAGACCCCCGTGATAGCATCACTGTCTAAAGCTGGACACACTACGTGTTTCAGGTGCACAACCTCAACACTCAACTAATGTTTTGAAGACAAGTCATAAGTATTATCATGATAACAAGAGAGCAAGATTGTTAAGTGGCACTTTAAAGAAGTAAGTTGTGTTAATAATCGATGATCGATGTATCCCATGAACGTATTAGCCACTTGTAGCTCCGATGCTAGCTAGATGCCGCCAGCCGGGCATGTAAACAAAAATGCCAGACAGTGGAATGATATTGAAACGTGAGCGATCACACGCGCTGGCGTAGATAGGCTGAGCATGCGACAAGTTGTCAATTGACTACACATTTGTTGTTTATTCTCCTCATAATAAGAGCCAACGTGAAAGTCGTGTAGCGTATCTGGTCACTGGTCAAGTGACCAGACAGGCAATTCCGGTGCAGGCTTATCAAAATAAAGTGCACATTTTTATGATATTTTAAATTGTTTTCAAACTAACTGTGGTCAATATATGCGTAAATGATAAGTTATATATGTATCTATATAGCATACATATACATTCATACAACAATTTTAAGGTGTGGCAGCTTTTACTTTGTATGGCGCACCGCCACGATCAATTAAATGTAGCGGAAAAAACCCGGACTAGTGTCTGTGCTTAAAAACAAAATACTACATACTTGAAGCAACAACAATTAATCAGTGAATCGATGATTAATCACTTCAAAATGTAAATATCCTCTGATTTCAGCCTCTTAAATGTGAATGTTTACAGCAACACATGAGCACGGATCTTATTTATTGTCTATTTCATGTCTTATTTGTTTGTATATTTATATTTGCTCTTATGTCTACTATATTGGGTAATAAGGGTGTAAAGGTGGCTGTTTTTTTGTCTAGAAGGCTCTAATAATGTCAGAAACTGTATTCAGAAGGTCGTAGACAGGTTTTCTATGGCTAACTATTCCATTTATGAATAAGGAATCCTACTTTGCGCAAATTCACTTATCACGTTATATATTTTTTGGTTTACGAATGATCAGCATGTGTGTCTGTGGCCCGAATTGTGTCTCCAAGAGTCTGCGTCAGTTTGAGGACCACACGGCTTGCTGGAGACAGACAGGATCTCTATAAGTCTGGCGGGAGGTTTTTACAGTAGCAGGGGGACACGTGTGCGTTTACGCGTGTGTTTGTGCGCGCCGAGATCTTTTTGTGGTGACCGTCAGCACCTGTTAGACCATCATGAGTCATAACACATCTTGTCGTCGCTGCAAAGAGGCGGGGGGGAGTCGTCATGAGTCCAAGGCCCTCGGGTTGTTAAAACAACACCCTGTTCTTAACACAGAAGGCTTTTCCTTCTTCCTCTCCACTTTCCCTTCTTTCCACCTTTTTGTCCAAGCACCTGATCAACCTGCATTGCAGCTGCTTCTCATCTCACATCAAAGTGTGTGTGTGTGTGCATAGGAAGGACTGGGGGGGTAACGGCGGAAGAGGGATTTCTGGAGATCGAATCGCGTGTTCCTCAGAAGTGGCACGCACGCACACAAACGCATTCTCCACCGCGTCCCCCGAGCCCGACAAATCAGTGTCGGGCTCATCGAGATGTCAGAGAGGGCGAACGTTGAGGTTAAACATGCTGCTGTGTGTGCATGTGTGTGTGTGTGTGTGTGTGTGCGTGTGCGTGTGTGTGCCTCATTACAGCATGTCGCTTGTGATTTTTTTTTTTTTTACAAGTCTTCCAGCTGTGGAGGAGCTTGACAAAAGCCAAGTGTGTCAAAAAGGCATGCCAGGCTTGATGGCTTTACCTCCCCCACTGCACAATGTTCTGACATCATTCTGTGACTTTAAGCCATTGTTTGCATTTTATTAAAGTTTTTTTTTTTTAAAGGAAGAGGCTTGTCAAGATGTACATAAGGCGTGAAAAGTGAAGTTTTAGCTGAACTTGGCCAACTCGGGAAACTTTACATCACATACACATACAAGGATGACTATTGTTGATTTAGCCACGAGCTATACAAGCTATAGAGTCCTCTTTAAAGCATAAAAAAAAGCATTTTTCAACTCTTTTTCAACACACCAAGGCTGCTAAATTCCATTGAATATAATAGTAATGATAATGCATTGATTTATTTATTTTATCAGTTGTTTTTAATGTTCTGTATTTATACACTACAGGTCCCATAATGCACTACAAGAGCTGTGCCCTGCCCTGATGTTAGCTTATTAGCGTTTATGTAGCGCGTTTAATTGAAATTTAATCACACGTCACCATTTTATGTGACTGTCATAAAAAAGTTTGCTGAAGCCAAGTAGCAATGGCTATTATTATTATTAGCTAGCAGTAGTGTTCAACCCATTATGCACTACAAGTCCCACAATGCACTACAATATCAGTGTCCTGTCCTGATGTGAGCTTTGACGCTCATTAGCATTCATGTAGCTGATTTAATTCAGATGTTATAATCACACATCATCTGTCATAAAACATGAGCTCACCCAAGCTAATTAGCTGCAGAGCTAGCATTAGCTAGCAGACAGGATATACAAAATACACTGTATAAACTTACACTACGAGTCCCACAATGCATTGAGCTTTGATGCTCATTAGTGTCAATTAATTTAATTCAAGTTTGATAGCCAATTTCATGACTCAAACTGGTAGTTTAAGACAGGCTGCTAAGTATAATAATGGTGTAAAGTGTGCCTGTTCAAAAAGTTAGCTCATGCAGTCAAATTTGTTTAAGATTTAGTAGCTATGGCTGTTAGCTGTACTGAATTAGCCTACTCTTTCTGCGAGCTAGCATGTGAGTGAGTGAGTATGTTTTAATCTTATCTTTGTTTGTGGTTCATAAAAGCTGTGACTTTAAAAATAAGGATATAACGAAAAATACAAAGTGACAGTTTTGTATTTATTTGTAATATACAATATCAAATATCAAATGAATAAAAAATACAAAACTTTTTTCTGCAATGAATGAACCATCCACCCGCCAAAATCAAAATGGCGGAACCCGTGTGTTCACTCTCTTTACACTCTTCCTGGAGCAGGAAGTACCATGCTCACTAACAAACAGACAAATTGAGATTCACAATTGAGAGGATCAGAAGTGAATACAAGAAGCATCTTCTATTGCCGTGTTCTTGTCATTTAAAAGTATTTTACTCAGGATTATGCATTTATTGACGTATTAATTGTGCGCTTCGGTGTGAACGGTGGACTAAACACCCCTAAAGGTCAGATCCTAGAATGGCCCCTGCTTTAAAGGTCAAAGTTGAGCAGCATCAACCCCGCCGTGCAGGGGTGTAAACATCCCCCTCCACGATCCTCCTGAGAGAATAGCATGGGGTCATAAATCACATGCTTTATAATTGGTAGCAAAACAGCCGTCCAGCAGTATATAACCTTTTATGTGTCGTCTCAACTCTTTATTATGGTGCTAATGAGTGGCCAGGCGTCAGAGTTCGAGCTGCGAGCCAAGAGGGTGGGGGGGGGGGGGGGGGGGGGGGGGGGTGGATACCGGAATACTGCTGACTGACCACTTCCATGTAGATGTAGGAACTCAGAACTCACTGACACACCAGAGGGCATTTACACCCAAGGAAATGCGCTTATGCAACCAGTTCCTCACGTGCACACACATGCATATGCAAAAACACACACACACCCCAACACACACACCGGCTCAGCAGTGTCCATTACAGGCGGCCATTAGTATGGAGATTGTGCTAATTGTCCCCGTAGACCACACAGGCAGCCCTCGGCAGGCCCACTGTGAGGCCGCCGGCCAGGGTCATGGCGCAGAGTCCGCTTCACACATCCTATTGTCTCGGCCCGGACTCCGTTAGTGCAACTACCAATCAATCACTGAATGATTATGGGATGCATGCGGTGGATTGTATCAATGCAAATAACGCCATCAGAGGAAGTTGTGCTCTGGCTTGGATTTGTAGAACACGCATGGCAGATATGCTTGGACACGTTTTAGTCTCGTGGACAAAAAAAATTAAGCAGTCCCTCCAGGGTTTTTGCGGTGATTGTTGTGGCCAAAACGGCTGATTTTGCGTCAGCTTTTTCAGAAAGTTGTGACAAAAGTTTCATTGTTCTGCCAGTGGATATTCTCATTCGTTCTCAGGGCGTTGAATCGATCGCTACTGATCTATTCAGGTCGTCTTTGAAGACGTTTCTCCTCTCATCCCAGCAGGCTTCATCAGTTCATGTTCAAGACTCGATAGGACAGCTCTAGTCCTCCTCCAAGACCAGATAGGACAGCTGCCATCCTCAACCAAGACTAGATAGGACAGCATTCTCATTCGAACAGGCTTCGTCAGTTCATCCTCAAGATAGACCAGCTCTAGTCCTTCTCCAAGACTAGATAAGACATCGCTCATCCTCATCTAAGACTAGATAGGACAGCATTCTCATTCCAGCAGGCTTTGCCAGTTCATGTTCAAGACCAGACAGGGCAGCTGTAGTCCTTGTCAAAATGTCAAAAACTAAAGAGGATAGCTCTCGTCCTCGTCCGACAGCTCTCGTCCTTGTCCAAGACTAGATAGGACAGCTGTCATCCTCAACCAAGACTAGGTAGGACAGCATTCTCATTTGAACAGGCTTCGTCAGTTCATGCTAAAGAATAGATAGACCAGCTCTAGTCCTTCTCTAAGACTAGATAGGACATCTATCATCCTCATCTAAGACTAGATAGGACAGCATTCTCATTTGAGCAGGCTTCGTGAGTTCATTCCCAAGAACTCAACTCAAGACAGCTCTAGTCCTCATCCAAGACCTAGAGAGGATAGCTCTCGTCCTCGTCCAAAACTAGATAGGACAGCATGAGAAGCAAAATGTCTTCCAAGACAACCCGAACAGTCCAGTCGGGATCATTTCAACGCCCTCAGAATTGCAATGTTTTGAGGTTTATTTATTTCAGTAACATTGCATCAACTTGTGATTGTGGTTTGACTAATTTGTTGCCAATGCTTCGAAGTAACAAACTTTGAATGTGTGCAGCACAAACCATTTGAGTAAATGAAGAGTACATAAGAGTTCAAGTAAAATAGTGCAATGATAAATACAAATGAATACAAGTTTAGCAGCACTGGTCTTACGTCCCGTGTGGGCCCGGTCGGACCCCAGTAAGACTAGTAAGGGTCCGGCCTCATTAGCAGCAGCAGCTGCAGCTCAAAGCTCCCGATGAGTCAAGTAGAGGAGATTGAGCGGCTCCTGTGTGACCTCACTCAGGGGAGAACACAGGCGAGAAGATCTATACCCGCTGGCGGCCCCGCGGGTCTCTTTGTTCTTCTTCTGTGTTTGCTGACAGATCGGAGGGGCGTATTGACGGTGTGGCTCACAGGGGCTACATCGTGTGTGTGCGGGTGAGTGATATATTCATGAATGCATGCACACATTAGTGCACAAGTGTGTTTGCAGACATGTCCTTTATCAACATGTCCATACTGGCATACATGGCCTTCAACAAAAGGGAACATTACAAGTATAAGCATCATTTATTGTAGATTTCCAGTGTACCCCTTTCCCCATTGTTTGCAAGATAGAAAGTGCAGGTGGTTCTGGGTTTACGGTGTTGTGTGGTCTCGAACAAATGAAAAACTTTGTTTTGGTCCGTCAACATGAGACTGGAGAAGTAGTTACATCCAGCCACAGTACTTCCAACACTGGACTATTTATATTAAGGATAAAGATCTACCTGGACGTTGTAAGGATGACAAGGATGACATCCTTTATTGCAAAAACAAAGGATCTGCTCCTACGAAAGCGACAGTAATAACTAATCAGCCTAGTGGTCTTTTGTTATCTCTTTTTTCTATTACTGTTTCATTTAGTTATTGTATGTAGTGTTTTTATTACTGTACTTTATGTGCTTCGTGTGTTCTGTGTACAGTGTGAGGGACTTCAGTGTTAATTTAGGTGTGAGTTCTGATTTAGACTAAAATTTGATTGACAATGTGTCATAGGAGTGGAACTGGTTCGTAACCCGAGGACCACCTGTATAGAGACTTCTGTAAGTGCTTTTTCTGTCTATGACGCTGAAAACATCCAATACAGTACATCAAAACCCATATCTGAAACCTGAATCTGCCGTCCTTTGAAAAACAGTAACCGTATGGCCATTTTGACATTGAACAGTATGAAGGCTTCATTCACACTGAGATGATTCTTCTATTCTGTGCTCAGAATCAGATCCTGTAAATGACACGTATCTCACTGAAGATAAGCTTCTCCATCATGTGTTTGCCCATCCAGGCAGACACAATAGCATCCCTGAGGAAGTGTGACTAACCCAAACACAGGTGCATGACAGAGCGCCAGGTGCATGTTCCGGTCTGGTACCAGCAGCAGTCTTGTGTTTTGGACAGTATCGGATGTTATCTGGCGAGAGCTTATCGCTAATGATGTCTACAGATGAGGCTGAAAGGCTTGAAAACGTCGTGGGGTGGTAAACGACACTGTTCCGAAAAGTTCTGACAGGAGGGCCCGATCGGGGCTCATTGTTGGTCAAGCGCCCCTATGCTGTCTAAGCTTGGAGTGTGCAGGCTTCTTAATGTCGAATATTTACACCTTGTATGAAGGACGTGTGTGTGGGAGGGGGACTTGTTTCAGTTGGCCCAAACTACCAGCTAACTGCAACAAATCTACAAATCTCCTTTGTTTTGACCAAAAGTCTGCAAATGTTCGTTTCCGTGAATGATGAATCGCGAATGTGCAGGTTCCAGAGTAGACAGTCGGCTCGCACTTTGGTAAGGTTCGATTAGCATTCACACCGATGTTTTGTCATCGGACCAAGGGCGTACGCATGAGGTCAGGACATGATTGACAGCTTTTTGTGACATATTACGTAACAAAACTGAAATATTTGAAAATCAATCATCTCCTGGGTTATTCTTATATTTTGCTATTTTTACCAGCTCAGGTTTCTCATACAGCTTCTAAAATGCTCTTCTAAAATATAAATAAACATAGTAATGTACTTTTAAAGCGGAGAGACAGCGTGTCCGACACATCGCCTCGTATATTTGTCACTTTTTCATGTTCTTTGTTGTTATTTTAACGCTGGTCTTTGGTGTCTGGCATCTTTGGGCAATGTCGTTCATTTGAGCTTAAATGAACTGTACTGCACCACAGTTGCACTTGCAAGTGGACACGCATCTCGACCAACAAACCACACTAACAGAGCAAACACACCAGAGTTGCTTTTAACCAAACCAGACAAGTGCGAATGCACCCTAATTAGAGCCAATCAGATCAACACACAGGCGCACATTACACGTCAGCTGTAACTTAACTAAAATTTATCCTGGAGATCAAAATAAATGATCTGTCTGTCTGATTGCCTGACTGTCTTTTTGCAAGTTCTGTTAAGGATAATAAACCCACAAGAGAATGAATGATGCATTCATCCGAATGAGCAAGAAAAGTGAACTTTCTACTTGGGCTAGAACAAAATACAATGGATTGATTGTGTTTCGACAGACCTGGCTGTGTGATTCAATATGACAGTACATTTCACAGAAAGTGCAGCTTGATGCCATCAGAATGAGTGACAGGCTACCAATGTGCTGCTCTATATACACTCGCTGGCTTTCCTGATCCTGTCAGACTGATGGCATGTCGGTAAAAGAGATTGGGAAAGGCTAGATCTGGCATTGTGTTGCCCCCAGTAAGAGCTCACTTGCATCTCATGCTCTGGATGGAAAACCATGAAATGTCTGTTTTTCAAAGGAAAAACAACTTGTAGCGTGTATCCAAATGGATAGATGAGTCAGGCACACAGACTTCAGATCAAATAATAACTATCAGTAAGGATATTTAGAGCAGAAATGAGGCAGCATTTGTTTCCTGTAGGGCAGCACGTGGCTTAAGGGATTCAGCAAGGTTATTGCGCAGGACCTCTAAGTGTGATGGTACTCCAAAATAATGGTATTTCAAGATATTAAAGATCCAAATATAATTTTGGGATGAGCGAATTGGGCCGATGGGCGTAGCTTTTATAAAACGCTAACTGGATACCGAGAGACGTAACTCAGACATGTTTCAGCTGTTTTGTTCGTTACTCATACTTAAGCAAACGTTACTCAGGCGTTCGATTTTCTGTAAGCTGGGCTGAATGAAGACGTTATTCAGACATATTTGCACGTTACTCGTGCTGTTCTATCCACCGTCCGTGGCCAAATCATTTGAACAAAACATTAGAATTCATGTGATGTAAGTGTTTGGCAAAAGCAGAAGGAATCGTGAAGCTTATTTTCCTTGATTTCAACAAAAATAACTCCGGCTTTCTGGTACTCTCATGTCGGGATGGCGGTGGCACGAAACCGGAAGGGTGGAGCTGCACACATTCTGTAGATTGGTCGTCATTCCATGCAAGAATTGGAGCAAAATGGGAAAAACACTTTTCTGGTGAACTGAACTGGACCGCTTGGTGGAAACATGAGATAGGTGGGGTTAAATGTCATATGAGTTTGGTAATTAATGATCACTTCTCACATGCTATATACTGTCAACTGTAACAAATGTTCTAGTTGTCACCGTTTCAAAGGTGATGTCATTCTGTCAAAAGTGTTGACCTGTAGATTTGCTGTGAGTGAGCACATAAGTAGCTTTATATCACCGCAAATGGCCAAAGACGGCCCCTGACTTGCACTGGCTCTCTCCAATCTGTAAGTCACTATCACAGATCATTGAGCCATGCATCTCAATGAGGGCCAGATTGATTGGCTGGAACGGAGCGGAGGCAGGGTTCGATCCTTCGCCCTCCAGTCCTGGGAAGGGAAAAACACGGTCACAGTCGTCCAGCTACCCAGTCCACTCTCCATCAACGACATGATTGGACTCATGCATGCTCAGCCACACCCGTACCTGATTGAACAATTGTGGTGACTAATGGAGAAGATGAGAGAGAGAAAGGGCGAGAGGGAGACAGAGATAAATTTGGGGGTTGTGTGCTGATTGACCTATGGCCAGAGAGGTTATGTCCATTGATCTGTAGGTCAGGAGAAAAAAGGATTTTGCCTGAGGTGCCTGAGAATGAGTCCATTTGAGGTTTAGGATTCTGGTCCATTCTCACCGGGAGCTTTTTTCATCATCTGATTCCCGAGGACTTCCAGCTGTTTCCTCCCGTCACATGTGGCATCTCCATGTGAAGCCCGGAGAGCTACTGAGGACAAAGACCAATCAATGTTCTACAAGAGGTTGATACAGATCTTATTAGTCAATGAATGATCATTAGCAATCTAACGAGGCATTGATTTTTGCAGGGGGCAAAGGTTGCTGTGGTTGTGGCCAGTGTCTTTAACACATTAAATGCGATTGATTGCTTGGTAGGAGGGCTATTTTTGAAGGATGCTGGAATTAAATTGGACGCAGAGAAGAGATATGAGGTCAACCCGGCAGAAGAAGTGTTTCTTCACTGGTCAAAGAATGTGGTGCCGAGCTGTCGAACAATTAATAGAAAGCAGATATCTTGAAATAATGTGTCAAAGGCAAGTGGCCGTCGTGTTTCAAAGGCTGGAGCGGCTTTGAAAGGAGAGGAAATGACTATGCTGGTAGCAGATGTGTTACTACAGGGCCTATTATGTTGCTCATTAAATACCAAACTTCTCAATAGGCCATTATTTCCCCAATAAAAAACAAACGGCGGCCTGCATACTTTCCCCTCTCCCCCCCTCTGCTTTGTAGCTTAGCTGTACCTCACAGACGGCAAAAAGTCCTGACTAATATCCTGCATGATGCTTTTAAATGGGACGCAGGCTGCCTTATAGGGTGGGGCACAGGTGTGGCAGGAGCCAATGGCTTTTATAGGCTTCCATCGCCTCTGAAAGTGTGCCAAGGACCTGCCTACTCACCCACCAGTGCAGAGTTAGCCACCAGGCGTTAACAAAATCCCGCCTTCAAATCTCTGCATGCCTACTGCTTATATAGAGTCTGTGCTTGTTACTGCTTTATAGATGGCTTTCTGATGTGCTTAAGGAATTGTTTGATGATTGGGATAATGATTCTGGTCGGAGCGACTTGTCTCAGCACTTTATCGCTCGTGAAAAATGCAGCTGACGCAAAACAAGCGCCACGTCCTCTCCTTAACGTCTGCTCGCGTGTCTTCTGCCATTCAAAACCGTCCGGTCCAGATCGCGTCAATCAAAATTATCCCGCATCCACAGGTTTATCGCCAAGGGGGATGGCTGGGTGTGAGCCTGGTGGGTTTAAGCTTGTTCGTCACCATGTCTCCCCTGCAGAACAGCCTTTTCATGCCCTAGCATAATGTCAGCGGGTGACATCCCGGCCTGATGTGATGTGGCATTCACTAAAGGTCACGTTAGGCATCTCCGCTCCATCTGCATCTGCTGAAGTGGCAGCCGTCATATGGGCGCTGGCATCGACCATTACCAAGGCCCTCGGGGGAGGGGACGTGATGTTTTGAGGATTTTTACAGGGATTTTGATCTTGCTGCTTCAGGGCTTGGTGCTGGACATTGTGAAGATGCGACCCACTGCAAACATTTCGTCTTACTCAACTTTACTATGTGATCTTGGTAGTTTGGAAAAGAAAGCAACGTTTTGATCAGTAGATTGGTCTGTGGGTGCTTTCCTTCATTTGCAGAGTGAGCCCCCAACGCGTAGGGTGCTTTGTCTGGGCACTCGATTACGCAGAATGATACAGTACAGGCTCTAATTTGTTTGTATGATAACCGAGACAGTGTACAAAAACCGAAGTTTGACTGTATACTCTGCGTTTCTGCAACTAATAGTGCCAATATTTTGGACGTAATTAGTTGCCAAGTCCAAGGCTGTTGCTAAACAAAACAGCAGCACCTACCAAGGCATGTAAACAGATGAACTAAAGTGTGGATTTCTACCACATGCTGCGACCAAATGCCCTGCATCGTATTCAAAACGGTCTTACGAGAGGATGTATTTTCCAGCAGACTCTGACACGTGCTTGTCCCGCAAGGATGCGGGGAACTACGTTCCTTATTAGTAATAATAATAATAATAATCTGAAAATGTTTATGCGCAAATAAAGGCTTCCTCCTGACTATATGAGGAAATGTGGTATCTCCAGTTATTGGTCATATTAATTACCATCAATACAACTTGATTTTCAGAAATTGCCATAGAGATACAGTTGTCCCTCATTTACAGCGGGCAATTGGTTCCAGAACCGACCGAGATAAATTAATTTCCGCGATATAGGATTCAATGCTCATAAATTGAATATTTTCGTAGTTAGAGCGTAGAAAACCTGCTTATGACTTTCTAAATACGGCTTTTAACGTCGTTAAAGCTCTGTAGACATGAAATAACACCCCATAGTCACCTTTACACTTATTATTCATTGTTTACAGCACACTGTAACTCTTACGCTGCAGGGACTCAAGACATCTAGTTGGCGAGCTAGCGAGCTAACCAGTTAACCTCAAATTGATTTCTTCTAAACTTAAGAAGCCAAAAACTTACCACTTCCACACGGAATGGGAGGAGAACCTTTTTTTCACGCCATCATGTCGGACGTGCCAAGGCTGATTTCATGACGTCATGCAGTGTTAAAGGGTCCCTAACAAGATTTATCAACTTAGCTTAAATATGTTCTATAGTTTTTTTGTTTTTGAAAACAAACGGTAAATTTGTAAAAATTACATTTATGAAATTTCCCAAATTGCATTTAGAAATGTTCACTGAAGAAAAGGGGCGTTTCCGGAAGTGACATCGGGGAAGGAGCCGCTCTCATCTTAGGCAGAGTAAACAAACATGAGAGGATGGATGAGACGGAGGATGTTTACAGTGATTACAGCAAAGATTTGAACAATAGTTTTTGAGGAGGAAGAAACATCTGGAGATGAAATAGGGAACTTACAAAACATGGAATTAAGCCGTATTTATTCGAACCACCGACGACGGGACTACAGTATATGTCTGGTGCGGAGGTGTTACGACGGTCAACACATCTCTGTGAAAGTGTGTTTTATAACATGTACAATGCTTAGAGTGCTTGTCGCTATGGCGGCATAGTGTTTACAGTACAATATGTAAATAAGACATGACTTACTGTGTTCTGTGGCAACTTTGATGCCATTCTTTTCCTTTTGTCCTGTGTAGCATAGCATCAGGAATAGCATCCTAGCATCCAAAATGCATTTATACCGCACTTTCAAGCCAAATGCTTCTTGTAAAGGTGCTTCTTCACAGCAGTCTTCAGTGAAATGAACGCGAGGCGGTGGTCCATTTGTCCCTTGTCTGACTTGCTTCATTCACTGTAGTCTTAAACTTTGGTCTTTTGGAAAAGAAAACAAACTTGCAGTATCACACGGACACTGTGAACAGTCAGCGGCAACACAACGTTTTGGCATGACTACTATTTTGATGAAAAATATACCGAACCAAGTCGACGAGCTGCCTCTTGAAGGGTTTGTTTACTCGGCGTTAGCTGAGAGCTGCGCCTTTGCCGACGTCAGTTGGGAAACGCCCCTTTCCTAAGGACTTACGACCAAAATGGCGCCCGCCATGTACAAAAATGTAACTTTTACAAATTTAACGTTCGCTTTCCAAAAAGGAACAACGTAGAACATAATTACAAACAATATAGAACATATTTAAGCAAAGTTGAAAAATCATGTCCGTGAACCTTTAAGGTAATGTCATGTAAGCTAATGTCTCAATGTTTTGTGTCATTACTGCCGCATAGTGACCAGAATACTACATATCACTTGTATTTCAATATGTTTTGATTAATAATAGACCATAGTCTACCACAAAGCTGTGATCATTAATTAATTAATTCATTAATTTCTGAAAAAAAATTGCTATTTCTCCGCTGCATTGACTTATTTGTTACATCATAAAACAAATGAAAGTTTTGTCAGCGTCCTGACTAGCTTTCTGCGTCGTGACATTTACTCTATTGCTGCATGCCCTCATCAGTGAACTAACGAGGATAAATACTCGACGGCCAAGAAAGGAGGTCCTGAAGTGGCGAGACAGAGAGAAGAAAGGAAACAATCAGCGACATTCGGAGATAGACACTTCAAAATAGGTGCGGCCCAACGACGGCGAGCCAACAATCCATCCGAGCTGGTTGCTGTAGTGAAGGAACAGTTTACAAGCCCCACAGACGGGTTTTACAGCCCCCAGTTGTGTGTCTGAGACCCCCCAGGCTGAAGAGGGCCTGAGTCTGACTGACACTGACAGGGTTTATGTGGGATGGGGCAAGGGGCTTGGAAATGTGTCAAAACAAAATGGTAGGGGCGGCGTGGCTCAGGAGGTAGCACAGGTCGTCCAGTAACCAGGGCGGTTCAAATCCTGCTTCCTCCATCCTAGTCACAGCCTTTATGTCCATGGGCTAGTAGGGAAGTGTGCTGAAACTGAAGCGTGTTTTGATGGTAACCAGGGCGAAAAACCAAGTGGCTTTCGGTGCCTCGTGTGTGTTAAATGAATACAGACTCAGCCACCTGCAACAAGCGCTTGAAGGTGATTTAGGCTACGTTCACACTGTAGGTCAATTCAGATTTGCTTGCTCATATGTGACCTGCATTTGATTTTTTCAAGTCAGTGTGAACAGCACAAATCCGATTTTTTCAAATGCGATGCGCCTGCAGTACGAACGGTCAAGTCGCATATATCCGACCCATACGGTCATGGAGAAAATGATTAGACCGCACTTGTTTCTTCAGTTTATTGATGCATTTTAATGGCTGCTACAACTAAAGGTACATTTGTTTGGACAAATATAATGATGACAACAAATATAGCTCATAAGATTTTAATATAAGAGCTGATATCTACAGTAGCAACTTCCATGCTTTTCATGACAAAAACCAAAATCACTTAAGTTCTTACGTGAATACCTATAGCATTGTACTGCTAAACAATGTAACTCTTATGAGCTATTTTTGTTGTCATTGTTATATTTGTCCAAACAAAAGGTACCGTTAGTTGTAACAGGCATTCAAATGAACAAGAAACTGAAGAAGCAAGGGTGGTGTAATCATTTTTTCCATGACTGTACGTCATCTCAAGGCGTGTATTACAGAGACTTTAAAGGTACTCACTGATGTACGCAAAAGTTCTTCTCATCCGAAAATGATTTTTCTTTTTTCTTCTCATTTGGTTGAGAAAATATTGACTCGCGTTATACAAAATCTTTGAAATTGCCACGAATGCGCTGAGGAGAGCACACACACACTTCCAATCTTTACTTCCGTAAACACACAGCAATGCGTGTGACGTTGCGCCTTTGCGCATGCACGTCACTGCCTGGACGCTTTGCGTTCACATTGACAAGTCGCATTATTTTGGTCATGTGAACGACCACATAAAAAATCGGATTTTAAACAAAAATCCGAATTGGGCATCATGCCCTGCAGTGAGAACGTAGCCTTAGTGTAAGTAACCTGTTGTAAGTGATCTTTGTAAACATTATTGCCGACCTTAACACACCAACGGCAGCGCTCACTTACAACACGGTAATGTTGCACTCGCGTCCCGCCGTCATTATCCACACCAACACACAACACAACACTTCTTCATTATCCAACAATGGCGTGCAAAGAACATTCACCAACACCGGAATTCTGAAGATTGTCTTCAGAATGATCAATTTGTACTGGAATTGTGCATATACCGTATATGAATACTGTAAAATCATCCAAATTATGGGCACATTCGTTGTGTATTGCTGCTGTTTTTTTCTGTGATTTTTCTGATTTGTTGTGGATTTTAGTTCATATTGGTGAATTTATTACTTACTTATGATTTTATTTATATTCCTGAAGTATTTAGATAGCGATTTTGCTCAACTTGTACGTCACCAAGTGATGAAAAAATAAATAGGCCTTGTTTTGAGACCAAATTTGTATGTTCGGGTACCGATCAAGCACCGGCACCGTTTCAAAAGTACCCATTTGGCACCAGTACCGGTTAATACAGTATGTACATGCGACACTTAACAGGGATGCTTCACTGACCTACGACGCGGATCCGGTCCCTAGGCACTGTATGATGGCTTCCCACTGCTCCTCAAAAGGATGGGTTGAATGCAGAGACGAATTTCACTGTACACTGTATGTGGGATAAATAAAGTTCCATTATTATAAAAGTAGCGATTCAGCAAACGTGCGCCAAGAAAAGACACAATCTGGTGTTTGTATTTGGATCAGAGGCGGAGGATGCGGGGCGAGGCTGCAGTCGGAGGGGGATTGTGGTTTGGAATCCCAAAAGTGGACCAATAAAACTCCTGAAAATCAAATCCCATTGCTCTTATCGCGGCGCCATTCAGAGACGTTATCTGCGCAGGTAATGTGGTTATAAATTCAATTCCGGCCCGGAGATTTCATTGTTTACTGATGCCGACATGTTCCGGACGGCGGAGCGCACAAAGCGCAGGAACATTCGATGCGTGTCGAGAAAAGTCATTTAGGCTTCCACGAGGGGATGCAAAAAGGGTGGGGGGAAGGGGGGGGCACGCAAGGAGATCTGTCACTCTCCCAAGGACACCACTTTCTGTTTGCCACCCCATGTTTTATTTAGGGGACATTTTGGCCCATTTAGCTCCGCATTAAGGCCCACGTAGCGCTACTGATGTGGCATATTATTGACTTATGTTATTTCCTTTGAGATGGACTTCGTCAGGTGCTTCCTCTCCATGATAATCTGTATTTACACTACAGTCATCCCTCGTTCATAGCCGTTAATCACTTCCCGATAAGTGAATTTCCACGAAGCAGGATTCCTTCAATGGAATATTTTCATAGTTAGAACATAAAAAACCTGTTTGCAACCTTTTAAATATGGTTTTTAACATTAGTAGCGCCCTCTAGACATGAAATAACACCTCTACCTGTACAGTCACCTTTACACTCCTACTACCCAATATAGTAGACATCATATAGACTCACACATGTTAGCATCGAGACGGTTTCTCGCTCCGTTTTTAATTCTGGTTTCTGGACAGTACTTCCTGCGGTGGCTGTTGTTGTTGTTGTTAATAGGGCCTGGGACGATAATAAATAAATTAATTAACTCTTTCAATCCCAAAGATGTAGAATCCCGAAGGCCCGATCCCAAAGACGTGTTTATACGTCTTTTACGTTTTTGTTGCGCTAGAGGGGAAAAGTGGTGATGATGCAATTGCACACTTTTAGAGCAGTTTTAAGCCATAGAAACGGCCACAAGGTGGCAGAAGAGCATTTGATAAGAGCTTGGCATGTGCATTTGAATGGAAAAAACATCCATGGCAGCAAGGAGGAAGTGGAAGAACCTGGAGGAGTGTAGCGTGCAGAAGGTTCCACATGGTAGGGAAATTTTAACGCATGCACACGCACGCACGCACACAATTCAGTTCCAAATGTGGAAATTGTAAATAGTTCATGGTGTTACGTATATTTGTAAATAAATGTTTTTTTTATGTAAAACAACCCTTTTACGTTGTGGTATAGTTGTTTAGATATTTGAGCTGTCACAAAAGCAAAAAAATGGTTTCAAAGTGAAAGTTATTCTTGAAATGTATCTTTTCACAAAAAGCTGCTTTTCTCCCGTTTTTAGTTGGAAACTGATATTTTCCTGAAACTTACCTACGTTCTACTGCTGATTACTAAAGAACTGAAACAGGTAGAAACAAACTTGTTTTCTGATGAAAGATGGGAGTCTAATATTTCTTTTGGTAGGTTCCATAGACCACAATATTCTGTGTGCCTGGAAAGATCAGTCAAAATCTTTTAAAATGGCCGGTAGTGGGGGTGGTCTTTTGAAAAATGGCTGGGATTGAATGAGTTAATCACACAATAAATGAAAATCAACTGGATAATCAATATATTGGCATGTGCATGCATGTCTGTTTTCCTCCTCTCTCGCCTCCAAACGGGCTGGAAGAGGGTTCACTCTGTGCATTGGTTTCAGTACTTTGGCGCGTTGGTTCCTTTTGTCAATCATACAGTCTCGGTGGGTGGAGGCATACACACAGAGTGCAGAAAAGTGTCACGTAGGAGAAATAATTATTATTAAATTATTAGTAATAGATTGCAATATGTTGGCATATATTTTTTCATTGTACTTTTCCTAAAAGTAAGGTTGAAATCTCGTCCCATCTTGTTGTCATACACCCAATCTCGTGTATCGTCTTGTCTCGTGACACCCCTGCTCATTAATGTAACATTACTGACACCAAGTGACCAGTGCCTTGTATTTATTTCTATTTGACTTCATTTAGCCATTTCTATGCTTGAAAATTATTAATTTAGGCCAAAAATAGGTAACATTTGTTTAAATATGCATATTTTTGTACTACTAACAGGCTGTAGTCAACCACAAATACCGCGTGATAGAGTGAAGCCGTGAAATTCAAAGCGTGAAGTGGGAGGGATTACTGTACCTCAAATATGACAACCAGAGCAAGCACTGGTTGTCCCGCTACTGTGCAGAGACGGCAAATTAGGTGCGTCCTGCCTACTAGTGCTCAGTGATTGATGGCTTTCAGGAGTAAATCACCTCATCTACTAGGTAAAATCTTGATATAGTGGAGCTCCTCGGGATCCCAGCTGGCTGCTTATGGCAGTAATCCATCAGCGGGGCCCAGTGGGCCGCGTGGCCCTCCTGGGTAATGTTCCTATTGACAGCCTATGATGTCGACATGCTGACGAAGGGGAGACGCTGCAGCGGTCGGTGTGTGTGTGTGTGTGTGTGTGTGTGTGTGTGTGTGAGTTCCTGTTTTACTTTGTCAATAAGATAGTTTGCTCTACAGAACGCACAATCTAACGAAAGTTGTGATTCCTCAAAAAGTTGCGATGCCATTTAAAAATTCCAATAACTTCAATGGAGCGACTGGAATGTGACACAAAGACACACATAGTTGAAGTAGCAGAGAGCTCCTCAGCTTTAGCACCTTTGTGGAATGCTTCCAGGCAAGGTGAAGGTTCTGTACGATGCTGGGGCTCCAGTTTGTCCAGTGTGTCAGAGCGTTCTGCGACCGGGAGAGCTGCAAGACCACATGGAGCAGGAGTTGACCAAGCTCAGCCATCTTCAAATCAGGTACAACAAGTCTTCCAAATTGGCCGATCTACATCCACACAGTTCATCAAAGCTACCATAAGACTACTTTTTTAATAGAAAAAATCACAGACGTTTTTTAAATTTTTGCTATTTCCTGGTCGGTCGAGAATGGAACCCCCACGCAAAGCGGGGATCGACTGCACATTGAAAGCTCAAAGGTGCTTAAACAGGAACGCATACTGTACACTCCTGATTGAAATTTTAAGAGCAGTTGAAAAATTGCAAGAAGTAGAGAGGCAAAATGAAGAAACGGGAGTGAGACAAAAAAAATGGAAGTAAGCAATTTATTCCAAACAAGCATTAAAGTGAAATAGGCTGTTCATCAGCTGATCAGAAGTTTAAGACCATAGTGCAATAAAACCGTAAAACCTTTTTAAAATAGAAATAGCAATGAAATGTTAAAAAAAGGAGTGAGTAACGAGTGGCTGTGCCATTCTTGTTAATCAGCTCAACAACCGTTTTGGGCATGCTAGGCTAGTGGGAATGTTGCTCCAGGTGCTGAAGATGGCTTCACGGAGGGCATCCACTGTCTGGAACTGATGTCCGTTTTTGTAAATCCATCCCCAAATGTTCCCCATTGGATTTAGATGAGAGGAACACACAGGATGATCCAAAAGAGTGAGCTTATTCCTCCGGAAGAAGTCCTTTGTGAAGTGCAGCGTTGTGCTGTTGAAAAAGCCGGTCATCACCACCCAGACGAGGGCCTTCAGTCATGCAACATCTCTACAGTACATAGACAGCTGCCGTTTGACGCCCCTGCACAACCTGAAGCTCCATTGTTCCATTGAAGGATCATGATGGCGCCCCCTCCACTGTGCCGTGTGGAAAACATCAGGACCGTCAAGGATACATTTTTTTCTCATCAGAGAATAAAACTTTCTTCCACCTTTCAATGTCCCATGTTTGCTGCATCCTGCAAATTCCAAACGGACGTTGAAGGAGACGAGGTCATTGAAGACGTTTTTTGTTCTTAAAAGTCTTCTCTGGCAGATGGCGTCTGATTTTTATCGGACTGCACTCGGCACCAGTAACTACCTTTGTTCGGGCCGAGGATGGTCCCGTGTCTCGATGGACAGCCAATCGGATCCTCCGGCTCGCCACTTGACTTTTCTGTTCCATAACCCTCAGGATGTTTGAAGAAGATTCAGATGACAGTCTTACCGCGTCCAACCACGAGAGGCCTTGCTTATGCAGCTCAACAGTCCCACCGCGTTCAAAGAGAGAAAGCTTTTTTGCCCTTGCCATCAAGAGATCATGACAGCGTGAATACCTGACACTAAATCGCATTCATTCCACATTTTTGCCAACTTTTTTTTGCTTTTAAATGCTGTGCTCTTAATCTTTTGATCAGCTGATGAACAGCCTATTTCACTTTAAGGCTTGATTGCAATAAATTGCTTATGCAAAAAGTGTTTTGTCTCCCTTACATTTCTTCTTTTTGCATATCGAAGCTCTACTTAGAACCCCCTTAAGATCCAACAGTTCAAAATGTACATTCTTGCAATTTTTCAGCTGGTTTTAATCTTAAGAGCGTATAATGTTTTCCTTTATTATCAATGTAATGCTATCATGTTTGATGTATTTGAACAAACCCTGGCAACGTAATGCATTGATCTCCTTGGCATACATTATTTATGGTGGGTGCTAATGAATGCAGACAGTTCCTGTACTCTCACACCCCCCTTTTGTGATTTGCCAACATCTGTGTCACCTACATTGTGCGTTGTTTACAAGGCGCCTCATTGTTCCCCACATATTTCATATTGCAGCCGTCAGCCTCCAGGCGACAAATCATACAGCGGGCAAGTAATGTCCCGCTAATGGCTGCTCCAAGCCAAACGTACTCGCTCATGCACAGGCCATGCACAACATATGACACATAACACACACACGTACACACTCCTGCTTTGGCCAGAAGAAGGATTTTTCCAATAAAGACGTTACACTCCAAATCTGCTTAAAGACCACTTGGTGGACAGTAATGGTTTCAAATGGAACACTAAACCTATGTGTGTACATAGGTACACATATATATATATATATATATATATATATATATATATATATATATATATATATATATATATATATATATATATATATATATATATATATATGTACACAGTATATAAACAGTGTGTGTGTGATAAAGATTGAGTGAAAAGACGAAAAGGAGGTTATACACACACTTATATGCAAATTTAGACAAGATAAAAGCAGGCAACTTACAAGATGGGCCATATTGCTGACAGCATTTTTGATTTGTGTGTTTTACGGATGCGTTGTTTATTCAACCTGTGTCTCATTCACACCTCTCCCCATCACAAGTGTCACCCCCGTGCAGCACGACCACGTCATGAGGACGCCAAAGGTAAACACAGTTGATATCGCCGCGACGCGCGTTAGTTAGCCCTGCTGCGCCACCTTTGAGGCATTTCCCTCCTTTTCTGCTTGTAGGCTCTTTCGTTCTCGCTGCACATCAAGCGGGAAGGAGGTTCCCCGAGCTCACCCACCCGACCAGCTGACGACACCCACTCTGACCGTTATCAGGTAATGTTTAAAATTTAAAAATCCATAAGTTAGGAAAAGTGACTATTAGACCAATCAATGATGATACTCGTCTGATAAATACAGCATTTTTGTGTTTAACGTAAAAAATTTCCTTTTTTTCCAGTACAACCTCATGTGTGGGACTGTTTTTTTTATTTTTTTCTTAGAGCGTTTACAAATTGGGCCTAAAATTGGGCTGAGAAATCTTGTCACGATTTAATCCGGTAATTTTCCCTTCTTGGATTTGAGGTTTTTGGGAGGTTTTAGGCCCAATTTGTTAATGCAGTTTGAAAAAATATCCCACAAGATCTGGTGACACCCCTATTCATTACACACGTTGGATATTTTTACTGTCAAAAATAACGCGTTGACGGCGGTAACATATTTATTTCATTAATTAGGTTACATTTTTTAGTGTAATTAACGCATGCGCACCAGAGCAAGCGCTCCTCTCTGTTACGACAGCAGACGGAATCACAGTGGAGCGTCCCCACACAGTCCCCACGCGCTTTTGGTACTTTCTTCTGCATCAACAGCAGCACAGCAGTACATGAACAAGCAGTACAACACCATATACTGCATATACTGCATATACTGCATATACTGTATCTCCAGCTCGCACACGTCTCTAGTCTGTTCATCCTGGCAACGACACTTCCTCGTGTGTGTAAATAAACAAGAAGATAAAGAAAAACATGAAGGCGATATTCTTATCACTCACTTCAGAACTGGAAATTGGGATGAACAGTTTGCTGCATTAAGTGTGCTGAAAAATACACAGAAATGTACCTTAAATTACGTGATGTCTTTGAACGCAACCCCTCATTGCTCATAATAACAAGGTTTAAAGTGTGATTCAAGTGTTCTGCTGCTATTGAAGAGATTTTTAGTGTTTTAGTGTGCCATGTTTTAGCTTGGTTGACATATTCAGTTCATATGGAGCTGTTAATACTTACAAATATATATATTTATCTTTCTGTTCATTAAATACAGTGAAAATTGCCATATTTCCGACATACTGTAGTTGCTAATGGTGATTAATCCTGATTAAGTAATTAAAAACTGTGATTAATCTGATAGAATTTTTTTTTTCATTTTACAGACCGAATTTTTACACACAAAAAAATCCAACGATTCTCTTCATTTTCCAGTGCAACCTTATGTGTGGGAATGTAGAAATATTTTACATGAACAAATTTGGCCTAAAGTCACCCAAAAACTTAAAATCCAAGAAGGGAAATTTGTTTGTTTTTTTTGCCGTGTAAAAATATCTAACGCATGAAAAGAATCGGAGTGTCACAAGATCTCGAGAGATTAAAACGTTACAAGATTTCTTGTTCAGAAAAAAAACTGTCTTGTGGGCACTCAGCCTGGGACAATAATTAATTAATTAAATAATCACACGATAAATTTAAATGACCTGGATCATTTTGCCTGCCTCAATACATCGCCGTGTGCATGCGAGTCTGTTTTCCTCATCTCCCGCCTCCAAACAGGCAGGAAGAGAGTTCACTCTGTGCATTGCTTCCAGCACCTTGGCGCGTTTGTTCCACATAACACCGGCATGAACATGAACGGAGTGAGCCCTTTTGTCAGTCGTTTTTTTTTTTTTTGTCTCGGTGGGTGGAGGCGGGGCCGCTAGCGTACACACAGAGTGCAGAAGAGTGAGGCCTCGTGAGGAGCAATGCGGACGATCCAATGACAAAATCACAGTGAACGTTATTGGTCATAAATCTACTTTTGCTTGACCGATTTTCACCATTTAAAGACTAGTAGGCAGCTTGAAGTCTGCACTTTTGTCGTGAGTTGAAAACGCTTGTGGTCAACTTCTCCATAAAATGTCACTGGTCACAATATAAGTGCAAAAGACTGAGACTATTCTGGTTATTTATGTTTTTTGTAGCTAAATGAGAGGGACATGATATTATGATGACTACACCAGCGCAAAGTACACCCACAATATTACACATATTTGTAAACGAGTCAAAAATCCAGATTTTTCTTTGCTCTTGAGCGTAGCTCCGTGCATTTTATTTTCCGACTATATTTTGCAAGCCTCCAAAAGAGCCTCGCTCAACTAGTAGTTAGCAACATCATAAACATGCTTTCTGGTCTTGATGTGGTGCCAGTGACTCATTGGTTTTACGGGCTGGGAGTCGATCACATGTTGCAGCCAACGTTCACGAGTCGTATGTTCATCAGGGCTGCCGCTCGCCTTAACTCCTGACAGAGTAATAAACCAGTGGAAGAAATGAAATGCAGATGTCTCAATCAGCTCACGTTTCCTCTCCTGTCCGCATGTGCTGCTTTGGAACAGGATGATATCACTTGGATGCCAAATCCAAGGTGAAAATCCACCATGCTGGGTGCAGAAGGCTGCGGAATTGAACAAACTGAAGGCAATTAGCATGATTAAAACACCAGCAATTACACAAAAAAACGATTTCTCGATGACTTACGCATGCTTACTCTTAACTCATTCAATACCAAAGACGTACTTATACGTTTTTATAAACCCGAACGCCCGATACTAAAGACGTATTTATACATCTTTTATGTGTTTTTTTGCAGCAGAGGCAAAAAGAGGTGATGACCCAACTGCACACTAACGGATGTCACTTTTGAAGCAGTTTTAAGCCATAAAAGCGGCCACAAGGTGGCAGGAGTGCATTTGATAAGAGCTCTCAGCATTGATCGATCACTTGCATGTAAAAACACACTCGACAGCAAGGAGGAAGTGGAAGAGCGTGGAGGAGTGTAGCGTACAGAAGTTTACGCATTGCAGGGAAATTTTAACCAATGAACATGCACCAAACGTGCGCACGCGCGTGCACACACAGTTGAGTTCCAAATGTGAAAATTGTAACTTGTACATGGTGTTATATTGGTAAATACATTTTTATTTTGATGTAAAATAATCGTTTTTTGAGCTTTTTCGTTTGAGATGTCACAAAAGCAAAAAAATATTTGTCTCAAAGTGAAAGTTATGCTTGAAATGTATCTTTTCACATCGCACAATGGATTGTACCTTTTCCCTTTTTTAGTCTGGAGCTGATATTTTCCTAAAACTTACCTGAGTTCTATTGCTCATTACTTAAGAAGGGAAAAAGGGAGAAACAAACTTTATTTTTCTGGTGAAAGTCGAGAGTCTAATCTTTCCTTTGGTAGGGTCTATGTTTATTTAGACCTTCAACACAATATTTTGGATGCCTTGGAAGATCGGTCAAAATGGCCGATACTGAAGGGGTTGTCTTTTGAAAAAGTGGCTGGGATTGAATGAGTTCCAATGATGCGGGTATGTATGAAAAGATGTAGTTTGGTGCTAATCCACAAAGATATGCACTTTAAAAAGGTACAGTATCTCAATGGCTGTGATAACAACAATGAATATAACGTGTGACACGTTGTTGTTTTTGTCTGCTGCAGACGTTTCTCCGCGTGCGGGCCAACAGACACACAAGACTAAACGGTACGTTGATGCATGCGCACTAAAGCAAATAGTTTGTTTCATTGCTGCCGAGCCGGTATGACGGTAAAAAAAAAGGAGCCATACGAGAGGCTCCCGTAGCTCGGCGATATCACACAGCTTATCTTAACAAGATGGAGTTTTGGGGTTTTTTTCCTTTTTTTCCACCGTGGCAAACAGTCTTCCCCGCCCCGGCCGACCTAGCGCCCACACGAGCAGAGGAGTTATTAACCTTTCAACTTTGACCTCTTGATATGTTAACAGTCGACGACCTCTGCTGGTGCAGGTGCTACGTCAAATCTGCCCCATTACGCCCCCACAGCGCAGGAGCCCATCTAGACTGCACACAAGCCGGTAAGACGCCACACGGACGCCACCCGATGCACACATTCAAATAACACAATACCGATACAGGGTTTTTTTTAGCAGAAATCATTGATATCAATAGCAAAAGAGATAAAGGGATGAAGAAAAATACAAAAAACTTCCAAATGCAACAGTTAGTTACGAATGCTGCACATACTGACCTGTAAATAATAATTCAACTCATTTTGTATTAAATATACAGTATTATTCATTAGATTTTATAATATATAACTATTATTTATGATATATATTGGCACAAAAGTATTGTCAATAATATTTTTTAAAGAAATTATATGTATTACCTCATGGACAACAAAAGTATTCTAAATATATTTTTTAATAAATATTTAATTGCAATTTTTTTACACAAAGTATTATTTAATATTATATGTATTATATTGTATTATATTATATACAAAATAATTTCGATGAAATAATCGATTTTGAAGTTTGTGCTTGTCTGTAATAACTAAAAAGAATATATTTTTTAATAAGAAATTGAATAGTTGACTTGAAAAAAGTTACCCAAAGAATGAAGTGTTTCTTAGTATGTAATTACACTTAAAATATTGTTAAAATAACATTTCAGTATTAATTTTATGTGTAAATAATAATAATACATAATTTATAGAGCATGACAAAAAACGTAAAATATGACTTAAAATGTTTTAAAATAATATTTCAATAATAATAAAAGGTCATTTAAAGAGCATAAGAAATAACTTGAATCACTTCAACTAATGGATGGTATGGATGAAGTTTGTTTTTTAAAATGTTTTTCATATTCAAATATTAGGAGTGATTTTGTTGTCAGGTAGTCCTAATTTCTTACAATTTTCTTTAAAATAATAATAATTAAAAATAGTGTGTATATCTGATACAGTACTTTTATTGAGTTTTCTCTGTAAATATTTCCAAACTTTAGCTGCATTTGTGCTGGCGTGTTTCTACACAGCCTATTAAAATGCATTTAGAAAGCTGAAAAATGTGCTCATAAAAGTTTAAGGAAAGCCACGTCGTGCATTTTGCATGAAAAACTATGAAAAATGGCAGACAAAAGGATCGCAGAGCTTTTCTCCTGAAACTGCTGTCCAGGTCTGTTAGGCTTACAACAGGACGCCTAATGAGCTTCTAAATACACGTCACAAGAAGAGAGTGTGTGTGTGTGTGTGTGTGTGTGTGTGTGTGTGTGTGTGTGCTGGGTGGTACTGGGGGGGGTCTCTTGTGTTGATTAATCAACCTCTCACTTTCCTTCTCTCCTCTTCTTTTCTGTTTGATGAGCTCTTCCTCATCTATGACCGCCTCCTTAACCCTCATTATATCTGCTGGCATGGCGCTGCTCGGGGTCACGGCCACCAGCCCCGATGTGTGTGCGTGCGTGCATGCGTGTGTGTGTGTGTGTGTGCGGACCACCAACCCCCCACTACTGTCATGCAGGAATTAAGGCGCCCTAAAACTTAATGCCCCTTACTTGCAATCTGCAGCCAGCGTGGCCCCGATGGAGAAGGAGGTGCTGCTGATGTTCTGCCGTGTTAACTTTCACATCAGTGAGGAAAAGCGGGGCTGCCGTGACACACGATTGTGTGTTTTCCTGTGCTCGCGCTGTTATCTCCTCCTTGAACGTACCAGGAGCTTATCCATCATAAATTCCCCCAGTGTCATTCAAACCGTCTTCACCCCGATACAAGATGGTATTCGTTCCTAAAAAAAAAATGTGGGAAGGACGGGTTGTTTTATATTCAGGAATGTCAGAGCTTTTCTTCCTGTCACTCGCGCAAACCTGTAGTTTACAAGATTTTTCTACATTTCTGAGATACAGAATTTTTTTTTTTAATTATCTCTAAGCTGTAACTATTAAAAATATCACAAAATTAAGAAACCCAATGAAATATTTCACTCTTTGTGTTGTGAATCTCTGGAGCATAAAAGTTTCACTTTTTGAACGGAGCGACTGAAATGCATTCGCTTTTCAAAGATGTTCTCATTTGTTGACGTGCACATGTAGGTTGGGGTTTTTTCCCCCTAAAAAACAATCAGGAAAAAAATGGGTTGTTTTAGTATTCTTGCAAAATGTCCAAGCTTTTCTTCCTGCCACTCACAAAAACCGGTAGATTACAGTATCAAGCTTTTTGACAGTGTTTCTCATTTTATGAGACACTCAATTTGGATCCGGTATTTTTTTTCCAAAAAAAGAATCTGAAAAACTGGTTTTATACTCTCACAGAATGTCAGAGCTTTTCTTCCTGTCACTCGTCCGAAGCAGTGATTCACAATATTGATGTTTTTGGCAATATTTCGCTTTTTATGAGCTAGTGAATTTGGGGTTTTGTATTGGCTGGGAGCTATAATCATCCAATTAGGACTAAATTAAGAAAGCCCTGTTGAAATATTTCACTCTGCGTGGAGTGAATTTGGAGAAGAGTTTCACTTTTTGAATGGAACACTCGCTTTTCAAAGATATTTTCATTTGTTGAGTTGCACATGTAAGTATTTTTTTCTTTGAAAACAATCTGAAAAAAAAGTCGGCGTCTTGCAAAATGTCAGAGCTTTTCTTCCGGGCACTCTTTAGTTTGCAATATTGAGCTTTTCGACAATTTTTCTAATTTTATAAGATACTGAATTTTTTTTAATTGTCTCCAAGCTATAATCCTCAACATTTTTACAAAATTAATAGAAATGATGGAAATATTTCACTGTGTGTGTAGTGAATCTGGACAACGTAAAAGTTTCACTTTCTGAACGGAACTAAATTCACTTTTGAAATGATGAAGTCATTTTTTGCACCTAAGATAGTGGGGGTTTTTTTTCAGAGGAAACCATCTTAAGAAGACGGGTCGTTTTATATTCAGCGACTCGCAAAACTTCAGAGCTTTTCTTCCTGTCACTCACACAAACCAGCAGTTTACAATATTGGGCTTTTTGACAATTTTGGACTGTCCCTGAGCTGTAGTCACACAAATGATGACATATTCATTTCAGCATGTTGAAATAGTTTACTTAGTTTCGCTTTTTGAACAGAAATAAATTCACTTTTCAAAGATATTCTAATTTGTTGCGATGCGCCTGTATTTTTTTTTTTCCTGAAAAGACGTCTCCCCTCTTAGTCAGGGTCTTGCTAGAAATCACAACTTTTCTTCCTGTCACTCACGCAAACCAGTAGTCAATACTGACGTTTTTGGTAATTTTTCTCATTTTTTTGAGCTGGTGAATTTGGGTTTTTCATCGGCTGTAAGCTATAGTCATCAACGTTTCTACTAGACTACTACGCTACAAGGGCATGTCTTGCTAAACGCCGGAGCTTTTCTTGCCGGCACTCACACATCACCTGGAGAGAGGCGGCCGCCACGCTTGTGGAGAAAACGTGTTTTTAGCAAGTTAGCAAAGAACAGGGGAGGAGTTTGGTAACATATTTTGGACATGTGAGTAAAAATGAAAGGTTCATTGGAGACTCTAAATTGTCCATAGGTATGAATGTGAGTGTGAATGCTTGTTTGTCTTTATGTGCCCTGCCATTGGCTGGCCACCAGTCCAGGGTGTACGAAGTCAGCTGGGATAGGCTCCAGCATACCCCCGCAGCCCTAATTAGGATAAGCGGCATAGAAAATAGATGGATAGTAAAAATAAAGACAATACAATAAAGAAATAGAGAGTAAATGAAGTAAAAAATGCGTTTTTGGAAGTTGTTGTACAAGTGCAAAAAGGAGTAGGAGTAAATACTTTCTATGTACTTATACTTTTATACTTATGCTACGTACTGTACTGTATACATACTTTTGGTTATGATGCTAATGTGAAGATAATGGTGATCAACCAAGCAGTCATCAAACAGCAGCTAAGAAATATGACTGACAAATGATGATGATTGAAAACAGGATTTAAAAGATGTTCTTCCAAAATTTGGGTGATCTTCTATTTGGGCCAATACGGTAATAGATTGTAAAATTGTGTGGTGCATATACAGTTTCATTCGGAATTAGAGATGCTCGATATCTTTTTTATTGTTTTTCCCCAACCGATACCGATAACGTCCTGCTTCTCAAGACCAATATGGAACCGGTAACTTTTTTATAGCTACTTGTAGGTGTAGGTGTAGTTTGTGTACACCTGGAGGTAAGAAGGACTGGAAGAAATTAGGATTTGACCAAGTGTACCTGACATCATGACATTACTACGACCACATCACTGCTATCAGGAGAACCAGAGTATAGAGGGGAGGGAGCCACCTGCTGTGGCCCAGCAAGGTGCACTGTATTCGGACACATGTGCCGAGCAGCTGGTTTGCCGCTACGGAGGTCAGAAGAAACGGAGTGTCGAGTGGGAGGAGCCACCTGGCGTGGCCGAGCAAAGTGCACTGTGTTCGGGCGCACGCTCCGAGCAGCCGGTGTGACGCCACGGAGGTCTCTGGCGAACCTTTTTTCATTTTTCAAACATCACGGCGCTGGAGTTTCCGGAGGCTGATAAAGTTTTTTGTGTGCTCGATGGATCGCGGAGGATTTGGTTCACCCAGCAGGCGAAATGTCTTCCTTTTAAAGAGCTTAGGGGAAGTTACGGCAGGCCAGAAAAAGGGAGCGCTCGATCTGCTCACTCGCACGGTACGCCTTATTTGAAGCGTTTTTTTTTAAATGATCGGTTATCGTAGCAATTTTTAATGTTATCGGATTTATTCCCTGATATTCATGCACCCCTATTCTAAATCTATGATAGTAATTTTATTTAAAAAATGATGAACGAATCTGCTTTATTTGCAGCTCTAATATTTTGCAGTGCACATGGATTTGAAAAAGGAAAAAAGTTAATAAATCCATCAATTTTCACAGCCTCAATATGTGCTTTTGTGAAAAATCCACACGTGAGAAAAGGCATGAGATATGAATGTGATCTGGAACTCATGCTGGCGTCAACGCTTGTGTGTCCTCATCTGCAGTCAGGATCAGCAAACTGAAGAGGAGGAAACCGGACGACGCTCAGGTATGTTTGATTTCATCTTTTTTGTTGTTTTTTTCTTGGTTCCCCAGAAAGACAGACGATGAAAGTCTACCTTGTGACATTTTTATGGTCACGTGAGAAATATCAGGAAGTGGAGATTGTTCACGGACGCTGCTTTTGTGTTCACGCAAGATCAGGATGACTGTCATGTCAGGGGGATTTCATGTTGTGATGAAAACGCGGCCTGAAGCTACAATCAAGTCATGTGTGTGTTCACGCGTGTGTGCGTTTAGGAGCTCCCTGCAGACACCACACCATCGGAGGAGGAGTGGAACGAGAGGAGGAAGATACAGATGATGTCGCTAGTCGGAGGGTTCAAAGGTGTGTGTGTGTGTGTGTGTGTGTGTGTGCGCAGTGGAGAGCAAATAATGTGAGTGAGTGGCAGCTGAAAAAGCACTGAACTTTTCAGTCCACATTATGAGGGAGCAGCGAGGAAGAGCAGGGAACAGCGTGGCTTGAAGGATAGCGTCCGCGTAAGCACAAGCTCTGGCATGCAAACACCGAGACAGATACACTCAACACACACACACACAGCCTAAAAAGTGATTTACTAGGCCCTACTTGTGTGTGTGTGTGTGTGTGACTTTAATGCTAATGAGCTGTGTTTGTCTCCAAGAAGCACAATCGTGTACTTTATCCACTTTTTTTATAATTGGTAGGGATCGGGATCGGCTGCTGATCCGCTGTATTTTGATAAAATCGGCTTCCGCCACGAGATGGGCCCGATCCGGTTGACATATAACGTTCGCAACTGCGGGCCACACTCCGACACGGTACTGTAGTTGCACCTCTAAGCTGGTTGCCGCCCGCAAGAAGAGGAAAACGCAACAGCACCACGCAGACATGTCCGCGGTGGGTTTAGTTTCACGTCCGACGTCGGATATTCGGCTCCATAGCTCGAGCGATAGTTCCGCCTCACTGTGCCCGGGCTGATGTCTCATGGTGCGGGGAGCTCGCACGGGAAGTGCCGCTCTAACCGCTGGTTGTTTATACTAGGGACCGTCAATAAATTACTATTGTGTTGAAGGGAGTTTGTTTAAAAAAATGTCATATATTCTAAATCACACCACAAATTGATCAATAACCATGTCAAATGATTAGTCCTACCCTCAATGTATTTTGCAGGCCCATTTTTTTCCAATTTGATCTTTGATTGGATTAGGGACCTGACTCAGAGAGGTTTGTTACAAAAGCCAAACAATAATCGTAACAATAAGAAAAGAAAAAAGTGAATGCTTTGGTTGCATTATTTTTAATGCTTTGAAGAGCTATTTTCATAACCATATTCCATTCATGTTTGTAAGAAAAGCTTATTAAAAAAAAAAAAGGATCAGTAGCCGGATCGGATCGGCAAGACGATAAAAAAAAAAAAAATTGGGTGAATCGGAAGCCAAAAAATGTGGGTCGATACATCCCTAATAACTAATGCATAGAACACCTGTTTACAACCTTTTAAATACACTTTTTAACATGATTAGAGCCCTCTAGACATGAACTAACACCCCTATAGCCACCTTTACACTTCTATTACCCAAGAAGTAGACATAATAGGTGAGAAAAAAGACCTAATTTAGACATAACATGCCCATCAGTGTAACGTTACTGACACCTAGTGACCAGTGTAGAATACTACATATCATCACAACATCTTTGAATGCGTCTTCTGAGTGACTTATATTTATATTTGACTTGTTACAGCCATTTTTATGCGTGAAAATGCTTCATTTAGGCAAGAATACATATAGCATGTGTGTTTCTTCACTAATAGTAGGCCCTATTCAGCCACATGCCATGAAGTTGGTTTAAGTGCTAACATTACACTCACTTTTAACAGCAACATCATGCTCGGTTAGCATATTCACGGGAGAAAAACAAAATAGTGGGACTTCCAGCTCCCACGTCTGTAGCTGACTGACAGGTAGCTGGCAGGGCTGCAGGCATAGTTTTGAGATGTGTAGCGAAGCCTGTTTTGTTTTGTTTTGTCGTTTTTTCACTGATACAGTCCAGATGTTTCCCTAATAATGTGCGCATGTCTCCGTAGGGGCCATGTTGGTGAGCAGCACGTCGAAAGAAGGGCGGGACAGCGACGCCGACCTGGACGTGGACGGAGACGACACCTTAGAGTACGGCCGAGCCCAGTATCCTTTAGCCAGAAAGGAGCACGGAAACGGAAGCACAGTCAGGAGGTTCTAGGTTTGAATTTGTGTGCTTGTAGCTGGGATAGGCTCCAGCTCAGCCTGGACGGAAGAAAATAAAAAGAATGATAAAAACGACCACATTTAGGAGGAAAACAATATATATACTGTACATATTATAATGAATATAAAGATTGTGACTACATTAAATTACATAGAATTTTATTCATGCTTTTTTCATGTCGTCGTTTAAGCTGTACATGAAATAGCACACAATATATGTTTATTGCATTTTTTAGGTTTAAATTAAATGTATAATGATTTTTTTTATTTTTAATTTCAATTGTAATTGTGTGTATTTATTGTTTATTATTATTATTATTATTCATTTTTGAGTCTTTTGCAGTATTTCTATGGCAATGCATGCATGTCATTTTGATGCTTCATAGTTTTTTATTTATGTTTTTATTCATCTGTCTATAACCTCTTATCTTCATCATTATTTGGATATTTCCATTTATGCATGTAATTATTATTTTGGTATTTATTTATGTATCCATCTCTAATATCATATTTTAATTTAATTGATTTTGTATCTATTTATGTCCTGATTATTTTGATATTTCCAAGTATGCGTGTAATTATTATTTTGGTATTTATTTATTTATTTATGTATCCATCTATAATCCCTTATTTTAATGTATTTTTAAAAAAATTATGTATGTAATAATTATCTTGATATTTCCATTTATGCATGTAATTATTATTTTTGGTATTTATTTATTTATTTATTTATTTATGTATCCATCTATAATCCCTTATTTTAATGTATTTTTTAAAAAATTATGTATGTAATAATTATCTTGATATTTCCATTTATGCATGTAATTATTATTTTTGGTATTTATTTATTTATTTATTTATTTATGTATCCATCTATAATCCCTTATTTTAATGTATTTTTTTTTTAATTTGTGTATGTAATAATTATCCTGATATTTCCATTTATGCATGTAATTATTATTTTGGTATTTATTTAGCCATCTAAAAGCTTTTATTTTAATATATTTTATTTTTCTATTTATCTGTGTAATAATGATTTTGATATTTCCATTTCCATTCATTTTTAGATTTGCATTATTTGATTAACTAAAAGTAGTTATAATAATGATTACTATTGATTTATTTATATAATGTATTCTGACTTTTTTTTCACTCAGATTTTAAATGAAAAAGTCCGTTTGTGCAGAGGTTTGGTGTGTTTTTTTGTTGTTTTTTTTTCCTGAGCGCTGTCGTCAGATACACGGAGACAGATGTGATCATGTGCTCTGGCGAAAACATCAAGGAGATGAAAGCCAAGTACGTCCATCTTTCTCAGCTGCTTCACGTGTAAAGCATCGTTGCGTGATGTGATTCCATGTTTGATTGTTCCTCTGCAGCAGCGGCATGATGCCAGACTCTGGAGTCCACAGAGAAATGTCCCAATGGTGCAATGAGGGTATGGCAACACAAGACCAGTCATTATTACTGTTCATTTTTAAGCCTTTGCTTGCTTCTCACCATCAATGTTGTCCGTGCAGAGAGTCCTTCCACCAGCAGTGCCGACAAAGTGGATGTTCTCCCAAGAACCTGCAGAAACACTGACACAGACGTGTAAGTTTGGCCTGAATATCGGCGATATTACATCAGTCATGTGCAATACTGCGGGCAATTTGACATTTTCGGAGGAAACCCTACAAAAAGTGTCACAAAAACACTTTATTTTGTCATCATATCCCATAATTGCATTGGATGAAGAAGAGTACCATAATTCCGGTCTAGGACAAGGACAAGCAGCATAGAAAATGGCTGGTTGGCGCTGCAATGCTGCCTCTGTCCACCAGGGAGGCTGACGTCATTGCAGCGCCCCAGTGAATGCGTTGCTCAGATGCAATGCATTATGGGAAAACTTTAAAAGAGTTTAAAAGAAAACTCATATTAATACATGTTTGTATATTTCTCAGGTATGCTTTTGGAGTGTTAAGTTGCTGTGTGATGAGTTTAGTGTTAGTTTTAAGATGACACCATGAGTCAGATTGTTATACAGTTATATATAATATATTTATATATAAGTTATATATAATGACCTCCTGCGATATCCAGTGGGCGGACAAGCTGGTTGTGAGTGCACTGAGAGCTCGTGATTGTCACAGTTTTCAAACAATTAGTAGTATTTCTGAAGTAAGTAGGTAGATGGTAGGTAGATGTCACAAAATGAGAATTTAGCCATAAATTAGCCACACCGCTTATAAGCCGCAGGGTTCAAAGTTTCAGAAAAGAAGTAGCGGCTACGCTATTAATAGCACATCTTTACAACTTGTACAATATTCTGTTTTGTTCACACTTAAAAGACATGCTACACGCAGGGTTGAAATTAGCGGCTTATGCACCAGAACTTTACGGTCGTAGTAAAGTTGCAATAAACAGTATTGTTTGTTATTGTACGTCCAGCATGTCTGATCATGCATTGCAAGTGATGTGTGTGTGTGTGTGTGTGTGTGTGTGTGTGTGTGCGCGGGCGCACCGCTGACAAATGACAAAACACATGCAGCCAATGTGATTGCTGCAAAATTTCATGCTCACTGTCCATGATGGCAAGCCAATTATTTCATTTATCTTCCATTTATAAATGACTCTGTAGTGTCTAATGTGTGTGTGTGTGTGTGTGTGTGTGTGTGTGTGATTGCAGGCTCTCAGAAGACTCCACGCTGACGTCCCTGGATGCTCTTAAAGCTCGGATACGGGATTTAGAGAAACAGTTGTGTAAAGGAGACAGATTTAAATGCCTCATCTGCATGGTGAGTTGACTGGATAGCTTACATTTTTTTATTTGTTTTATGTTTTCTGTATTATTTGTGCGCCATGGAAGGTTTTTTTTTTTTTTACATGTCACATAAGCACGTAGTTCCATATATATCTATTTGTTTTTTCTTTATGAAAAAAAAACAGCAAAAAAACACTTCTGGATTTTATAAAATAAAATGAAAATAGGTGCTTTTGATTGGACAGCAGTTTTATTATTCATTATTGTTGTTATTTGTTATTTATTATTATCATTTATGATAACAATGATGAACAATAACAATACTTCATATTAATATTATTGTGTTTGTCTGTATTTGTATATTATTTTCCATTTATTGTATTATTGATTAAAAATTACGCGATTGGAAAAAAAAGATTTATTTTTCATCTGGATTAAAAGAAACAAACAGATGATACTGTACATGCACACGCCTTTATTATGCAGTAGTAGTAGCAGTATTATTATTATTGTATTTTCCAATATTTATGTGTATTTTTGCAATTATTGTTATTAGTTATTGTATTATTTATTTTATCACTAGTAATATTAGTAGTATTATTTTTGTATTTTACCATTTATATATATATATATAGAATGTCTTTTATTAAATATTCATGTTTATTAACTTTCATATTATTTATTAGATTTTGAAAAATGACGGCTATTGGAAACAATCCATCTAAATATCTGACTAAATGAAAATATAAAATTCTGGATAAAAATGAAAAAAAGAACATAATTTTCATATAATTGACCGTTTTATTATGTATATGTTTATTTTGTATATTATTCTTAGTAATATTAATAATTGTCATGGAGTGTATTATTTGTATTCATGAGATAAATTGGTTATTTTAAATATTGGTACTGCTCACACTCGCACAGCATTACTTGTGCTTTTTTATTTACATTTACAATTTCAAAATTAAATCAAATCTAAGTACATTTTTTGTTCTTAATTTGACATTTTTTCCCCCGAATTTTAATCATTTTCTTTCATTGTTTCTTTTTATTCAATTTAGACTTTCAATGAAATGTCAGAAAAAGTGCGATGTGGTTTTGAACGTCACGATTATGCAGAGGACGTCCATGACAACAACTTTCAATGTACTTGAACCGGGCGACATCTAGCGGCAGGATGTAGCATTACACCTATTAAAGTGTTGCATGTGTTCCCCCCCCCAGGACACGTACACTACCCCGCTGACCTCCATCCAATGCTGGCACGTCCATTGCGAGGAGTGTTGGCTCCGAACGCTGGTAGGCTTCGTGTTCTGCAAATGTGTCTTGAACAAAACAAAGATGACTGATTGGAGCGCGTGTGTAGGGAGCGAAGAAGCTGTGCCCCCAATGCAACACTATCACCTCTCCTGGGGACCTGAGGAGGGTCTACCTGTGACGCCAGGACCACCATGAGGGCTGGACTTGTGAGCAGCTGGCCTGACTCCCACCCTCGTTCTCACCTTGGACCTACTTTTTAGTCAGTGCAGCCTCCTTCAGTGACTTTTAACCATTTCCTGCAACCTGATTGGTGGAGCAAGCAAACAATGGGACGATATTTATCAATTTTATAACCCTTCTTGTGTGTTTTATGAGGAAAAGAAGCATATGTATATAGTTTTTTTGTGTTGGGTGTTTGTATATTGACTGTACAGTTTGTCTCTCACACTAACCTCTTCTGCTCTTCATCCGTGTTACCAAAATAAAACATGTGGGCTCCCCCCCCCAAAAAAAAGGAGGCTTGGGGTTGTAGTGTTGTTATTGTCGGAGATGCGTCGACTTTTCAAGAAGTGGGTCGCTGCGGGATTAGCCGGATGGAGCCCAAGCACGGCTCAACCGGAGCTAAATCCTGGTATTCTCGGCTTTTACTTTGAAAGACCGCACAGGTGACGACCCTCCGCAACCCTGAAAATATTTGAAAATGTTTGATATTTCTTCACGACTGACTTCCACTTGTAAGCTCCGGTTGCCAGATGTGAAAATGTGTCATCTCTCACCGCAGTGGTCATGTGACCTGCCCCGCACAGGTGTGAATGGGCGGGATGTAACAAACGAGCCAGCAAGCAGCCGTGTGATTGGTCCACGCAGGCTGAGGGGAGACGGCGGTAATTGAGGTTGACAGTGATCTGATCAGTGAGTGCCTCGTTGAACAACAAGAGACTGCAGGATCTACTCAACGTCTCCTCCAGGAAAGGTAGGGAAAATGCCTTCAATTACGACCATTGAAGAAAAATAAATACAATCAAATAACTGTGCTTTATTTATCAGATAAAATATATGTTTTTATTACAAATTAGAGGACATTAGAGGAGTGGTTTTAAACTGCCGTAACCCTTTCACGACCCAAATTGCAGACACTTTTCTACGACAGAGGATTAGGGCCACAAGGGGAAGAAAATCTGAGATTTCGAGAATAAAGTCGTAAATTTTTGAGAAAAAAAAAGTCCAAATATTGTCCTTTGCCCAAGGCCAAATGTCACATAAATCCTCATTTTCATTGCTGCCTGTTATGACGGAGTATTAAAATAATCTGAGATTTCAAGAATAAAGTCTTAAATTTACTAGAATAAAGTGAGAAGGGCTAGCCATGCTAATCTAAATGCTAAATGCTCAACTGCTCTGTTTTGCTGCCACGTTATAAATGAAAGCGTGCCTGAAGCAAGGAAAGCTTCCTTCCTTCCTGAAGAGCTATGCTCTATTTTCCCTCTCACACATATGACACGCAATATTACGACTTCATTTTCGTAAATTTCCGACTTCATTCTCGTAATATTACGACTTTTTTTCGTGTTAATTTACGACTTTATTCGTGTAATATTATGACTTTCTCCTTGTAAATTTACATATCACTTTTTTCTGGGACTATTACGACTTTTTATCTCGTAAATTTACGACATTTTTTTCTCGGAATATTACAACATTTTTTTTCTCGCAAATGTACAACTTTATTCTCGTAATATTACAACTTTTTTTCGTGTTAATTTACGACTTTTTTCTCCTAAATTTACAACTTTACTCCCGTAATTTACGACTTTTTTTCTTGTAAATTTACATATAACTTTTTTCTCGTAATATTACAACTTTTTTCTTGTTAATTTACAACTTTATTCGTGTAATATTATGACTGTCTTCTTGTAAATTTACATATGACTTTTTTCTGGGACTATTACGACTTTTTATCTTGTAAATTTACGACATTTTTTTCTCGGAATATTACAACATTTTTTTCTCGCAAATGTACAACTTTATTCTCGTAATATTACAACTTTATTTTCGTAATATTAAAACTTTTTTTGTCGTGAATGTACAACTTTATTCTCATAATATTCCAACTTTTTTGTCTTGTAAATGTGCAACTTTTTTTCTCGTAAATTTACGACTTTTTTCTTGTAAATGTACAACCTTTATTCTTGTAAATTTATGTCTTTATTCTTGTAATATTCCGACTTTTTTTTCTTGTAAATGTGCAACTTTTTTTTCTCGTAAATTTACGACTTTTTCTTCTAAACTTTATTCTCGTAATTTATGACTGTTTTTCTTGTAAATTTACATATGACTTTTTTCTCGTAATATTACAACTTTTTTTCTTGTTAATTTACAACTTTATTCGTGTCATTTTTTTTTACTTTTTTCACGTAATATTATAACTTTTTTACTCATAAATTTACAACTTTTTTTCTCGTAATATTACAACTGTTTTTCTTGTACATGTACAACTTTATTCTCGTAATATTACAACTTGTTTTTCTCATAAATGTAGAACTTTTTTTCTCGGGAATTTACAACTTTTTTTTCTCGTAAATTTTACCAATTTATGTATTTACGAAAAAATATAACAGATGGTGGTAAAAACAAAATATGCATTTGCTGCTCAATTACAATAGCAAAGCCTATTTTCTTCTAATTTAATCTTGATACAATCTCATACATATTTTATCTTTGAATTATATTATGGTAAAAATACACCATTATTGTAATTCTTTTTAAAAACAATGCAGTCACTGTTGGATTGGTTGCAACGGGGTTTTTGTAAAAATATATTTCAAAATTATATGATTGTAAAAATACAATAGAAAATCCGTGGTTTAAAACAATCCAGCAAAAATGTATATCCAGTTTCTGCTGAATTACAGTGCAAAATGTTATGGGATTTGTAGTTATTTCATTGAGGTATTATTCAATGACATTTATATATGACATTGCAAGAAAACAAGCTCGGCGCAAAAGCAGAGAATAATATATGAATATACGCAAATGCGTACTTTAATTGCAGAAACAGAGCTGCTGTTAGACCAATACAAATGGTTCATTCCCAGTGAAAACACATGCAGGCATAAGTAGAGTAAAATCTATGGTTAAATCATCAACTGTGTGCTGCACGTTATTGATATTTCAGCCTGTGCAGCAGTGGCAATGTTTTCCGACCATAAATGTTGATAAATGAAGGAAAATAGGATGTCATAGTCATGACATGCTTGTGTAAGAGGGAACGGTAAACGAGCAGGTAAGCAGGTCAGGCGTCCTTGCAGCCTTTGTGCTGCTTGGCCCAGACCCAATTAATCCTGCTTCTGACTCACCGTGACTTCCTTAGCCAGCATTCCATACATGAACCCGACGCTAAGGCCTCGGCCTGTCGCACCAATTGGGTAAAGGAGCATGTTTTCATATTTTAATGAAAAGGTGACAATTATGAGCGATGTCATGATAAAACATTTATTTTACACCACCTGTGTGTGTGTGCGTGTGTGTGTGTGTGTGTGTGTGTGCGCGCGTGTGGAGATGAAGTGGATCAGAGCAGCAGGGATCAGTAGATTAGCACAGATGACTTACCAGGACCGTACTGGTATAGCACGTACTGAGTAATACTCCCATCACTTGCGTGTCCGTGTCAGACCATGTCAGGACCGAGGCCGGTGGTGCTGAGCGGTCCATCCGGAGCGGGGAAGAGCACACTGATGAAGAGGCTCCTGAAGGACCATGAAGGCGTCTTTGGATTCAGCGTGTCACGTACGTGTACCAAGCACTTCCTGTCACATTTAAGCTCCAACAACCGCTTAAGTAGGCTCCGTTACCAGGAAAACTACACGACACTCTTAGCTCTTCATCTAGACCAGGACTTTGCAAGCCTGGCAGCCTCTCCTCACAGTTGGGATCTTCCCTTCTCCCTGAAAAACTGATTTTCTGGGGAATATTTCAGTTTTTTCTCAGAAATTTGGACCAGCATAAATGCATTATAACGAAACTGTCTGTGACTGTGGCTTGTCCGTACAGTAGATGGCATCCTAACTTCTGAACACACTTCATACGTACCTGGTCTGACTGGGACTGAGGAGGTCTTCCAAATATTTCTTCCACCAATCCATAACATCTAGAATTGGAGTCCGCAGCACATCATCCCCACCATACCTGGTATTATCTGTGAAGGTGGTTGGTTGTCCAGAATCTCTCCGAAGCTATACGGAAGCCGTTCTCCACGGATTCCCCGAACTCCTCCCAAGTCCAAGTTCTTGTCTAGGCGACTGCCATTTGCCTGCCGGTACCTGTCAGCTGCTTCTGGGGTCCCATGGGCCAAAAAGGCCCAGTAGGACTCCTTCTTCAGCTTGGGCATCCCTCACAACGACCCAACGGGTTCTAGGATTACCACCACCACAGGCACCAACCACAACTTAAGGCCACAGCTCCGATCGGCCGCCTCGACAATGAAGGTGCGGAACATGGCCCGCTCTGAGTCAACATCCGCTGCTTCTCTTGGAAGATGGTCAAACTGCCAGAGGTAGGAGTTGAGACTCGGCCAGACGTTCCCAGCAGATCCTCACAATGCGTTTGGGCCTGTCAGGTCTGACCGGCGTCGGCGTCCCTCACCTTCGGAGTTGACCGGTCCCCACCTCTCTTTACCCGAGTGTCCAAGACATATGGCCGCAAGTCAGGTGACACAACCACAAAGTCGATTGTGGAGCTGCGGCCAAGGGTGTCCTGGTGCCAAGTGCACATATGGACAGCAGGGCAAGGGAATCCCCAGAAGGAGCACTCTCCAGTACTCGCTCTAGAGAATCCAAAAAGGGCAGGTACTCTGAACTGCTGTTTGGCGCATAAGCCATCAGGACCCATCCGCCCCATCCAAAGGTGGACGGAGACTACCCACCAGGTTAACTCCAACATACAGGCGCTGAGCAGGGGGGCAGCAAGTATTGCCACCCCTGCCCGTCACCTCTCACCGCTGGCAAGGCCAGAGTGGTAGAGCGTCCAAGGCCTCTCGAGAGGTCCCAGAGCCCTTGCCGTGCGTCCAGGTGAGTTTGACAATATCTAGCTGGAACTTCTCAACCTCGCACACCAGTTCAAGGTCCTCCCCCACCAGAGGTGACATTCCACGTATCCACAGCTACCTTCTGCAATCAAGGATTTGATATTTTACACGTAGATTTCTGCATTAGAGAAACAGCACCAGCTGGCGGATCTGGCGGGGCACTGCCCCTGCTGCCCCGAATACAGAATTGTAACTGGTGTAAATGCCATTTGTTATTTCCATTATTAATAGAACAACGTGTAACGTGTCTCTTTACAGACACGACAAGGAACCCTCGAACTGGAGAGGAAGATGGCAAAGGTACTGCAAAGAAGTCAGGGTTCAAATTTGTGTGCACAGTGGATGTTTTAGCACCTTCACTCCGTAGCTACACTTGAGTACACACCTCAGTAGCAAGTGTTTTTAATCAGCTACAGCAGGGGTGTTCAAAGTGCGGCGCGGGAGGCAAATTGCCCACAGTTTTTTTCCTGTTTTTTTGTTAATAATAACAGTAATTGGCATTGATTTTGATATTCAGTAATATTTTTTTTATAAAGAATTGAAAAAAATATACAAAAATAAAGAAATAAAATCCTGAAAAAAATATGAGGGCCACACTGAAAGGAGAACCATTTTTTAAAAAGTTATGAGAAAAAAAACTTTAAAAACAGTAATTGTCAATTTTTATATTTGACCTTGTCCAAAAAAAAAAAAAAAAAATATAGAAAAATAAATAAATAAATCCTTGAAAAAATTTCTATTAGGGCCACACTGAAAGTAAAACTATTTTTAAAGTTAAGAGATGAAGTTGTTTGTTATAAATAATATTAACAAAAATAATTGTCCTTAATTTGGATATTCAATCATATCAATCAAATTAAATTAAAACCTGCCAATCCATCATCAACAATTAGAATTTCCTTTAATCGACTATAAATAAATAAATAAAAACACAAACACACACATATTAGGCAGGAATTATTTGTTACATTTTTTAAATTGTAGATTAAAAACAAAAAAAAGAAGTGGCTTGTTCTCAATCCTAATAATAATAATTAGCCTTGATTTTGATATTCAAGAACTTAAATAAAATTAGAAATTACAACCTGCCAATATGTCATCAACAATGCAGGAATTTTTGATTTTGACTTTGTCCAAAAATAAAAAATGTCTAAAACATATTTAAAACATTTATAAATCAATGAAGATATGTATTGGCCCGTAATATTGGTATAATATTTAGATAATCAGGAAATGTGTTTGAGGTGGAAAATATACTGTGTATATATATATATATACAGTATATATATATATATATATATATATATTATTGGCCTCTGTTTTGTATGTAGTCAGCTATATTTAACTGCTTAGCACATCTTGACCTCCACTGAAGTGCTTTTAGAACCAGGTGTACACTACTCACACAAAGTTACTGTAGGTCAAGTCTGTGTGTGAAAGGTTATTTTGTATTTTTTGGCTTTGTCCTCAAATGTCACCCTAACTTTTTCTGAGCATATCAAGGGCATGCTTTCATTTTTTCAGTATGCAGCCCTCCGTGGAAAAAGTTCGGACACCCCTGCACTAGAGCATTACTGTACACCTCCTTCCTCCTTCTATGACACGTCCCAGCCTGCCAGGCGAGCCCCCGCACTTCTTCTTACTCCCAAGTGAACTTGACAAATGTCCCCCCAACCTTTCTCCCCCTCCTTACCCGCCTTCCTCCAGTCTGGGACGGGATAAAGCTGTGCCTGTTCTGCTTTCTCCATAGGCCTCAACACGCTCCCCCTGCTTCTGGGGGCTACTTTACTGCCCGTAGCTGACGTCTTTTCCTCCGAAGACTTAGAAAGCTCATTATCGTGTCCAAATGAATCAGAAACCCCACATGAAGGTGACCGCCGCGTGATTCCACGTGCCGTATCTTCAGGCTTAAGAGAGATGGGGGGTTACTTTCATCACCCTGGAAACGCTCTCCTTTGGTCTTTTTTTGTCATTGGAAAACAAAAACAAGACTTTTTTTTTTTGGGAATGACAATAAACCGACTTTGGAGTAAAAAGCTTTTGAAAATAGCCCCCTGTGATGCCTCCGTAGTGACTCCCGTCTCCTGTTCTGCAACCTGCAAACAATCATTAGCTGAAATATGACTTAACCAGACACCATAATCGGTTAGTTGGTACACTGATGGTTAAGAATTCCCTCCATTGTCAATTGAGGCAAAATGGAGCGCAGTGCTGGGCTGTGCAGAGGCGCTGTGTATAAAGTCTGCGGTCAAAAGAGAAAAAAAAAAAAGTGTATTTTTTGCCTTCTAAAGTTATATAAAAAAAATAAATAACAGCAAATTTAGGAATGAACTGTTAATTTTCCCTAATACTTAAGCAAGGAAAATAAATAGTACACAATTTATTTAAATTATTTTTATCATTGTTTTTTTTTAAATTCCGAATAGTAATAAGTAGAAATTTGGAATCATTGTTGTATTTTTATTTTGTATTTTTAAGTTAATTGTAGCACATGACATCACAGATGCTTTTTACAAAAAAATGTAAAGTTATTATCATTCTAGTCATACTAAGTATATTGGTATAATGCTCTATTATTTAAATATCATTTGGCTGGGAAGAATCACATGGTTGCTTATACTGATGTCTGAACTGTCAAAGTTAGCAAATATGGTTCGTTGCCCTTTCAAGGGGTACAGCGCGTCCCCAGCATACTTGCGATTCACACATTTTTGCTCCAAATGTTTTGGAAATTCTCCAAAAATAGGCTGTTATTTCTGCAGTCAATACATCTCATTCGCCGTAGGTGGGTAATAATTTATAATACTTTCATACACTGTTTAAAAAGCCCGCAATTTGTACATGTTTATGTGTTCATGCTGTTGGCTTTTTTCACAAAGTGTTGAGATTTTGCACTTTCTTCGGTGGTCCTTGAACGCATCATAGTTGCTGTGAGACGTAAACGTCACAACGCTGTCAATGTCAACCTAACCGGAAGGGGCACTTTTATGGACGTCTCAATTACTCGCGTTTTTTCGCCATTCGCTAGGCGTGTCACAAGATCTCGCAAGATTAAAACGTGACATGAGTTCTCGTGGGCACTAGGCCTGGGGCGATAATAAATTAATTAATCACACAATGGATGAAAACAAACTCAATAATTTTTAACCTCCAAGCAGGCTGGAGGAGGATTCACTCTGTGCATTGGCCTCAGCACCTTGGCCCTTTAGTCAGTCATACAGTCTCTTTGTGGGTGGAGGCGGGGCGGCTAGCATGCTCACAGAGTGTAGAAGAGTGTAAAGTAGTAGAAAATAAATCAGTAGATTGCAATATACTGTCATACAGTATATCTTTTGATTGTACTTTTCTTCAAGTAATGTTAAAATCCCGTCTCGTCTCACACCCCTATTATTCGCTGGTGGTTCGGGAAGCCCCAAGAAGATCGGGGATGGACTGTACAGTAGTGTACTTTTATTATCGTCTTATATTCTGGCCAAACTAACTTACTAATGCTGCCTGTCTTGCACTATAATATCAATAATAGTAAAAGCTATATCATCCCATGCTAATGATTGAGTGTTTTGTGGGAGTAGAGTACTAACTGGCATAGTTCTGGAAACCCCCCCCCCCAGTTTGGTGTTGAAGTGACAACGTAGGCGTACAGTGTATGCTGTGTGTGTGTCCCGATCAGATGAGTTCCGTATTTCTTCTTCCCCTGTCACAGATTACCACTTCACCACCCGGCAGGCCATGCAGGAGAGCATCGATCAGGGCAATTTCATCGAGAACGCTGAGTTTTCCGGCAACTTGTACGGAACAAGGTAAGCTGCTAGCATTCGTAAAGCTGGCATGGTGACCTTCACTTCAATTCATAATCACATTCCCACAAGTAATGAGCAGTAGCAGCTGTTGAAAACTCTGGTAGAAAGACCAAAATTTCCCTCATTTTCCGCAAAATTTCCAAACGCAAATGTTGACAGGCATGCTTCAGGTAACTTTTGTTGTGAACCAGCGTGAGAATTCTAACAAATTGACTTGTCTCGACACCCCACCAGTGTTGCTGCAAAAAGGCCAAAGAAAAAGCAAAACGCACATGGAAAGTTCATCATTGGATGCTTGCTAAACTGTAGGGTTTGTTTCCCCAACTGGATAGTTGCTGGTTCGATTCCCGAGCCCGATGACCCCTACTGGTGGAAAATCATTTGGCATTTTCCATGACTGAAACATTCCACTTGTGACACCCCTCAGGTGGGAGATTGGTCGTCTCCCGACCCGATGGTTCCGGGTTCGATCCTCCTGTTTTACATTTTTTTACCGCTGACATGTACGGGGACTTTTCTAAAAATCCCCCCATTTTCCATAACTAAGTATTTTCCGTGACATTTTTCCCTTTGAAAATGAATGGACGATTTAAATGTCGCCCCCTATTGGTGTAAATTCGTGTTGCATGTAACATTACATGTAACATTATGCTTACTGTGGCATGGCTCAGGCCGTAGAATGGTCTTCTCCCAACGTAATGTTTGCTGGTTCGATCCTCAGCCGGTGTATACATTTCAGCATTCACACACAATTTCTACTGAAATTTCTTCATCTAGTTCAAAACAAAATAGTTTAAAGAGGGCTTAGGTAGATGAAAGAATAGTAGTGGGTTTTTTTATGCATTTTAGTGCAACAACATTTACTTTTGCCAGACATCCTGTGTGGAGCGTATTGTTCCTTATGAAGACAACTTGTACAACTTTCCACGGTCCCACTGGGATCAACAGGATAAAGCAGATATATAAACATCTTGGGACAGATGGAGCTTTAAACCCCCCGATGCCACACAAAGTGCAACACACGTGTGCGTGTGTGTGTGAGGTTTAATCTCTCCTTCTTATTGTGAGGATAACACAAAATGTGTGAGCGGCTTGGATCAAGGCAGCGATCTTCTTAGCTCGCTCACTTCATGTGTGCGTGTGTGATAGTAAAGCTGCCATAGAAGACGTGCGGGCCAAGAACCTGATCTGCATCCTGGATGTGGACATCCAAGGGGTGAGGAGGATTAAAGAGACGGACCTGAACCCCATCTACATCTCCATCCAGCCTCCGTCCATGGAGATCCTGGTAAGGAAACTCCTTCATGTACCACAACACAACACGACTGGGCAACGATTGACACACATTGTTCTTCACCATTCCACTCCACCTTCTGGAAAAATCCCACGTTTTCCAAGACAAACGTCCCATTGAAAATGATTGGAGCATTTTTCCAACTTCCACATTTCCATCCGAAATCCAATCCACAATTCTTACTACTTCAAAGCATTCCTGCATCAAAAACATTCAGCCAATTCGGGACGTACGGCGTATCTGTTTCCGCTTTGCAAAAAATTCCCTCATTTTCCATTATTTTGACAATTCTCATTGAAAACGAATGGGCCAGTTTACCAAATCAGTTTTAAATCAGCTTCTTAATAAGCGTAAAGGGGTCTTTATAGCCTGATTTGTTTTATGTTTTAACATACATATTGCTGGGAAAAGATGTTTATATAGCATGTATAATGCTATACAGCCTTGTCGCTCTCATGGAATAGTGTTGAGAAGACATTACTATTGTAAACGAGCCATGACTTACTCTGTCCTGTGGCAACTTTGACGTCGTTCTTCTTGACTTTTTTTTTTCCTGTGTGCCAGCAGGGCATGCTGGGTAGTCCGGCGGCAACAACAACATGAGCTACTGTATGAACAATAAAACGTTGGACATGAAGAGTATGTTCACGTCCCTCCTAGTTCACTCTCCTGACGACCCCCTCAGCATATTTTGTGACAAACACAGCAAAATGTTGGGAGAGAGAGTACCCCAAGCTACCCAGCATGCCTTTTGGCAGGACTATATGGGTGTAATTTTGTCATGCGTAGATATTTATTTATATTTACACAGAAAACAAACTTACAGTATCACTTCGATACTATAACATCCAGCAGCAACACAACATTTTGGCGCAACTACTATTTTGATGAAAAATATACTGAACCAAGTTTACGATCCATCTCTAGAAGTGTTTGTTCACTCTGCTTTACTGAGAGGTCTCATTCTGATAATGTCACTTCCGGAAATGAGACTGAGCTGCGAGAGCTAGTCCGTGATGGCTGGCATCATGAACTATGAGTGTCATTTTTCAAAAACGGAACAATGTAGACCATCATTCCAAACAGTATGCAGTATAACATATTTAAGCAAAGTTGATCAATCACGTCAGGGACCCTTTAACAACTTCTCTAACTAATTTGCTCAGGAAAAACGTCTGAGAGACCGGCAGACGGAGTCAGAGGAGAGCTTACAGAAACGTCTGGAGGCAGCTCGCGTTGACATGGAGCTCAGTAAGTTCATCCCTACTTTTTACAATCAAAAACCTCCTTCATGACGTCGTGAGGCCATGAATACGTGAAGGCTGATGGAACACTCCTCTCCAGGTAAGGAGCCAGGAGTCTTTGACGTCATTATCATCAACGATGATCTGGAACGCGCCTATGAGGAGCTGAAGGAGATCCTTAATGATGTGAGTGAATGTAGCTGTGATGACAGTACAGTTGAACACGCTTAGTCTTCCTATTCCTAAAAAGTCGACATCATATGGGGTCATTTCTATGAAACATGGGTCGCTTTATGTTGACGTGTGTTGTAGCATTGTGGCAAAAATGCTAATTAGAGATGTCCAATAATAATATTGGCTGAATTGCCGTAAAAATGTGATATCAGTTCATATCGGAATTGGCTTTCCTGCCAATTTATCAGCGCGCTCCTCACACAGCAACAAGCTTGCGAGTTCAGTTAGCATCCCGGCAGTGTGGAATTATTGCCAAGTTTGGTCTTTGGATTGTAAATAGATGGCCGCTGTCGTTGTGTAAGCCCAACACCACGAAAGGACGGCAGCCATGAAGCTGCAGGTGTTTTTTATCCCACCGTCCCACCGTCCACACCACAGAGCGGTCAATCAAAGCCCAAAGACAAAACACTTCTTTTGTTGCAGAAGTGTCCAAATTGCGTCCCGTAGCACATTCTAAAAATATCATTTAACAAGAAAACTTTTTTAAAAAATGCAAAAATCAGTAGTAGTTTTACAAGTACATAGTCAAAATATTAAGAAAAAAAACCCTAATCTTAACGAGAAAAAGGTCCTGATTTTACGAGACTTCAATCATAATATTATGAAGAAAAATAACAGCATTTTAGTAGCATAAAGTTGAAATATTAAAGGATTTTTTTTTGTAAGTTGTAATATTATGAGGAACAAATCAAACAACAAATAAAGTTGTCATTTTTGGAAAATTAGGTTGCAGAAAAAGTTATAATGTTACAGGAATAAAATCAAAATAGTATAGCAGTAAAGTCATAACAACAGGAAGAAAATGAACAAGAATAAAAGATGGAAAATAAAAAAAAAACAAAAAACATCAGAAAATGTACTGTAAACATTTTACGAGAATATTGAGATAAAAAACTAACAAGGAAAAAAGTTGCAATTTTAGGAGAATGAACTCGTAATATTATGAGGACAAATAATGCCATTTTAGTAGCATATTAAACACAAAAAAATATTACAATGATAAAGTCTAAATATTATGTGGATAATTACAAGACGAAAATCCACAAGAAGAAAGTTGAACATGTTTAAAAATGTAAAAACAACAACTGCAGAAATGGAAAAAGGCATCTGTAATTTTACGAGAATAAAGTCAAAATATTGAGAGCAATGTCGTATTATAACGAGAAAAAAAGTCGCAATTTTAGGAGAATAAACTTGTAATATTATGAGGAAAAATAATGTAATTTTAGTAGCATAGAGTTGAAATATTAAAGAGAAAAAAAGTAATTTTTTAAAAGTCGTAACATTATGAGACACAAAACAAAATACAATTGTCATTTTTGGAAAATGAGGTTGGGAAAAAGTGAATAATATTATGGGAATAAAGTCATAATTATGAGAAGAAAGAAGGAGAAAGCTGAAATTGTTGGAAAATGTAAAAATAACAACAGCAGAAATGTGAAAAAAACATGTAATTTTACGAGAAGAAAGTCAAAACATTGAGAGAAAAAGTTGTATTCTAACAACAAAAAAAGTTGCAACTGTAGGAGAATGAAAAATGTTATTTTAGTAGCATTAGAAGCACTTTTTCAATTGAAAAAGTATTAAAGAGAAAAAAAGTTGTTTTTTAAAAGTGGGAATATTAGATATATGATATATGAGAAACAAAGAAAACTAAAATAAGTTGTCATTTTTGGAAAATCAGGTTGGGGAAAAAGTTATAATATGATGGGAATAAAGTCATAATATTACAAAAATGCACATTTTTTTGAAAGTTGAAATAAAAAAAAAAACAACAGCAAAAATGGGTAAAAGAAAGCGAACTTCTTAGCATACAAAAAGATCAAAGGGACAAAGTTGCATCATTTCACTTTTCACTACGTGGCCCTCGTTGGAAAAAATATGGCACTTTTTCTAGAACTTGTACTGCATTTTGCAGTGTTTGTCTTACTTTGCTTCTGTGTGAAATGCCTCACAGTGACCCAAGCATCGTGTTCATTCAATGTCACCTGACATCAGATGTGGGTGTCGGTAATGAAGTGCTGGACAATATGAGCATACGGGATATCGAGCATCTCCAATGCTAGTCGATGCCAAAGATGAGACGGGTTCCTCAACGTGGTCACTTTTTGTGTTTTTGTGCAGGAAATTCAGAAGGTTCAAGAGAGCAAATCCTAAAGAGGAGACGTGTCCGTACCTCAGAACGTGACAACGCTCATCAGCAACTCAAGTCCCTGCTGGAGAAACGTTGTCTATTATCCTCCATGTGTAACGGCGGAGAGGTTAGTTCAGCAGGTTGTCCTGCTCAGGAGAAAAAGAAAGCAAGATGGAGGTTTGTGTTCGTAGGATATTTAGACGCGGAGATCCTTTTCCTCCGTGTTAGATTCTAATTAGCGCAATTATTATGCTTTACATTCCTTACCAGTGCTTGGATGTTCTCAAGGAGGGGTGGGCGGGGAGTCTGCGCTCACTTTATTAGGTACACCATGTAGCTAAATATTAGAAAGGCCTCTGGATATGAGTGGATACCTTGCTCACTAGGATGTCCAGGTGTACCTAATGAAGTGGGGAATTGAGTGTGTGTACGATACTCGCATGCAAGTTTGTGCTGAATCAATAAAGCCAGACAATCACTAATCAACTTGATGGCATTTATTTCACCCCGCTCGCCCGCCAAAAACAGCAGCTTGACACAGGAAATGGTATGATTGAGACGGAAATCTACACAGCAGCAGTGATGGGCAAATTAGATGGGCAAATTAGTTTTCAAATGTAATTCGTTGTACAGTAATCCCGCACCAAAAAATCCAAAATCTATGAATAAATCAAGCTGGTTTGTGCATATTTGCATTTTCAAGCATAAAAATGGCGAAATGAAGTAAGAGAGAGAATTCAAAGATGTGTTGTGGTGATATGTAGTGTTCCACACTGGCCTCTAGGTGTCAGTAATGTTACTGTGATGTCCAAGCACCAGACTAGATTCCCGCTTTGAATGACGGGTACAATAATCCCCAACACGGGCTACTGTTGCTCAATTGAACTCTGAAACCCAGACGTCACGTCCTGTCTGCACCATGAGGACGAGTCTAATTTTCTCTTATTATGTCTACTATATTGGGTAATAGAAGTGTTAAGGTGATTGTAGGGGTGTTATTTAATGTCTAGAGGGCTCGATAATAATGTTAAAATCAGATTTAGAAGGTCTTTAACAGATTTTCTTTGCTGTACCTACAAAAATATTCAATTTCTAAATAAGGAATCCTACTTTGCCGAAATTCACTGATTAATCGTGATAAACAAGGGATTACTGAAGTTACTGAACGGTCCCAAAAAAGTAACCGAATTATTACCAGACAGCAACACACACGAGCACAAGTCTTATTTATGTCTTATTTTCTCTGATTATGTCTACTATATTGGGTAATCGGAGTGTAAAAGTGACTATAGGGGTGTTATTTCATGTCTGAAGGGCTCTAATGATGTTAAGTGTATTTAGAAGGTTGTAAACAGGTTTTCTATGCTCTAAGTAATATTATATTGGGTGCTAGGAGTGTAAATGTGACTATAGGGGTGTTATTTCATGTCTAAAGGGCTTTAATAATGTTAAAATCATACTTAGAAGGTTGTAAAGAGGTTTTCTATGTCTCGTATTCTCTTATTATGTCTACTATATTGCATAATAAGAGTGTAAGTGTGACTATTGGGGTGTTATTTCATGTCTAAAGGGCTCTAATAATGTTAAAATCATACTTAGAAGGTCGTAAAGAGGTTTTTTATGTCTCGTATTCTCTTACTTGTATTATGTCTACTATACTGCATAATAAGAGTGTAAATGTGACTATTGGGGTGTTATTTCATTCCTGGAGGGCTCAAATGATGTTAAAATGGGGATTTAGAAGGTTGTAAATACGTTTTCTGTGCTCTAACTAATATTATATTGGGTAATAGGGGTGTAAATGTGACTATGGGGTGTAATTTCATGTCTAAAGGGCTCTAATAATGTTAAAAACATACTTAGAAGGTTGTAAACAGGTTTTCTCTTTGTTATATTGTCAGGGAAATCCTTGCAGACAACCAAGACTGTATAACTACTCAAAGGAACAGACTCACACCAGCCAAGATTGTCTTTCACTCGAGTTGGACAGCAGAGCTTACACCTGCATGTTTGCTCCTCCAGACTGTCAAAGTTCCGCCGTCCGCGGCCGCTTTTTATGAAGTAGGAAGTAAAGTCACACAAAGAAATGGAAAATTACTGGAACAGGGTGAGGAGGGGGTCAGCTACGGGAGTAAGGTGAGTAGGGTGAGGAGGGGGTGCTGACCCATAACCTATGACCTTGGCCATGTGCACAGCACATGGGCCAGCACATGTTATCACAAGGGAACTGCTTTGGTGTTTTAGCACATTTTCATAACTTCACAAGATAGCTCTAACAAAGACTTCTTTCACATATATTCGCTTATTATGTCTACTATATTGGGTAATAAGAGTGTAACTGTGACTATAGGGCAGTAATATCCTCTCTAGAGGGCTCTAATAATGTTCAAAAGCAGATTTAGAAATTCCTACACAGGGCTTCTATGCTACAACTGCAAAATATTTCCTTTCTACATAAGGAATCCTACTTTGCCAAAACTCACAGATTAACGGCGATAAACGAGGGATTGCTGTAGTTACTTTCCCAAAAATGTAACAGAATTATTTACCAGGGAAAGTAATTATTGTGTTACTTTTTTGAGAAAGCTTCAAATATGCCAAAGAATTGGGATTTAGCTTTGTGGCAGCGTGTGCCGCATCGATGACTTCTTTGAGCTTGTGACTTGCAGTTCTCTACCAAACCGCTAGGGGTCAGTGTTTTCCTAAAAAGTGAGCAACATCAACTCTTGTCGACTGGCTATTTAGCTTCCTGTATAGTAGTGGTGAGCGATGGTGACTGAAACCACACCCATGTGGTTGACATCGATATCAGTGCATACTAACTCACCATCCATCACTGTCGCTAACGGCTTTATAGCAATTGAAATATTATTAATTACCCATTAATGGAAAACTATATTTATTTCTCCCAACACTGCACATTAAAACAAAAAGACAAAAAAAAGCCGACCACATACTGTATTATCACTGCAGTGATCCCTGATATGTGAAACCGTATCACACGTAGCATGGCTTTAATAAAGGATCACGCAGCTTTTTAAGACACATCATCAGAGGACGCTTCAGCGGCTGACACGCCACCATGTGAAAGCATGTAAGCTACATTCCCCCTTGCCAAAGATGCTGATGAGGGCTTCATTGCGGGAAGAAAGGACTTTGAAGCTTGGTGCGCACCTGGTCTCGCTTCTCCTCCTTCTGCGTCAGGTAAGCTTTGAGCTTGTCGGTGGAGAAACACACCTTAGAGTGGCGCGATCGCTGCGGGGCGCGGTGAACCCGCAGCCATGCGTTCTGGAGACACTCGGCCGCAGAGGGTCGGCCCCTGGGAGAAAATTCCAACACATTTTTGATTGATATCATCACACTGAAGCAAACTTTTTTCACTTTCTCTGAGGAGCTCCAAATGTGATGTAATAACGTATGAAATATGTGTGATAAACGAGGGATGACTGTATAAGGCATTCAGAAGACGCATTCAAAGATGTTGTGATGATATGTAGTATTCTACATGGGTCACTAGGTGTCAGTAAAGTTACACTGATGAGACGACAGCCACGCAGAAAGTACTGCACAGAACAGGAAGTGCAAAAAAATAGAACAAGGAACTCTGTGTGAGTCTATATTATGTGATATTTATGTCTTAAGTTTGGGCCGTGGTTTGTTTATTTTCGGCCTGCGACATGCTATAGAAATAAAATGAAATTTTACTGTGAACATTTCAGCTTCTGAGTTTACGTTGTACCTTTTTGCTCAATTTTTCTAATTTTTGCTGCACAAAGCTTTGCCTTTTAATATATGTAAGTGTTTTTTTTGTTTTGTTTTTTTTACTTTTGTATAAAATTAAAAAAATATATATATATCAAAGTGGTCGCCAGCATCCTTTGATTTTTCTGTGTGGCCCCGATTGGAAAAAGTTTGGACATCCTTGTCTTATAAGTCTTATTTTTTCTTATTACGTCTACTCTATTGGTTAACGAGCATAAAGGTGACTATAGGGGTGTTATTTAATGTCTAGAAGGCTCTAATGTTACAAAGTGTATATAGAAGGTCGTAAACAGGTTTTCTATGCTCTAACTACCAAAATATTCCATTTATATATACTTGGCCCAACTCCTCCCAGTCTTAGTGTAAGCAACCAATAGGAGGAGGGTGTTGGCATACCAATTCCGCCCACTCTTACTGTATTTAAGGTCTAGGCAACCAGCACTTGTTAGTTCGCTGACGAAGATCTTCGGATGAGGAGCGAAACGTCCGACACCTTCTTCACAGAAGTACAGATGACGTCTAAAGAAGCCTTTCCCTCGATGGACAACTCCTGTATGACTGAGAGCCGACATAGACGCTTGGCCTAAATTTGTTTATTTGGAACCGATTAAGCGCCATAAACAAGGGATTACTGTGATCATGATCAACCAATGAACGGCAAAAATCATAAAATCATTCAATGACAGGGCGAGTGTTGCCAGTATCTTGGCATCGCCCACCTATAGAATCCAGGCATTATTTGGATGGAAGTCTTCCAGGTCCATGCAAATAGTAACTTTTAATGCAAGGCTCACCAGGATTTGTTGTTCAGGCTGCTCTTCATCAAGTTCAAGGCTCCTTCGGACAAACCAGGGTAACAGCGTCCAAACTGGATTTTCCCTTTCTTGATGTTTCTGTCCTGCTCCCAGCCCAGCTCTGCATGAAATGGACTGTCGGCGCTCAACCTTGAAAAGTAAACATGATAAAATATCAGTGTCGGAAAGTAGAAGGAAAACAGTACACTAAGTCCCCTACTAACGAACATCCAACGTGCAAACATTCGGAGATACGAACACAAGCCGACTGGTCTATTTTTTCATGTGTTTTGCTTTTTAAGTTCATGTTTATACCGGTACATGCTTGACCAGCAGAGGGCACTGTGACACTGCTAATGGGACCAACAGATACAGGAAGAAGAGGAAGAGGAGACAGGAAAGCTAAGAGTTTTATGATACAACCCGGACAGAGTGTGTGATTAAAGTTTATGAAGAGTTAATAGGCCTGCTTAATTCTACACCACCCACAGAACACTACCTCTTTTAGAAGAGTCTAACAACAACGATTTGTCCTTTTTTTCAATAACTCCTCCTCCTCCTCCACCACGACGACGTATGCTCGACCACTCCTCTTCAAAGGTAAATAACATTTATCTTTACGTATTATTATATAATTTTTATTATTGTTTTTTTCATTAATTATCCTGGTTTAATATTACTACTACATCCAAACTCATATTTACATACATACATATATACTGTACATGTATACACGTACATGTAGTACCGATATCATTGGTAATATTACCTTTTCCCCTACTTAAGAACAATTCGACTTAAGAACGGTCGTCTGGAACCAATTGTGTTCGTTAGTTGGGGACGTAGTGTATTGGTACATTGGTGAACTTTGTACTTACATAATGAACAAAAGAACACCGATGGCCCAAATGTCCGTCTCCGGTCCGACACCTTGGCCTTCCAGGATCTCCGGAGCTTTAGGAAGGACAATATAAACTGACAAAACAGACAAGAGATATGATGTGGTTCATAAAATGCTGCGCTGTTATTGGTACTGTCACTCACATGCTAGTCTTTCAGGCTTTTAGAAAAATGATATGAAAATATTGTGCTTATGGATGTTAGGATCAGCTGAAGTTATTCCCACTCATCAATCCATCCTCCCGTAAAGAAAGTGTACCTTTGCTGCGGTGCTCTGTTGGAGGCCATGACAGTCAAAGGTTGAGTTTATTAGAGACAACACAGCAAACACAAAGAAAAGCAGCAAGCTCTTCGTCACCTTTGCTCTCCGACAGGCCCTGCAGGTGCTCCACGTGGAGCGGCTGACCGGGTATGAAGGACTGAGCTGAGCCGAAGTCCACGATCTTCAGGCGGTCGCCGTCATCCACCAGCATGTTGTCCGACTTGAGGTCCAAGTGGACCACTCGCCTGCCGTGAAGGTAGTCGACCGCGCTCAGGATCTGCCCCAGCAGCTCGGCCACGTGAGCCTCGGAGTACACATCTCTGCCAAACACGCAAAGACGTCTCTTCACTAACATATACAGTATTACACCTGTTGTCCAATGATTTAAACCATAAAAGCCTGTTGCCATTTGTGGCCCGCAGCTAGTTTTTTATTCCACATTCTGGAAATGTAATTAATCACAAAAAAACAACAGCAACAATGGAAGAAAGAGCAAAAAGGCGTAAAAATGGGCGTTCATGATACACTTTGTCACCTAAACACAACGCTAACACAAAGTCTTGTGCCATTTTATACAATGAAAATGCTTCATTTGGGCAAAAACTATGCACAATTTGCCTTTTTTTTTTTACCAATAATAGTAAAAATAATAGTCAACCACGAAACAGCAATCATTTATTAATACATATTTGAAAAAACGCAATAGAGGCAGTGATGCTCGAAGGGCGATGTCACGAGGGACGACTGTACTCCTATTAATGGAATGTGTGAAAAAAATAAGATCTACGTGCAGGTTTTGACCAGTTATGTCAGGGTATGCGTTTGACAGGATAGGTGTTACTTTACCCTGCAAGGAAGGTGTTACTTTACCCTGCAAGGAAGATGTTACTTTACCCTGCAGGTGATGTTACTTCACCAGGCAGGACAGGTGTTACTTACACTGCATGCGAGGTGTTACTTTACCCTGCATGTGATGTTACTTCACCCTGCAGGACAGGTGTTACTTCACCCTGCGGGAAAGGTGTTACCTTTTACCCCCCCAAGAGGGTTGTTACTTTACCCTTCAATGTGTGATCTGTAAGTAGCAACTGTGAGTGTTACATTCTTGATATCAGTGTTTTATATATACTGTATTTTATACATAGTGATACTGTGGAAAGTGTCCACTTAATCAGACTTCCTGTTCAGGCAAAGTAAGCTTCAAAATTAAATGCATGGCAATACTGACCTGGATTCTACCGCAAAATGCACACGTTTATTTTATTTTTTTAGACCCATGGTTTAAAGCTGTTTTAGGTCATGTCGACTTGAAGCTGTATTTGACCTTGCAGCGAGACTGTAGAGCAGCTCTTTGCCAGGACACAGCTCCTCCACCAGCACTAGGTAAGCGGAGGTTATGTAGGCCGTGTGCAGCTGGACCAGGTGGGCATGGTGAAGCCTCCTCAGCAGCTGATATTCCCTCAGGACCAGCAGCCTCTGCTCCGCCCGGTAAGGAGTGATCTTGGCGGCAAACACTTGGCTGGTCTCGGCATTCCGACATAAGGTGACAACACTGAAGCGGCCCCTGAGGTGAAAGGAAATGAGGATGTAGCAGACTTAGCGCCAGCTGGAAGAGGTTCTGCTTTGTAGGAATCCCACCTGTTGATTTCCGAAAGGAAGTTATAACTCCTCTGTGCTGCTTGGCTTCCTGAGCCACTGATCTTTGATGCCAGGCACTCAGTCTGGATGAGAGGAATGTGAGCATCTGCACACGGTCATAAAAATGTCACGTTAATAGATAGCAAGGCTTTCTGATGGCTTTCGAAGTTACCCTCACCTTCTGGGTGAGTTGCCATGACAACGGGAGATGAGGCATCACTGAACGGTCCCGCGCCGGTCTTGGTGATGCAGCCAACCCTGAAGACATATGAAGCTCCTGTGGGTAAATCCTTTGCCACGTAGCTGCTGTCTGTCACATCCTCTGACAGGACCGTCCACTCTCCACCTACAGAGGAACACAACCCTTCAGACTCACCGTGAGAGTCAAATGAAAAGTATAGACATTGTTTTGATTGTAGGGGTGTAACGGTACACCATAGTCAAAGCTCGGTCATACATTTTGTGCATTCAAATATGCTAAAACCAATTCAATGTAGGTCAGTACATTGTACTATTAACTATACAAGTTGTGTGTTACAGGGGACAAGAAAAATTTGACTGCAGTGATCCCTTGCCATTTCACACTTTGAATTTTGCAGCTTCACTCTATCACGGTTAAAAATCAGTTAATAAATCATCGCTGTTTCGTGGTTGAATACAGCCTTTTATTAGTCAAAGTATATGCATATTCAAGCGCATTTTCAAGCATAAAATCATTTTCAAGCATAAAAGTTGTTAAATGAACTGGAATAGAAATATAAGGAATTCAGAAGATGCATTTAAAGACGTTGTGATGATATGTAGCATTCTACACTGGTCACTAGGTGTCAGTAATGTCACAGTGATGAAACAATAGCCACTGCAGGAAGTACTGTACAGAACACAAAGTAAAAAAAATTGAGCAAAAAGGAACAATGTGTGAGTCTATATTATGTCGTATTTATGTCTTACGTCTTACTTTGTCTTATGCTATCTACTGTATTAGGTAATAGGAGCGTAAAAAGGGATTATAAGGGTGTTATTTCATGTTTAATAATGTTTACAAACCATATTTAGAAGGTTGTAAACAGGTTTTCTATGCTCTAACTACAAAAATGTTCCATTTATAAATAAGGAATCCTACTTTACGGAAAAATCACTTATCACGGCCAGGTCTGGAACCAATTAACTGCAATATACGAGGGATTATTGTAATATCCTAAACTGTAAAAAGTGGGTTTTCCGATGCCCCAGTTGTTGTATGATTCGGTTTTGGTAAAAAAATTTCCGCCAAAATCTTGTGGTGCACATAACAAACTATGCCATTTGTCTTGTACTGTAACGCAGAATGTATACTGTATGTCCTCTATCTGACGACAAATACATGTACCGTTAAACCCCTACAGTAGTTGATTGGGATTTTGAGCCCACCGTCTGTGGAGTACTGAACGCAGTACATCACAGGATCGCTGGACTGGATAGGCCTCCACACTAGCAATACTCCACCGCCATCTAACTGGAGCACCTCGGCCTTGTTGGGACGCACTAGAAGATCTAAGCAGCATAGCACAAGAGTTTTTAACAATGGGCAACAGGCACTTTAATTAAGGCTAGTTTGATACCTTTGGCTTTTTTGAATGCTGGTATCTTCAAAGAAGGCAAGCGCTTGGAAGTCCTCTTTTTTGGACTCTCAAGACCCTGCTCCCTTTCAGGTACCTTAACTATTGGCCCTGTTGTACCAAAAAAAAAAGCAGGATGAATGTGTGTGTTTGATGAAAGCTATGATATCCCAGTCGCTTACCTCCTTTACTCAAATCCTCCTTGCTGGAAGACCTTGAAAACAGCTTGGTGAGACTTGATGCTGAAGTTCTCATCTTCTTTCGGAGCGACATGGTCGGTGTATCCGGCTTCATGATCTCTCCTAGGGTCGGTCCTAACTGTGCATTCTCCAGCTGGGAGTAGGAATTGCCAGTCCAGGACTGCCTGCGAAAGATCCTGAGCAATCCCAGTTTTGGGGATTTTCCTGTGGGTGGAGTAAGTTGGAGGGCTGGTGCAGATGCGGTTCTTTGGAGTCCTTCTTTCTTATCTTTGGCTCTGGGAGGCCTTTCGGGAGCCTGGAGAGAGGAGAGGCTAGGACTCGGACTGGGTGTTAATGAGGTCTGCATGTTACTTATGTTGGGGTTGGACCGTGTGCGGTTGCGTGGTGGGGCTTGAGGACAGGGGAATCTGGGTTTGAGTTCTTGAAATGAGCGAGGGGATGGTGAAGTCAGTGGTTCCCCTGGATCATCATACCCTTCACTTTCTCCTGATCTATATCGCCCTCTAAGCTCCTCATATGACCCAAGCCTACTGGAGGACTCAGAGCCACCATGCTCCAAAATGGACGACTCGGTCAAGGAACCCTGGGAGCCAGCGAAGGCCTCTCCCTCTGATTGGTCCTGATCCAACCTCTTGCCTATTCTGTCACCAACAACAAGGGTTACAGGACCAGACACACCACCCACTGCGTGCGTACCCTGCACAGGAGCAAGGGAACCCCTTCTTCTAATGGGTCGCCGAGGGCTTGGGATGACCAGCAAGTTCTTCCCTCCCAGTTCATCGTCTGTGAAATCCTCCTTCAGACTTTGACTACCTTCTTCGTCTCCTGGCTTTGAGCGTCGGGGTGAACCAGGGGACCGCCGAGAGTACTCATCAAGAGACCTGCTCCTCCTGTGTGGCGGCACATTGGTTTGGGGGAGGACGACGCAGCTGTCAAAAGAAGTGGACTTGTGCATTGTGGGTTGAACGGATCCCCGTCTCTGGCTCCGGTTGGTCTCTGTATCATCTTCCACATATTCTATGAGAGGTTCATTGAGGCGCCCTGAAAGGCTTCTGCGGAGTGGCTTGCGGCCTCTCTCTTGCTTTTTGGCCTGGAACTTGTCCCGTAACGTCATGTGTCTGGCAGACATGGGTGAAAGCTGATGAGAGGTGCTGTAAAATGTGCTTCGGATCACGCTGCCACGAGGGATTCGACCTGCATCGCTCCCGGAGCCCTCATCGCCATCTGAAAGGTTGAGGGACGGACTACTGCCCCTGTTGAATCTTCGTTCATTCTGAGGTGTTTGCAGGTATGACAAATCTGACGACGCGACAGACTGCCTGCTGACACTCCGCTCTAGCATGCTCCTCCTTCCACCCAACTCCTCATCCTCCTCTTCCCCAAAGGTCACTTCTTCCTCCTCGTCCAGATCTCGGTTAAGTAGAGCAAACGGTTCTGGGAGCTGGGCTCTCTCCCTCAAAGGGTCACAGTCGTCCTCTGTTTCTGCCTCCTCCTCCTCCTCAGTCGGACTGCAGTGCTGGAAGAAGTCCCACGAGTCAGCCTCGTCATACTCCGATGATGAGCCGCTGCTCACGGAGCTGCTGCTGTTCTGCTGGGGTTCACGGGGTACCGTCACTGCCGTGTCTCTGAGCGGAGCATCCAGAAGCTCTGGGATTTGTCTCAACGTGAGCACGGACCCAACGCAAGTCAAAGAACGCTGGGGAGGGGGTGGTAAAAAGGGAAAAATAACTCGGCTGAAACCAAACCAAGTGTTCTTTGAAGGCAAATACACTGGAACTTCGGTTGGCGTATGCGTATGTTTTGGTTTACGTAAAAAATTTTGCCTCGGCTCATGTACGCTGTCTCGGTTGTTGTACTTGTCATGTGAGTCCAACTGTGTTTGTAAATGTGTCTTTGTTACACAGCGTGTTTGTTTGGATGTGCTAAAATGGAAACCAGAACCGGGAGTCATTACCCCCACCCCCCCACCCCCCACCCCCCCCCTTCCCCATCACCCCATCTATGACGTCATCAGCGGTTGACTCTGATGACGTCTCGGACGAAATGGATTTGATGTGGGTGTGTTCTGGGACGGATCAATGACGCTAACCAAGGTTCCACTGTAAGAGAACCTACCTCATGTTGTATTTTATATATAAATGTAGGGCTAGGCGATATATCGATATTTTTGAAATATCGATATTTCTTTTCAGCACCTTATCAAAGACAAGCATATCGTTCATATCGATACAGACTAGACTTGCACTGTTCTCTTGTATCTTGACACGGGAGGTCTGTCTCGCTCTGCTGTGTGTGTCAGTGCTCCTTAGCGAGGCTGCTGCCCCGCCCCCTTCCATGCTCTGTGCTAGATCTGGCCAAACCCTCTTGGAGACATATTTTGTCAAAAGTAACTAGCGACAAATCTAGCTACTTTTTTTGGCGTCGTTGGAGAGTTTCTGGTATTTGGGAACATAAAAGTGAAAGTAAAGCTGCAGTGGAGATCCACGCAACCTCGAGGCGCGATGTCACCGGGGTGGATCTCGTCCTGTTTTACTCAGCGGGATATCAAACGAAAATGTTTCTTAATCTTCATTAAATGACACCTCATTCGGACTAGATAGACTAACAACTACATAGACTACAACTGTGTTGTTCTTTTGTGCTTGTCGTATTAGCTGAGGATTGGAGCATAGCTAAAGGTTTGTTATCAAGAAGACTGATGATTATATTTTGTATATGTTTGGACTATTTATTTCACAAAGAGAATGGACTATCTTATTTTAGCGGCCATTTTTCGACAAGATTTTTTTTTTATTTTAATGAAACAACTTCAAACAACTTCAGACTTTGACTTTTGTCTAAACTCACTTTGTGGAAAAAATATCAGGATATATTTCGTATATCAGTATTCGGCATAAATATAACGGGATATGAGTTTTGATCCATAACGCCCAGCCCTGACTAAATGTCTTACCTGCCATTTTCGTTTCGAGATGAAAACTTTCAAACTCTTTGTGTTAATTTCATCTGTGTCTTCCCCTGCGTTTTCATCCTGTTCCAAAGATATGTTTTGTTTATTTTCTATTGGAAAAGTGTCCAAAACAAGCAGTTTGTTGTTTTTTTCAGTCTCACCTGCAACCATTCATGGCTCAAGCACTCAAAGGCAGACGGTCGCTTCCTACACAGTGCAAAAAGAAAGTTAAAAGTATACTGTTGCCCACTTGAAAGTACCTGAGTTGCATGTACTGTCTACACCAGGAGCATTCAGGGGAGCACTTTTGCCCCAAAAGCTTGGTTTTTTTTTTTGGCCCTCAGCATACAGTCGTCACTCACTGTATCGCGGTTCGAGTATCATGAAAGTCAGGAACAGTACGTCTGGATTGGCAGACCGAGGTGGTGGTCCCGCTTTTCAAGAAGCGTGAACAGAAGGTGTGTTCCAACTATAAGGGGATCACACTCCTCAGTCTCCCTGGGAAAGTTTATTCCAGGGTGCTGGAGAGAAGGGTACGACCGTTTGTCGAACCTCGGCTACAGGAGGTGTAATGTGACTGGACCATCTCTAAACCCTTGCAAGGGTACTGGAGGGTACATGGAAGTTTTCCCAATCAGTCTACATGTACTATGTATAGTAGACTTCGAAAAGCTATTCCCTCATGATATCCTGTGGGGGTGCTCCAGGAGCAGGAACCTGGTTCGCAGTAGTAAGTCAAGTCTGTTTCCGGTAAACTTTGACCTCTGCCAAGTATGCTCTTTGCCAACGATTCTGTTCATAATTTTCATGGACAGAATTTGTAGGCGCAGCAAAGGCATCGAGGTGGTGTCATACCTGTGATAGCCTCATCGGGCTGTGAACTTGAGCGTTTACTGGGTGGGTTACTGAGTGTGAAGCTTCTGGGATGAGACTGAGCACCTCCAAATCCGAGGCCATGGTTCAGTCGGAAAAGGGTGGCTTGCACCCTCCGGGTTGGGAGTGAGGTCCTACCCCAGGTGGAGAAGTATCTCAGGGTCTTGTTCATCAGTGAGGGAAGTTTGGACAGGACAGGCGGATCGGGGCAGCGTCTGCAGTAATGCGGTTGATGTATCAGACCATCGTGGTGAAGAGAGAGCTGAGCCGAAAGGCAAAGCTCTCAATTTACCAGTCAATCTATGTTTTCCCCCACACCTATCACCATGAGCTTTGGGTTGTGACCAAAAAAACAAGATTGCGGATACAAGCAGCTGAAATGAGATTCCTCTGTAGGTTGAGAGATAGGGTTAGGAGCTTGGTCATCCAGCAGGGGCTCAGAGTAGAGCCACTGCTCCTTCACATTGAGAGGAGCCAGTTGAGGTGGCTCGGGCATCTAGTCCGGATGCCTCCCGGACGCCTCCCTGGTGAGGTGTTCCGGGCCTGCCTAGCCGGGAGAAGACCCCGGGGCAGACCTAGGACATGCTGAAGGGATTATGTCTCACAGCTGGCCTGGGAACGCCTTGGTGTCCTCCCGGTGGAACTGGAAGAGGTGGCCAGGGACTGGGAAGTCTGGACTTCCCTACTGAGACTGATACCCCCTCGACTCGGTCCCGAATAAGCGGAAGAAAATGTAATGTAAAGGAAAAGCAAGTTATATGTAGTGTGGTCACTAGGCATTAGTAATCTTATGAAACATGACGTTAGACTACATTACCATTCACACATTCACTTATTGTGATCAGGTCTGGACCCAAATGACTGCGATGAATGAGGTACGACCATATTCTAATCATAAAATAATTTTAAATTATAAAATGGCCCTCGCCTCCTTTGATTTTTCAGTATGGTGGAAAAAGTTTGGACACCCCTGCTGTACTGTAGGTGTAACCACCCAATACTTCTGTCCATATACAGGTAGTGTCTAACACGTGCAGTGTTGAAGTAAACGTTTCCAGCTAACTAAAACTGATGTACAGTGTTCCCTTGTTTATCGTGGGGGATAGGTTCCCAAAATAAGCGAAATCTGCGAAACGGCGAACTTCATTTTTTTTACAATTATGTTTTTTATCCACGTTTCTCAGACAGGCAATAACACTTTCTCACATTTCTGTCTTGTTTAAACACTCTCAAAAAAGTTAAAACCTTCATTTGAATTTTAATGACCAACCTTAATGATCAACACAAGAAATTATTAAGTAACTCATGCATATTTCACTCCTGTGACCGTGCCTTTTCGTCCTGGCGTCTTTCCGCTGTGCTGTCGCATTTTTGTATCCTTGTTAAAACATTGCTGCAGACAAACCGAAGATTTACAAGCTAGCTAGCAAGCAAGTTAGCGATGACACAGGAAACATGGTAGGACGACACGAAGGAGATTGATTGACAATGGTCTACAACCAATCAGGACACAGAAAACAATGGGCGGCGCAGACGGACGACAGAGGGAAGGGTCGACACTTAACTTCCAACAATGCAATTTTTCTCAAAAGGGTGTAAACAACGTTCATACGCTGTAATAAAACAAAAAGAAACACTAAAAAAAAAAGAAGCACTAAAAAAAAAAATCAGTGAAACAGCGAATCTGCAAAAGGCAAACCGCGATAGAGCGAGGGAACACTGTAATTGCAATTTCTTCATCATTGTAATACGTCCACTTTTATCTGTGTCCGCATTTTGTCTGTTAGTGGAGTAGTCATGGAGTAGTCAGCAAAAGTTCCTACTCTGGGTCTGGCTGAAGAAGACTACGGAGAAAATTCTGAGCCTCAGGACTCCGACACATGACATCCGGGGAGTCCCAGTTAAGTGTCCCTTCGCCCACTCTCAGCAGTGTAGTGCGGTCCGTCTCGCCAGCAAAGGGGCATCGACACAACAGACTGTCGAGGGAAACAAAGAGGAATGCTCACATTTTAAGGGCAGTTTTTTTAATATAATGTAAGTTGAAAGGAGATGTACTGCACATACCACAGATATGCCATCACACCCACAGACCTGGTGAAAGAGAAAGATGTTTCTGTTATGTCAAATACCAGGAGATCATTCCTACGACAGCGATGTAAGTGGAGTTTTAGTGTAAGACACAAGTTATACTTAAATGATAACTAAAGTAACACTTAAGTCACTCACACAATAAAAAGATGGGGTGGTTGCAAGGGAGGGAGAGACAGGTTTATTGGAAGGAGCAAGTATCAATAATGACACCACTACAGTGTTTAGCTGCATTGTCCATTTCATAGGAGCACATCCTTTCATATGTTTAACGATACCAACTATATCCTTCATAATGGTTGCGGTGTTTGCTTTGAACCAGGCATAAAGCCAGTGTTGATTTCTCCACTTTCTGGTGTCTTAATTTCACTTCACTTTTCACTTTCACTTTCATTTTCTTTGACGCACTGTCATCAGAAGAGTCTACCTCACGCATGGAAGACATACAAAAGGGAAAGAGTATAACTACAAAAAACTAAATTGATGTTGCTCTTCATCAGAGCAGCGCCACACCACGACGTGTTCCGCCTGCGTAGTCTTCCGCCGCGCACACCTAACTCGTTCCCTTTCTCTTTTTGTACAGTATTGTATCCCTGAAACGTAAAAATGCAACGTTGTAACCACAATGAATTAACCATGAAACGTTGTAAAACGAATAACACAAAACTTTGTAACCATGAAACACTGTAACCATGACACACTGTGACACAAAACGCCATAACCACAAAATGTTGTAACCATGAAACGTCATAACACGAAATGTTGTAACCATGCAACATTTTAACCATAACTTGTCGTACCGCAACACACTGTAACTAAGAAACATCATGACAATGAAACGTCGTAACACCAAATGTTGTAACCACGCAATGTTGTAACATAAAATGCTGTAACCCGGAATGCCATAACCATGAAATGTCGTAACACCAATTAAAACATGAAATTATGTAACCGTGCGATGTCAAAACACAAAACAATTTTATTTTTTTTTATTGTTATTTTTTTCCTTGACGGGGAAGGACGTGTATGGCAGGAGCTCTGTTGATGATACTGGAAATTTTAACTATTTTGGTGCTTTCCTGACGACACTTCATGAACACAAGATCAGTGCTGCTTGCTGAATCCCCCAACTTTAACTTGGATAGTCGAGAGGTACAGATACAAGTATTGATACTGCTAGCAAGTATAGCTAACTAGCGAACTGCTGAAGTTCAAAGAGGTTGCTTAGCAACAATGTCAAACACAAAGGAAAATTATTCTGGCTCTGAACTTGCAGAGGAAAAGGATTCTGGCTCTGAATTCGAAGTGGACATGGAAATAAAAACAGTGGCAGAATACCTAGCTAGTCCAGGATAACAAGAGTTGCAAAATGCTTTCAAGAGCTTCAAAGAAACCTTAGATCGTAGCTTCGAGAGTAGAGAGATCACTCTACCACAAATAATGCGAGCAATTGAGAAGCTGCATTCAACTGCAGAGATACAGTCTGAAGAAATAGAGCACAGAACAAGTATATCAAAAAACTAAGAAAAGAAGTCAAGAAGTTGCAAGATGAAACTGCAGACCTGAGCGCTGCTCTTAAGGAGGTTAAATACCCTATGGAAGATATCAAGGCTCTGCAGGACGACATTAAGGTACTGCTGAATGACAATGCTGCCTTGCGCTCTGCTCTTCAGGAAGCGATAAACCGTAAAGAAAATACAGCATTTTGCAAGGATGTTAGGGTTCTGTAGGATGATATCAGGGCATTATTGGAAGATAACACTGCCTTGCGCACTGCTCTCAAGGAGGCTATAAACCATATGGAAGCCACCTCACGTACTGATCTTAAGGATGCTAAAGACCCCAGGGAAGAAAATAGAGCACTATGCAATGATATCAACATTCTACAGGATGATATCAAGGCACTACTGTAGGACAATGCTGACTTTCGCACCACCCCTGAGGAAGAGAAAGAAGCAAAGGAGAATATCAAGGAGCAAATTAAAAACTACATTGACGAGATGGATCAGATGGAACGAATGAATGATGTGGTCCTCACAGGGCTCCAAATCACACCCAAGTCAAGAGATGTTCCTTCAATAAAGCAACAGATTGCTAACTTCCTACACTGGAAGGAGGTGGATGTCGATGTCAACAGTATTGACACTTGCGTCCCACTCCATGGCAGAAACAACACCACACCTGTCATCATTAAGTTCACCAACAGGAAATCCAAAACTGCACTGCTGAAACAGGGAAAGAAGCTAAGAGGCACCAACGTCTACATGAATGAGCATCTCACAAAAAGCAATTCCGACATCGCCAGGAAAGCACGAGACCTGAGGAAGCAAGGACAGATTCAAAACACTAACGGAGCACTAACGGGAAAATCTACATCAAACTAAAAGGAGGTCCAGGAGTCGCAAGAGTGCTTGTTGTCCAAGATATCAGCGATCTGGAAACATATTAAAGATCATATGACTATGACAATAAGCATAATTGCAATAACCTCGACACAGTTAATCAAAGGAACTCTTGTATACAAACCCAGCGTCACTAGCAGTGCAAAACCAAAGAAGATGTGGATATCAACAGGAGAGGAAGGACAGGATAAATATTTTTTTTTGTATTTGTGTACCTGTATACTGAATATGTGTATACTGTATATGTATATATGTGCGAACTTGTGTAGGTGCAGATGTAAGTGTATATGTATGTGCGTGTTTGTATGTGTATGTACACACATGTATGTATTAGCAATTGATGTGCTACAAAAAGGGGATAGGATTAAATAAGCTCTGCTTCTTCCTACTCCTTTTTGGACATATGCATGTTCGAAATAAATTAAACCAAACTAAACCAAAACAAAACGTCAAAACACAAAACACCGTAACCACAAAACGTCATAACCATGAAATGTGGCAACCACGCGATGTCGTATCATGAAACGTTGTAATAACCATGCAACATCGTAACCATGACACGTAACACGACTCACCATAACTAAGAAACATCATAATCGTGAAAGGTCGTAACACAAATCGCAACACAAAATGACGTACCACGCAATGTCGTATCACAGTCATAACACAAAATCTTGTAACCATGCAACACGGAACACCGTGACTAAAAAACATAACATGAAACATCGTAACAAACGTAACACGTAACATCATAACACGCAATATTGCATCACGAAACGGTGAAACATGGAATGTTGTAGCATGAAATGTGGTAACACCTATAATGTAGTGTAAAGACACATCCGGATTTGGACTCACCAGATATCCGTTGCAACACTGACAGGTTCTTGGTGGACAACCTCGGGTGCGACAAACTCAGGTGTACCAAACATGCTGTACTGATGTCTGGACGTGTCTACCTCCTGGCAGAAGCCAAAGTCACAGATCTTGATTTCATCTCTGGGCGGATACACCATGAGGATGTTCTCCGGCTGTGAAGAAATCCCAAACGATGAGTTGTGTGAATATGAAGTACGTCATGTTATCAGTTTTGTATTTGAGCCCCAATCTCACTTTGATGTCCAGGTGCAAAATGTTCATGCTATGAATATGCCCAACGCCTTCAAGAATCTGCTGCACATACGACTGAACCTAAAATGAAAATAAAACCAAATTCCCAAGAAAAAACAACACATTTCAGGAAATAACATCGAAAAGAGAAAACATCTCTTACCTCTTTCTCTGAGACTAATCCTCTCAGCAACAAATGGTCCACAAGCCCATGAGAGCAGCAGCTAGGGATTGTGTTAAAGAAGACGTTAAGCCACGGGGAGAAAAATGCTTACATTTAGCAGGAGGGATACATTTCTGTGATGAGCACCAGTGTGCGCCGAGTGCTAAAAAAATCCAGCAGACAAGCCACCCTGGGATGAGCCAAGCGGGAAAGCAAGTCCCTCTCCTGGAAGGCCCGGGTGCGGGTGCTGCTCCGCAGGTGTAAGAATTTGGCAGCAAAGACTTCACCCGTGCGTCTGTGGGTTACGCGTTTCACTACCCCGAATGTTCCCCTATGGAAGAAGACACTCCAGTGGATGAAGATATATGGATTTACTGTAAAACAGGGGCTCACCTTCCTATTTCCTCCCCTACATCATAGACAGCAAACAGCTTCCTTCTCTTCCCGAGATCCACCTCTCTGTCCTGAGACCCCAGTGGACCTGGACAGCGGCAGGTAAGCCTTAAACCTTACTTCTGTACATACAGTATACTGTATTTTTTATTTACAGCACGACTAATGGGTAGCAGCGGATGTCTCACCTTCCTCCACTGTGAGCTGAGCTTGGCACGAAACGTGCCCCGAGTCGTTGTAGGAGAAGCAGGTGTAAATGCCGCTGTCCTCACCTTCAGGGCACATGATAGTCACTGAGCAGCGAGCAGCGTGCTGTACTATCTCCACATTCTCATTGGCTGTGAGTTCTTCTCCATCCTCCAGTAACATTGCAGATACAAGTCATCAAAAGTTTTCCATAGACAGCAGCCTGCTATCACCTCCATCATGTCTACGGTGCTCCTACCTTGTACCACTGAATCTGTGGTGTAGGCCTTCCTGTAATGATGGCGGTAAAAGTAACTCGTTGACCGGGCTCAACACACATGTCCTCTGGCGCTACTTGGACGAAGGGAGGAACTGAACAGGACACCAGAGTGAGTCACAAGGTAACTATTTAAAAATGTATCTAAAAAAGTGTTTGTCCACATACTGATTTTTTTTTTTTTTTTTGCATGTTTGCCAAACTTAACTGTTTCAGATCATCGAATTCATATATTAGTGAATGACTACACAACTGGACACAAAATGCAGTTTTGAAATGAAACTTTTTATGATTAAGGGAGGAAAAAAAAATCTAATTCTACATGGCCCTCTGTGAAGAAGCAATTGTCCCCTAAACCTAATAACTGGTTGGGCCACCCTGAGCAGCAACAACTGCAATCAAGTTTGTGATAGTTTGTCTCTTACAGCGCTGTGGAGGAATTTTGGCCCACTCATCTTCGCAGAATTGTTGTCATTGAGCCATATTGGAGGGTTTTTCAGGACGAAGCGCCTTTTGAAGGTCATGCCACAGCATCTCAATAGGATTCAGGTCAGGACTTTGACTAGGCCACTCCAAAGTCTTCATTTTGTTTTTCTTCTGCCATTCAGAGGTGGACTTGCTGGTGTGTATTGGATCATTGTCCTGCTGCAGAACCCAAGTTGCTTTCAGCTTGAGGTCACCAACAGATGTCCGGACATTCTCCTTCAGCAGAATTCATGCTTCCATTTATCACAGCAAGTCTTCCAGTGTTCTGAAGAAGCAACACAGCCCCAGACCATCACACTACCACCACCATATTTTACTGTTGCTATGATGTTCTTTTTTTTAAATGCAGAGTTACTTTTACGCCAGATGTAATGGGACACACACCTTCCAAAAAGTTCAACTTTTGTCTCGTCAGACCACAAAGTATTTTCCCAAAGGTCTGAGGGATCATCAACATGCTTTCTGGCAAAAGACGAGGCTTAATGTTTTTTGTTCAGCAGTGGTTTTCATCTTAGAGCTCTGCCATGCAGGTCGTTTTTGCCCAGTGTCTTTCTTATGGTAGAGTCATGAACACTGACCAACTGAGGCAAGTGAGGCCTGCAGTTCTTTGGATGTTGTTGTGGGGTCTTTTGTGACCTCTTGGACGAGTCATCGCTGCGCTCTTGGTGTCATTTTGGTTGTCCGGCCACTCCTGGGAAGGTTCCATGTTTTTGCCATTTGTGGATAATGGCTCTCACTAAGGTTTGCTGGAGTCCCAAAGCTTTATAAACTTTTGGAGACTAATAGATCTCAATTAATCTCAGTTAGTTAGGGGGACAATCACTTTTTCACACAGGGCCATGTAGGTTTGTTTTTTTTTTCTCCCTTAATTATAAAAAGTTTCATTTAAAAACTGCATTTTGTGTTCAGTTGTGTTGTCATTGACTAATATTAATCTTTTTTGATGAACTGAAACATTTAAGTGTGACAAACATCCATCCATCTATCCATCTTCTATCTATCCATCTACTTATCCTCACTAGGGTCATCGGCATGCTGGAGCCTATCCCAGCTGACTTTGTACACCCTGGACTGGTCGCCAGCCAATCACAGGGCACATATAGACAAACAATCATTCACGCTCTCATTCAGAGCTATGGACAATTTAGTGTCGTCAATTAACCTCACCTGCATGTTTTTGGAATGTGGGAGGAAGCCGGAGCACCCGGAGAAAACCCACGCACGCACGGGGAGAACATGCACTCCACACAGAGACGCCTAATGGAGATTCAAACCCAGATCTTCCTGATCTCCTGACTGTGTGGCCAACATGCTAACCACTAGGCCGGCACAGCAAACACTTTTTCACACCATTGTAAATGTATATATATATATATGTAACAATAAGCATTTTTTAAATAGAGATGCACCGTCTGTAATTTCCTGCATTTGCTCTGAGAAGTAGAGTTCTTCCTCTTCTTCTTCCATGTAACACGGAGGCTGCGGCAGTGCCGGCTGGTCCACAGATGCTGACTGAGGAACTTTTCCAATGCTGCGCTCAGCTCTGGTGACAAAAAAGGTCAGAAAATGAATTATGAATATAAGTATTTTAAGTGCAGAATTGCTAACTGAAAGTAGGGGATTTATCATATTGTTATTGTTAGGGGTGTCACAAGATCTCGTGCCACAAGATTAAAACTTGACAAGATTTCTCGTTTCTCATGGGCGCTTTAAGAGTTTTTTAAGATTCAAGAGTTTTTATTGTCATATGCACAGTAAAACAGGTAGTTATACTATGGAATGAAATTCTTGGCCTGGGACGATAATAAATGAATTAATTAATCACACAATAATGAAAATGAACTCAATATATTGCCATGTGCATGCGTCATCTACCGCCTCCAAACAGGCAGGAAGGGAGTTCACTCTGTGCATTGCTTTCAGCACCTTGGCACGTTTGTTCCATAGAACAACGGCGTGAACAAAGTGAGCCCATACAGTCTCTGTCTCGGTGGGTGGGTACACAGTGTGCAGAAGAGCATAACATCGTAGAAAATACATTTGTAAATTGCAATAGATTATTAGTTTTTTGCATGCTTTGCAACCTACATGGCACTGTGTGAAAAAGGTGTTTCATGATGGAAAAGCCTCCAGTGTGGCTGAATGACAACAATCCTGCAAAATTCCTCCCCAGCGCTGGAAGAGACTCATTGCAAGTTATCACAAACGTTTGATTGCAGTTGTTGCTGCTAAGGGGGGCCAACCACTTATTAGCTTTAGGGGGCCATCACTTTTTCCACACAGGACCATGTAGAAGAAATCAGGAAAGGGGCAAACACAAGACAATTCTACAACTACTTTTTAAAATGTAAAAGCTTTTATTCTCTATATATGTAAATGTTATTTAATAACAATATTATTATTGTATATTAATTTAATATTACATCTCTATTTACATATTAATAAAAAATTAAAACTTATTTTATACATTTAATTATACATATACAGTATATTAAAAAGTTTTACATTTGTAATTGTTTTTAATGTATTTTTACATTTCTTTGTTAAACTTTTAATCGTGTTAATGTATTTTTTATTATTTGTTTTATTTTTTTTCTTAAAATTGTTGGTCATATTTATAAATTAATTTATATACATTTTTATGTGGGTTTTTGCTATTTTTTATTGTACAATTAATTATAATGGATATTTAGAATTTCACTATGTATCATTAATTATACTGTATACTGTATATTATATATTATACATTTTATTACAATATCTTATATAATAATGACAATCTGATAGATCACTTACTTTATAGTTAGCAACTTCTGGAATAAAATTTTACAGTAATATACAGTAATATTTTCCGATATTTGTTTGACTCTTTCCTTTCCAAAATAGTCAATACTCAATGAGCAGCGGATAAAACAGTTAAATGAGTGAAATATCGTTCATGAAATGCTATATTACTCCACTCACTGTTCGTGAAATGTGGGTGGAAAGATCATCTTGGCGATCGAGGAAGGGGTGAAATCTGTTTGCAGCCATTTCTTCACAAAGGAAGACGACCAACCCTCTGATTCTGCATCTAGAGGATGCCAAATATCACACAATGAGTTGAAGGTACGACTGCAAATATTGGTGAGGGAAAAATAAGTAAGTTACTTGACAAATAATGGGGAATAATGTGTCCCTTACCTGCAGGCTTCTGGCTTTAATGAAACTATAGTACCCACCGCATGAACAAGACGCCCGGCACATGACCATCTCTACTCGTGGTGGTGAGGAGTTAGCTGGGCATGCGTTCACGAGAGGGGAGAAAAAGGGGAGCACTGAGCGGTTATTTGTTAACATGACAATGGCCACTTACACGGAATGGCCCGCATGAGGAACCTCCTGCTTTTGGACGAGTAGAGGGAAGATGGAGAACATGGAGGTTATAGAAATACTCACAATGTCAATATTAGCAGTGGGAAATTGAGAAATGAAATGATTGGAAGTTATTTCATCACCATGTGGTGCTACTTGGTTTTCTTCTCTCCAATCCCCAAAATCCTGATCTGGTGTCAACTTGTGAGTGTGTGAAATGGATAAAAACACAAGTATCATGTCTCAAAATGGAATAAACGTGACAGAATGGATGAATGAAAGTGAGGTTTGATGCAAACTCTCTGAAAGTGACAGAAAAGACACAGACTGTTCCCAAAGATGGCATGTGCTCACTCCCTTCTTATATTTCCAAGTAAACACGTGAAAGACCTAGAAGTGGTCTCTGTGTGGTGCGCAGCATATTTACCTCGTATAGCTCCAACTGTCCTACCTTTAGGAGGCAAGTCATGTGTCTGGTCGTCACTGGGGGCGATGTAGGCGGGGCACAGCCCGGCCTTGCACTTCACGCAGCCGAACTCATTGGAAAGCTGAAGCAAGAGGAGTTTTCAGAGAGCATCTCTGCCAATGGTGACTTTTAAGACCCACAGTGCACATGAGAGCATCATACCTCACACTCATAAAGTCCAATGTCCGCCTCTGTTGCACCGATTACCGTCAGAGACAAGATTCCACTGCGAGCGTCATTCAGGATGAAATATTTTCGCTTGTCGGTCAACTCTTGGCCATCTTTCATCCATCTGTTGTGACAAAAGAAGAGCTTATTTAGCACTCACACTCACCAGCCACCATTTTAAGGAGGTCCCATAAAAGAACTATATCCAAATTCTGCCGTCACAAACTTGCATCTCTAATAACCACGAAGTTAGCTGGGCTTCCATGATGTTAGCCGGCTTTTTGAGAAGTTAGTCGGGCTACCAGGAAGTCAGCCAAGCTTCCAAGAAGTTAGCTGGGCTACCAAGAAGGCTACCAGGAAGTTAGCTGGGCTACCGCATAGTTAGCCGGGTTTCCAAAAAGTTAGCAAGGGCTTCCAAGAATGCCGGCTACCAGGAGCTTCCAGGAAGCTAGCCGGGCTACCAGGAAGTTAGCCGGGCTTCCAAGAAGTTAGCCAGGCGACCAAGAAGTTAAGCGGTCTACCAAGAAGGCTACAAGGAAGTTAGCCAAGATTCCACAAAGCTAATCGGGCTACCAAGAAGGTTACATAAAAGCTAGCCAGGCTTCGGGAAAGTTAGCTGGTCTACCAAAAAGGCTACCAAAAAGGTTACAAGGAGGTTAGCTGGGCTTTCAGGAAGTTAGCCAGGCTACCAGGAAGTTAGCCGGGCTATCAGGAAGTTAGCTGGGCTTCCAAGAAGTTAGCCAGGCTTCCAGAAAGTCAGCCTATAAAAAGTTAGTCAGGCTACCAAGAAGATAACCGGGCTACCAGGAGCTGGCAGGAAATTAGCTGGGCTACCAAGAAGTTAACCGGGCAACCAGGAAGTTAGCCGAGCTTCTAAGAAGTAAGTCGGGCTACCAGGAGTTTCTATAAAGCTAACCGGGCTTCTAAGAAGTTAGCCGGGCTACCAAGATGGCTACCAGGAAGTTAGCTGAGCTTCTAGGAAGTTAGTCGAGCTACCAAGAAGTCTACAAAGAAGCTTGGCCAGGCTTCCGGAAGGTTAGCCGGGCTACCAAGAAGGCTACTAGGAGGTTAGCCAGGCTTCCCGGAAGTTGACCAATCTACCAGGAAGTTAGCCAGGCTACCCGGAGCTTCCAGGAAGTTAGCCGGGCTTCCAGAAAGTTAGCTACAATACCAAAAAGTTAGCCAGGCTACCAAGAAGTTAACCGGGCTACCAGGACCTTCCAGGAAATTAGCTGAGCTACCAGGAAGTTAGCCGGGCTCCCAAGAAGTTAACCGGGCTACCAATTAGCAGACTTCTAAGAAGTTAGTTGAGCTACCAGGAGCGTCTAGGAAGTTAGCCGGGTTTCTAAGAAGTTAGCCGGGCTTCCAAGACGTCTATCTGGAAGTTAGCCGAGCTTCCAGGTAGATAGCCAGGCTACCTAGGGCTACCTGAGGAGCCAGACCTGAGTGATATCTGACATGAGCGGGATGCCCAGAGGAAAGTTGACAGAATTAAAAAGGTACATTTTTCCTCACATCTTTGTTAAACACGCTGCAAAAATTGGTTGCTCTGTAATACCATAAAATATTATTTAAATATTATTTAAAGTCTTTGAAAAATGGACATCTGTCAGATCAAGCGCATCTGGTAGCCTTCCTAACTTCTCTTTTGTTCCTTGAACTTGGCATTTCATTGTTTTGCCAGTTTGCTTCACCAGCATCGATAGGTAAACAAAGATACATTATTTGTTGCAGTAGTAGTGTGCCACAGCACATTGGTTGGGAATCACTGCTCTATAGTACAGTACAGTACAGTTTTTTGTAGCGTTTCTATCTTATTCTGCCTTGAGGAGAGGGTATAGTCACTACTGTGGAAGACTGATGTGGATTGTACCTAGTACTGTGGATAGGGAGTACACAGTCGTATTACTAGAAAATGCTGAACACAGCGGTGTTATACTGACCTGATTTTTGGTAAAGGAGTGGTATGAGTGGAACAGGTAAACTGCATGTCCTCATTCTCCATCAGACAACAACTTTCCAGCCGACTAACAAATCTGGGTGGAGCTGCCATGAGACAAATTGTAAATATTACATAAGAAGTGCCTTTATATATATTTATTAGCCAAGCCAAGTTTATGTGTATAGCACTTTTTAAAAACGACAACCAAACTGGTTAACAGAAGTAAAACATAAAAGACGGAAAACACGCTTAAAAATAACAAAAATATCAAAAATGAAACACACACACACAAGAATGTATGAGCTCTAAATATATAAATAGAATGTCTTTATTGTCATTGTAACAGACACTAGAACATTGAACATGCAGTCAAATCTCGGTTTTCGACGCAAATTTTGCATCAGTTTTCATACACTGTCTTAGTTATCGTACAATATTGCGCTTAACAAACCAGTCCGTTTTCCCTGTACTGTATCACTACGCGTAGAGTGCCCAAACAAAGTGACCGCCACGGGGCCAAAGGAAGTTGAGAGTGGCAGCAATTTGATAAAGAAGGTGAGAAACACTATTGAAATTCAACAAAGGCTCTGCGTCATCACCAACGAGAGTCTTCAGTAAAAAAAGGTAAAAGTGATGTTAAATATTCATTTATCCATTATTTTGCATTGTTTTCTGCATGTAAAAGTAGAATTCGTCTGTATAAAATGTATGTTTTGTTAATATCGTTGGGTGTTTTGCCACTGAGGAAGAATGAATAATGACAACCGAGGAATGTACCACTGTATAAAAGGTAGAATGACATTCATGTCTCTCCTCATACTCACCCTGTACCACGACAGTAGCCAGGGAGCCTGCACTGCCCACGCTGCTGCTAGCATAGCACACGTATTGACCAGAGTCTTCTGCAGTCAAGCTGTCCAGGATCAGGCTGCATGTGCCACAGCGGTCTGCTGTGATGATGTGACGAGGGTCATCTTCCAAGGGTAGACCATCTGAGAAGAAGAAGATAGATTTCTGTGCAGCAATGCAATGTGAGTCACAATGTGAATGATGTAAAAGCAATTGAAATCTGACCTTTGAGCCAAGTGATTGCTGGTTGAGGCGTCCCCGTGACCTTGCAGCTCAGTTTGATGGTCTGTCCCATCTTTGTTGTGCAGTCCGACAGTAAAGATTTAAACACGGGTGGGCCTTGTTGAAGGATATAAACAAAGCATCGTTAAATGTGTCCTATCCTGCTCATTTCAGGGGCTTTTAAATCTGCATTATTCTCCTCTTGGCAGAAGCTCTCCGAACAAGAGTAGAACCACAAAGTTAACGTATGCCTCTATTGTGGAAGACCTACTGTTGGTGGGCAGGCTGGATCGTTGCTGCAACTCCTTCAAGTCTTTGAGCCAAGAAAGTTTCACCAGCGGCGAGCGGCCCTGCAGCGTGTACCTCCGCACTGAGCCTCTGTGCTCGTGCCACAGCCCCCACGTCTTCTCGTCGCCTCCTGTTGTCTCCTTGAGCTCCACATCATTCAGCTGGCAAAGTCAAATCAGTGAGAACGGATTTTGTATCTTGTCACGCAGGAGCATCTGTAGTGTGGTAATAGATGTTACCTTCATTTTGTTCTTGAAGGTGTAGATATCACTGGCATCCCTCTTCAGTTTGCAGAGGACAATGCATTCTTTGAAAAGAAAGACTTGTCTCTGGTGCCCTCTTGAGGTTGTTTTGATGTCTGGCGTTTCCTCCCACACTGTGAAGGCTCCCTAAAGACAGGAAAAAGTATTTCCTTACTTTTTAACAACACAGTCATCCCTCGTTTATCGCGGTTAATTGGTTGCAGACCCAACCGTGATACATGAATTTCTACCAAGTACGATTGCTAATTTATAAATTGTAGCGTAGAAAACCTGTTTACCACAATCAAAATACTATTATTAGAGCCCTCTAGTCATGAAATAACACCCCTATTACTCAATCTAGTAGACATAATAAGAAAAAATAACACATAGCTGTCCCTCGCAATATCTCCGTTTGATTATCGCTCCCTCCCTATACTGCGTTTTTTTCAGAAATTAATTAAGTCATAAATGATCCCTGTTTCATGGTAGACTATGGTTTATTAAAGTAAAACTGCACTTTTTTGAAATGTTGCCCATCATCTACAATAGACATAAAAACAGCTAAAAAGAGGCAGCTAATTAATGCACATAATGGGACACACCTATTCCACCTACAAAGATCACTATCAAAACACCTCCAAAAACTTCCAACAAGGTTTTATGATTTTATATCCATGCTGTGAGCATGTAGTAACAGGCACATTCATGATAACATGTAATACTTACAGTATTTTGGTCATTTTAAGCATTAGCGGAATTTCCGGGGCGCAGTGATTTGACTTAGCAAAACAGAAAGGAACGCTACACCTAGCGTTACACAGCAGCAGTGGCGGCAGCTCCAATGTGTAGTGTATGTGTAGAGTTACCTTTCAGTAGTGGCCTGAGGCATTGTGAGCGAGCGTGTGGTGAAGCTGGTCGCTAGCCGATGTGAGGTGGTGAGGTGTCACTACGCCAGTAACGTAGTTTTTAGGCGTAACAATGTTAATAACAATGTCGCTGTAGCTTGGTTAATATGCAGGTCACATTATGTAAATGGAGCGTTGTTTGGTTTGGTTTGGTTTGGTTTAATTTATTTCGAACACGCATATGTCCGAAAAGGAGTAGGAAGAAGCAGAGCTTATTTAATCCTACCCCCTCTTCGTAGCACATCAATTGCTAATACATGTGTGTACATACAAACACGTGCATACATATATATACACGTACATCTGCACCTACACCAGTACGCACATTTTTACATATACAGTATACAGGTACACAAATGATAAAAAAAAAAAAAATTTTTTTTTTTTTTCCCTTTCTCCATTTTTTCCTCCTTCTCCTTCCCTTTTCCCTTTCTATTTATCCTGTCCTTTCTCTCCTGTTGATATCCACATCGTCTTTAGTGTTGCACTGCTAGTGACGCTGGGTTTGTATACAAGAGTTCCTTTTATTAATTATGTCGAGGTTATTGCTGTGGAATGTAGTCCTTCTCTGTCTTGTAGGGTGTTTCCTCATAGTAATATGATCTTTAATATGCATCCAGATCACTGATATCTTGGACAACAAGCACTCTTGCGACTCCTGGACTTCCTTTTAGTTTGATGTAGATTTTCCCGTTAGTGCGCCAAGTGTTTTGAATCTTTCCTTGCTTCCTCAGGTCTCGTGCTTTCCTGGCGATGTCGGAATTGCGTTTTGTGAGATGCTCATTCATGTAGACGTTGGTGCCTCTTAGCTTCTTTCCCTGTTTCAGCAGTGCAGTTTTGGATTTCCTGTTGGTGAACTTAATGATGACAGGTGTGGTGTTGTTTCTGCCATGGAGTGGGACGCAAGTGTCAATACTGTTGACATCGACATCCACCTCCTTCCAGTGTAGGAAGTTAGCAATCTGCTGCTTTATTGAAGGAACATCTCTTGACTTGGGTGTGATTTGGAGCCCTGTGAGGACCACATCATTCATTCGTGCCATCTGATCCATCTCGTCAATGTAGTTTTTAATTTGCTCCTTGATATTCTCCTTTGCTTCTTTCTCTTCCTCAAGGGTGGTGCGAAAGGCAGCATTATCCTTCAATAGTGCCTTGATGTCATCCTGTAGAATGTTGATATCATTGCATAGTGCTGTATTTTCTTCCCTGGGGTCTTTAGCGTCCTTAGGATCAGTACATGAGGTGGCTTCCATATGGTTTATAGCCTCCTTGAGAACAGTGCGCAAGGCAGCGTTATCTTCCAATAATGCCCTGATATCATCCTGCAGAACCCTAACATCCTTGCAAAATGCTGTATTTTCTTTACGGTTTATCGCTTCCAGAAGAGCAGAGCGCAAGGCAGCATTGTCATTCAACAGTACCTTAATGTCATCCTGCAGAGCCTTGATATCTTCCATAGGGTATTTAACCTCCTTAAGAGCAGCACCCAGGTCTGCATTTTCATCTTGCAACTTCTTGACCTCTTTTCTTAGTTTTTTGATATACTTGTTCTGTGCTCTATTTTCTTCCATAATGTTTGTGATTGACTTACTCTGTACTCTATTTTCTGCCATAATGTTTGTGATACCATTCCTTATAATTGCATTTGAAGCTGAATGTTTCGCTGCCATTGAATGCAGTTTCTCGGCGGGGGGATGCTTGCTCCGGGGTGGGGCGGTCGGGGGGTGGCTTTGGCCGGGGGCTTGGGGGTCGGGCTGGCGGGGGGCTGGCGGGCTGTCCCTGCTGCCTGCTGGTGTCAGGCTGGTCCTTGCTTCCGGGCCGGCGGTTGTCTCCCTCCCTCCGGGGTTTCCCCCTTGGCGTGTTGGTGGATGGGCGGGGGGTGGGGCGGGGGCCGGTCTGCGGCGTGGCGGGGGGCGGGGCGGGCGGGGGCATCTGCTTGGGCGCCGGGCGGGGGGCCGCTCCTCTCGCGGGCCCGGTCGTGCGGTGCTTGCTTCTCTGTCCCTCCCTGGCGCCTCTGGCCTGCGTGCTTCGTGGGTGCGGCCGTGCTCCGCTCTATGTGGGGTCCGGTGCTCTTGTGGTCGTCGTGGCGTTGCTCCCTTGCCGGCCGTGGTGGTATGCGGGGGGCGCGTGGGCGCGGTTCCCGCTGTCCTGGTGGCGGTCGGATCTGCCTTGGGGGCGTGTGGCTTGTCCGTGGTGTTTGGCGGTTTGGGGGTGGCGCTGTGGACGCTACCTCCGGTGGGGCTCCGGTGTTGGGGGGCGCTGGGGGTATCGCCTCTGGGGGGTTGGGTGGGCCGGACTGGGCATCCTGGCGGGCCGAGTAGGGCCTGTGGTGTGTCCTGCGGCCTGTGGCACGCCCGAGCCTGGGCTGTGGTGGGCGGCCGGTCGGTCATGTGTCCTTGGTCCCCCCCCTGCTCGGTTTGGGCGGCGTTGGGGTGTGGGACACCCGTCCTTCCTGTGCCACTGCACCACCTCACATATATATAGGACTTTGGGGGGTGGCCTACGCTCGGGCGTGATTGGGGAGGGGAGCTGCCTTGCGGGGCTCCTTTGCTCCTGCTGTGCCACTGACCTGTTGCCCCCCAATTTTAATCGCAGAGTAGACACTTAGGGTTTGGGGGGGCTGGCCAGGTGAGGGGCCCTCCGAGCGGCAGCTGTCCCCCGATTTTAATTGCATCATTAGCTATCATCCACATACACTCCATATACATGCACACAGATACACCATCCTCTTTTATTTTATTTTATTTATTTATTTATTTTTTAATTGCATCATAGACACTATCACACCTTATCACATACACGGGTGGGGCGGGCTGGATTGGGGTGCCTCGTGCACCTCGGCGTCTGCCCGCCAGGGTCGGCGGTGTGGCCGGGGGCCTGGCCGTCGCGGTGGCTCGCCCGGGGCGGCCTGGCCTGTGGGGTGCCCTTGTCTGGTTCGCCTGCCCTTCCCTGGGGTGGCCCTCTGGGGCCTGTTGATGCCGGGGCTTGCGCCGGGGGGGGCGGCTTGCGGTGCCCCCCCTGGACTGACACGTGCCGCGGGCGCCTCTGCGCTCTTGGGGCGGGTTCGGCGGTCTCCGGGGGGCGGTGCTGGTGCTTCGGGTGGCCCGTGTGCTGTCGCGGCGGCCGGTGGTTGCTGCGCTGTGGCGGCTGCTGGGGCGCCGGGCCAGCTGGTGGGTTGGGGCTTGGTCATGCTTGCGGGTACTGTGGGCCTGGGTGGCGGGGTGGGGGTGGGGGGGCGGGTGCCCTGGGGCCGGGCTCGCTGGGGGGGGTCGTGCTCTGCCGGGCGCTTGGGCGTCTGTCGCCGTTGCGCTTTGTGCGCTGCCGGGCCGCTGTCTGTGTCCTCGCCTCCCCCGGTCTGTCTGTGGGCTTGTCGGGGGTGGGGCTCCGGTGCGCGGGTGGTGCGCTGTCGGCTCTGGTGGCATGTGGCTGGTCTGGCTTCTGGTGGCTTGTGGGGGCCGTCGGCTGGTCGGCTGCTGGTCTCGCCTTCTCGGCTCTGGTGCTTGGCCTCCCTGCGGCTTGGGGTGTGGTGCTCCCGCTCTCTCTTCGGGGTTTGCTGGCCCGCGGGTGTCGGTTGGCGCTGTGTGGTGGTTCGCCTGGCTGCTCGCCCGTTTTCCCGCCTGCCTGCTCGGTTTCCCGCTCTCCTCCTCGCTGACTCCCCTGTCTGCCTCGCTGGCGGCGTCCTACCACTGGGGGGGTGTGGCCGGGTGTCTTCCTGCTCCCCGGCGGTCTGCGCTCTCCGCCCCTGGGTTCTGGATCGTATGTCTGGGACCCCGGGGTCCCCGGCTCCGCTGCTCCTTGGGTTACCAACGGGGGATAGGGTGGGGCTTCCGGGTGTCGGGCAGTTGACCACTGTGTGTGTGTGTGTGTGTGTGTGTGTGTGTGTGTGTGTGTGTGTGTGTGCGCGCTTGAGTAAGTAAGAGTGTGTATGAGCGTGCGCGTAGGGGTGTGTTTGTGCGTAGGAGTGTTTATGTGCGTGTGTGTGGGTGCGTAGGAGTGTGTATGTGCGTGCGTGTGTGTACTTTTATTTATTTATTTATTTTAGTTATTTATTTTGGGGGGGGGGGGGCATACAGGGGTTTGCTCCGTGGGGTCAGGTGCTGGGCGATACATCTCTGCCGCCCGTGCCTCCGCCGGGTGGGTGGAGGGTGTGCCTCCTGCATCCCTTGGCGGGGCGGCCCTGTGTCGGGGGTCGGGCGGGGGTTGGCCCGGGGCGGGCCGGGCTCCGCTCCCTGGGGGTGGGGGTGGCGGTGGGCGGGAATTGGCGCTTCCGGCGCGGGCGGGCTTCTTTCCGGCTGTGGAGGCGTCTCTGGGCCTGCCGGTTTGTGGCCCCCGGTACCCGTCTGCCTTTGTGGGGTGTGATCTCTCGCTGGTCTCAGGGGTTGGCAGTCCTCCGGCCCGCTGGCGCCCTGTCCTTGGCTGGGATTACCTCTCTTCAGCCCCTTACTGGTCCTCCCGGGGGGGGGGCTCTCTGGGCTGGCTCTTGGGGCGCCGATCTTTGTGCTGCCTGCCCCTATGGGCCTGGTGGCCTTCTGGCGGCCGGGGCCCGGCCTTGCTATTTGGGGCGGGGCTCTCTGGGAGGTGGAAGGCGGCCCCTTTCCTTTCATGCACTCTCAGTGACAATCACACGCCCACACATTCCTGCACCTTTATATATATATGAAGTCTTCCTCACATACAGAGATACCTGTACATATGCACACTCACAGTACATACGTACTTCCCCACTATACTCACTGAGTTAACCAGGGTGTTATTATGTTGTTGGTTTTATTACAGCGACGGTGATATCAGCAGTATGACTATATATATGTGTGTGTGTATGTACGGTATATATGTGTATATATATATATATATATATATATATATATATATATATATATATATATATATATATATATATATATGTATGTATGTGTATGTATGTATATATATGTGTATATGTATACAGTAACTTTGATTCTATTCACTATCATGGATAATTATTTCATTACTACTATTATGTGTGACTGTTTCAATGCGGTATTATCATGGTGATCACTATCATAATTCATCATTTCATGACTGCTATTGTGTGCGACTGTTTCAATGCAGTATTGTCATTGTGATCACTGTCATAGTTCATCATTTCATGACTGCTATTATGTCTGATTGTCATTGACAGCTTTGTCATTGTGGTTGTTGATATTGATTTGTCCTTTATCCTTGTTCGTCTTTATAGTTGTCACGGACATTTATTTGCTGATGTCGTTCTGTATGTTTCTGTTGTTCTGTCACAATTGTTGTTGTTGCTGCTGTTGTCCTTGTCTCTTGTCTCTCTTTTTTTTGTTTTTGTCCCCTCCCCCCCCCGTTTCCTTTTCTCTTCTTCTCTGTCCCCTCCTGCTCCGGTCCGGTCGCTCCAAATTTGCTATAACAAGCATCAAGGTCGAATAAATTTTGTATGACAGGGGAAGTGTATATCACACTTCTCTCTGGCAGAGTAAATCTGTTGAGCACTTGACGGCATTTAGGTCTACAATTCTATCTGCTTTAAAGGCTGGACAGGACAGGGGTAAAAAAAAAAAATAAATAAAAATAAAACCCTGTCCTAAGTTTAGAATAAATAAATTGGAGGATAACTAGTTAGCTCGCTAGCATGCTATGCTTAAAGCAGTGGCCGTCTCTTGTGTCTCTGCAGTGATCCCGTAGCATGCGCATTAGCAATGTGGCGTAAACAAAGAATAATAGCAGTGTAAAGATGACCATAGGGGTGTTATTTCATATCTACAGGATTTTCTGTAATGACAAAAATACTTAATATTGAATCCTACTTTGTGGAAATTCACTTATCGCGGTCAGGAAGCAACTAACCCTGATAAATGAGGGACAACTGTATTGTCAATGTGCACACAGTAACTTCCTGTTCAGTGTGTAGTAATCTTAAAAATAAGCTTGGCATTAACCCACAGCAACTAACAAAATAGTTAATTAATTAATAGTCAATTTTTTTTTATATTCTTAATCACCGGATGAAAGCTTTGCATATGTATGAAATCTTTGTCACTGTAGTCAAGACGTACTGTATAACAAAATGACCGCAGCAGCTCTGGTAGATAAGCTTATAAAATGTCATATTGAAAAGAGCCAATTCAAAATAAAATCTGCACAAATGGAGAAAAAAAAGAAAAAAAAAAAAAAAAAAAGAATGCAGTTTCTCAATTGCTTGCATTATTTGTGGTAGAGTGATCTCTCTACCCTCGAGGAACTCCTTGGTAGCCTTCTTAAACTCCAGGTATCCTGGAAAAAGGGCTTCCATTTTTATGTCCGCGTCAGGGCCTGAATCATTTTCCTCTTCGAGTTCAGAGCCAGTATCATTTTCCTTTGTGTTTGACATTGTTGCTAAGCAACCTCTTTGAACTTCAGCAGTTTGCTAACTAGCAGACTTGCTAGCAGGTATCTATACTTGTATCTGTACCTCTCGACTATCCAAGTTAAAGGAATTCAGATGGGGGATTCAGCCATCAGCGCTGATCCTGTGCTCATGAAGTGTTGTCAGGAAGCACCAAAATAGTTAAAATTTCCAGTATCATCAACAGAGCTCCTGCCATACATGTCCTTCCCCGTCAAGGAAAAAAAAAAAAAAAAATTTCTGAAGGTTTTATAGGTGGAATAGGTACGTCCCATTACGTGCATTCTTAGCTGCCTCTTTGTAGCTGTTTTTATATCTTTAGAATGCACAGACAGACATCTGTGGTCATGATTGTGGATGATGGGCAAAATTTCCAAAAAGTGCAGTTTTCCTTTAAACATATTGAAATACAAGTGATAGTATTCTGCTCAATGAATAATAGGAGTATAAAGGTGACTATAGACGTGTTATTTCATGTCTACAGGGCTCTAATAATATTTGGTTGCATCTTCTGAATGCCTTAAATTTGTATTTTGCTTCACTTTCACTCATTTTTAAGCTTGACAAAGCTTCATTTAGGCAAAAAAATACTTACAATTTTCTTAAATATAAAGATATTGTAAGACTAATAATAGGCTGTGTTCAACCACAAAAGAGTGATTTATTAACTAATAGATTTTTAAAACCATGCTAGAGTAAAGCTGCAAAAATCGAAGCACGAAGTGGCAAGGGACGACCGCACAATCGTTAAGATTAAAAGAAAACTTGTGCTGACCTGTCGCACAGGCTCTCCCAGGGCGGTCAAGGGGGCAGGGTAGTTCTCAATGAGGGAGGCCTGGTGCAGGTTGTCCGACTTCCAGTGCAGACAGGACACCAGGGAGAAGGCGTCCTCCAACAGACAGCAGCTCTGACCGCTTTTGGCCTTGTTCTTAATGAACTCCTGCAAATGAAAGGTTCAGTCAGAACACGGTAGAATCAACAAACAAGCTGAACTCGTACACATTTTTGACGGGCAGGATAGGTGGCCTAGCATGATGTCATGTTAAAAGTGCAGACTTCAAACTGCCTACGAGTCTTGAAATGGTGAAATTCGGTCAAATGAAATTGGTTTTATGATAAACAATGTTCACCGCAATTTTGTAATTTCATCACTTTTGGCAACTGCTTTCAAAACAAAAGTAAACAGGCAATGAAACATGACAACACCTTCCTATTGGTGGAAAAAAGCTTGTCAGTCAGTCAAAGCATGAACAGCAGTTTGGTTGCAGTGGGAGAAGGGGAAATATGAGCCAACGATACCATCAAGTGGCCAACTGACACATCATGGCTTTGAAATTCCAACTCAGGCCTGATTTTTCTGTCTGGATGGTCCATGATGTTATATTCAGCTTTCTTGGAGTGGACAAAAGCATTTTTTGGAATGGGACACATTTTTTGTTGTGTACTTTTTTAATAAACTGTAACTGCCTGAGGCCTTTTTGAAATGTTATATTTGCATTCTAAGTTATAAGACGTGTTTATTAGTACAGGTGTCACAAGACACCCAAATCACGAGAAGATGTGCAATTTTTTTTTCCCCAGATGGGAAAATTGGGATATGATGGAGGTGGGCAAAAACATGTTTTTTGGAATGAAGGTAAATACTATATTTATCTTTGTTGTACATGAGTTTTTAACTATACATTTCATATTTGCGGGTTCATTAGTAGGGGTGTCACGAGACATCCAACTCAAGACGAGACTGTGCATGAGATTGGGTCCACGAGACGAGAGGAGACAAGATTTTAACATTCATTTTAGGAAAAGTGAATGAAACAGTATGACTGGACAAACTAACATTTGCAGCATTTCTTGAAATGCTGGCTTTTCAACTGTATTAAAGAGCAGCATTTCTTTTGACATTAATTTCTGTGTGAGCACACCTTTTTGCGCTGTTCCGTTTGGATTTACTTTGCTGACCAAACATCTCAGTGAGTGTTGATTTTCGGGACAAAGGCTCTGCATCTTGATGTCTATTTTTTTTTTTTTCCCCAGATGGGAATAATGAGTCGGGTAGATATGTTTGAGGTCAGCAAGTTAGTTTTGTTGCCTTTTATGTTGATACCACTTTCGAATAAATTTGGCCTCCTGGCTTGTTCATGTCACATTGCTCCTCATGAAGCTCCACTTGTTTGCTGTCTGTGTATATGCTAGCTGCCCCCCCCCCCCCCCCCCCCCCCCCCCCCCCCCCCCCCCCCAGAGGCAAAGCAACCATATGACTGACAAGAGGTCTCACTCTGTTCTACGAAGAGTCTCGGTGCTGAACCAATTCACCGTCTCGCAAGATCTCTGACACCCCTATTCATTACACATGCTAGACATTTTTTACACACAGTTGAGGTTGCACTAGAAAAAATAAAAAAAACAACCAAAGCAAGATAAACAGTTTTTAAGTTGTGATATAAAAGTAAACACAAAACAATGTAAAAAGTACCACGCTGTAGTCCAAAGGGTGAAAGTTACTGTACCTTTAGTAGTGCTTGATAGGTCTGAATCCTTTCAACTGGTCTTTGGAGGAAGGTCATGGCGTCCATGACAGGAGCCTCTGGCCTACCAGATCCTGGCAACTCCTGTAACACGTCAAGAAATGTCCTTAAAACAAATAAGACATTGTCATTTATTGTGAATAATGTTGAATATATACCTTTAGGTATTGTTGGGTAACTTTATCAGCGATGCAGGCCTCTGCTTGTGCCTGGCCCACCATGTAGTGGATGTACTTTTCAAAGTCTTCCGAGTACTTGATCAGATGCATGGCAACATCATCATCCGTAGAGCACGCTCTCAGCCCGGGCAGAATGAAACTGAAACAGCAGCACGCGATGTCAACGCCAGTCTGCCGTTGTAACACGGCAGGCGAGCCGTGTCGTACCTCTCGTGGAGAAAGACAATGTCCTTTATGTTTCTGAAAATGGTGTCCTTCTGGTTGAGGATGTTGATTGGGACGTGACGACTGGAGTCCAAGTGATTCAGCTGATGTGAAATGAACGTCCTCATCTCTCTCACATACTCCTCTTCTCCGTCAATCAGGCCTTGGATGAGTTGGCTACATACAGAAGACGACACAGATCAGCTGCCAGAACGATCTAGTCATCCTTTATTCCTTCATTCATTGTTATGTCTACAGATAACACTTTTAAACTGCTATCTGTAAGCCAGATGTGACAAAATTTCATTTTAGTCTACTTGAAATGACAAAGTTATCCATGTAAGAAAAATCATGATGTGACCGACCTCAAAGCCCTCCTGTACTCTTCTCCTGTGGAACCAATCCCATCAAGATCCTCTTGGGGTGCCCTGAATTGCGTCAAGGTCTCCTGTGTAAAACAACAAAAGCGCTGCATTTATTTGAACTCTCTACTGCACAGGAGTGTGACCCTTTTTGTAACTTAGGTTACAAATCCTCATCCCACCTTTCTCTTCTTCTCCAGGTAGGCTGGACACACCCATCCCTGGCGAGCGGGATTGGTTTTGGTGGGTTTGGTCCTCACCAGCCATTTGTCTGGATGGACAGAGTCCAGGACCTCCACGTATTGACCCTCCTTCAGGAGAAAGCTGTCCTTGCTTCCACTGTTGGGGTTGCAGTCTGCTCGAGCCACATACATTTCAAATGTCTGGAGAGAAAAAAGGCGAATATTTTAAAAATCTATATGGTATGGTATGGTATATATATACAGTATATATACATATATATATATACTGTATATATATATATATATATATATATATATATATATACTGTATATAAATAGGCTGTTATCTTATTCACCAGAAGTCGGTATAATTTATACATGGGTGAGCATACAGGTAAAATGTATAACATACATGTACCACTATTAGAAAGCCCACATTTTTTACATGTTTATGTATTTATGCTTCACTGATAATGTTTTTTCGTCAAGCCAAGATTTCACACTTTGTTTAGTGGTCCTTGAACGCACCATAGTTGCTGTGCTGTGACAGGCTACACCATGACTCCGATTCCAGTTGTTCATGGATCATCTTCATTTGTGCTGAGTGCCTATACATTTTATACATTAAATGTGTTTAATAAGTGTGCGATGCATATTGAAGGGAGAAGGGGAGGGTTCTGGATCAGAATCAAATCAAATAATTGCGACAATCAGCATCCATCCATCCATCTTCTTCTGTTTATCCGAGGTCGGGTCGCGGGCGCAGCAGCCTAAGCAGGAAACACCAGACTTCCTTCCCAGGCCAGTTGAGAGACATAGTCTCTCCAACGTGTCCTGGGGCTTCCCCGAGGCCTCCTACCATGCTGAACACCTCCCCAGGGAAGCATCCTGATGAGATGCCCCAGCCACGTCAACTGGCTACTCTCAATGCGGAGGAGCAGCGGTTCTACTCCAAGCTTTTCCCGGATGACAGTGCTTCTCACCTTATCTCTAAGGGAGAGCCCAGTCACCCTACGGGGAAAACTCATTTCAGCCGCTTGTACCCGCAATCTTGTCCTTTCGGTCACTACCCAAAGCTCATGACCATAGGTGAGAGTAGGAACGTAGATGGGCCAGTGAATTGAGAGCTTTGCCTTTCAGCTCACCACAACTGACCGATGCAGAGTCAGCATCACTGCAGACACCGCACCAATCCTGCTGTCGATCTCGCGTTCCATTCTTCCCTCACTCACGAATAAGACATCAAGGTACTTGAACTCCTCCACTTGGGGCAGGATCTGATCCCCGACCTGGAGATGGCACTCCACCCTTTTCCAGGCGAGAACCATGGACTCAGACACATCACACTCAGCTGTGAACCGATCCAGAGTTGAAGCTCATGGTCCAATGAAGCCAGCAGGACCACATCGTCTGCAAAAAGCAGAGACCCAATCCAAACCGGTTCCCCTCAATGCCCTGGGAATCGCAACAAAAGGCAGCCCTGGCAGAGTCCAGCCCTCAACAATCACTTTTATTGCAAAGAACATCAACGTCAAGGTAGCAGTAGAGTTTGAGGGAGAGAAGCGAGCCGCGTGTAAAATATATTTAACATTTTTATGGGAGCATTATTCGCAAAGTGCTGGTGGTGACCCCAACAAAAAGTGGGGATTTACTTAACACCATAAGTCCCCAACTAACGAACACAATTGGTTCCAGACGACCGTTCTTACTGTATGTCGAATCGTTCTTAAGTCGGGGAAAAGGTAATATTACCAATGATATAGGTACTACATGTACGTGTATACATATACAGTATATGTGTATGTATGTAAATATGAGTTTGGATGCAGTAGTAATATTAAACCAGGATAATTAATGAAAAAAACAAAAACAAAAGTGATATAATAATACGTAATGATAAAAGTTATTTACCTTTGAAGAGGAGTGGCCATGCATATGTCGTTGTGGAGGAGTTGGAGGAGGAGATATTGAAAAAAAGGACAAATGGTCGTCGTGGTTAGACTCTTCTAAAAGAGGTAGTGTTCTGTGGGTGGTGTAGAATTAAGCAGGCCTATTAACTGTTCATAAACTTTAATCACACGCTCTGTCCAGGTTGTACAATTTAGCTTTCCATTTAGGTTTACACTGTACCTCCCCAGCGTCTAACTCTTCCTCTGTTGGTCTCATTAGCTCTAAGGCTGCATTAGCAGTGTCACAGTGCCCTCTACTGGTCAAGCATGTACAGTAGCAGTATAAATACAGATTGAGCGACTGACTACAAGGCAAAATAAAATAAAATATAGACCAGTCGGCTTGTGTTCGTATCCGCGAGTGTTCGTTAGTCGGGTGTTCGTAAGTTGGGGACCTAGTGTATTGGCGTAAAAATGAGATATCAGTTCATATCGGTAGCTAGCATGTCCACACTGTGGAATTATTTCCACGTTTGGACTTTGGATTGGAAATATGTGTAACTGTGGGTCTTCATAAGATGTCCACTGACCTTGTGCTCAACACGACCAAAAGACAAAAGCCACAAAGCATGAAGAAAACACTTTCTATTATCACAGAGGTACCTTACGAAGACAAAACCTTTCCGGCCTTTGTCAGACGGCATCCAACAAAATAAGGGCCTTGGAAAAATAGCTTCAACTCACAATGAAAGCACAGTTTATGCAAGGAGGATGTAAGTCATCTTCCTTTAATTGGTCACGATTTTTAATTACTTTTGTTGAGACAAAATGTTTCAAATAAATATGGCTTTTCAGTTATTAAAAAAGGATGTACACTAGGTCCCCAACTTACGAACATCCGACATGCGAACTTTCGGAGATACGAACACAAGCCGACTGGTCTATTTTTTCATGTATTTTGCCTTTCAGTACTGTAACTCCATATTTATACTGCTACATTCTTGACCAGTAGAGGGCACTATGACACTGCTAATGGGACCAACAGGTACAGGAAGACGCTGGGGAGAGAAAGCTAAATGGAAAGCTAAGTTGTAGCTGTATGATACAACCCGGACAGAGCGTGTGATTAAAGTTTATGAAGAGTTAATAGGCCTGCTTAATTCTACACCACCCACAGAACACTACCTCTTTTAGAAGAGTCTAACAACCACGACCATTTGTCCTTTTTCAATATCTCCTCCTCCTCCACCACAACGACGTATGCTCGACCACTCCTCTTCGAAGTCAAATAACATTTATCATTACGTATTATTATATCACTTTTGTTATTGTTTTTTTCATTAATTATCCTCGTTTAATATTACTACTGCATCCAAACTCATATTTACATACATACACATATACTGTATATATGTATACACTTACATGTAGTACCTATATAATTGGTATTAAATTTTTTTCGACTTAAGAAGAAATCGACTTAAGAACGGTCGTCTGGAACCAATTGTGTTCGTTGGTCGGGGACTTAGTGTATTAAACATTCATTAATTTATTTTTGGCAATATCTGAACCATCCAAGTAGCAAAATCCCAAACCTCGCGTTGATCTTCTTCCCCTTCAGACTCGGACGCAGAGACAGTGCTGGCTAACGGTGTGTGGGCTCGAAGATGTTTAGGAGATGGTGTTCTCATGCGGCTTTCGTGGGCTCCTGTCAATCGCAGACACAAAATAGCATCAAGGTATGTGAACATAATAATATCACACAGAGTTAGAAATAAAAGGGAATTATTCAGTCTTGCTCACCTTTGACGGTTAATACATTTTTAAGTGGTTGGGAATCTTCATCCACCTCCTTTGGAGACATTTGGTCTGTTGCCTCAGGAAGCTCCCTGAGATAATGTTTACCAAATGAATAGACGGTCATTATTAGAATTAAATCAAATGGAGACTCTAATCCAGTGATTCCCAGCCACTGTGTCATGGCACAAAGAGATGATCCAATTTCACGTAAATGGTCTGAAAATGATTACTTATTACAAGCCATGTGTTTATGCTCATCTATCTATGCCAGCGACGTACAGTAACAGGCAGAACAATGAAATGCTCTTCCAGTCTGCAGCAGAAGGTACCTAATTAACCTGTGTGTCCACTAGAGGTGGGTGTATCAATCCAAATATCTGTCAGGTTGTCCAAACTTTTCCAGTGAGGGCCACATAGTGAAAAATGAAAGGGTGCAACATTGCCGCTTTGAAATTTTGTAAGGAAACACATGTGGATATGCTACGAAGTAAAATATATTTCAAGAAAAAATTGCATCTCAGTTTTGTCATATACAGTGGTGTGAAAACGTGTTTGGCCCAGCATGAAGTGCCTTTTTAAGGTCATGACTTCAGGGTCAAGACTTTGACTAGACCACTCCAAAATGTGTTTTGGATCACTGTCCTGCTGCAGAACCCTAGTTGGATTCAGCTTGAGGTCACCAACAGATGGCCGGACATTCTCCTTCAGCAGAATTCATGCTTCCATTTATCACAGCAAGTCTTCCAGGTCCTGAAGCAGCAAAACAGCCCCAGACCATCACACTGCCACCACCATATTTTACTGTTGCTATGATGTTCTTTTTCTGAAATGCGGCATTACTTTTACGCCAGATGTAATGGGACACACACCTTCCAAAAAGTTCAACTTCTGTCTCGTCAGACCACAGAGTCATCAAGATGTTTTCTGGCAAAACTGCGACGAGCCTTAATGTTCTTTTTGTTCAGCAGTGATTTCCGCCTTGGAACTCTGCCATGCAGGCCGTTTTTGCCCAGTGTCTTTCTTATGGTGGAGTCATGAACACTGACCTTAACTCAGGCAAGTGAGGCCTGCAGTTCTTTGGATGTTGTTGTGGGGTCTTTTGAGACCTCATGGATGAGTCCTCACTGCATCACTGCAGTCTCGGGGTCATTTTGTTACGGTTCACACTGTTCCCTGTTTTCGCCATTTGTGGATAAAGCCTCTCACTGTGGTTCGCTGGAGTCAAAAAGCTTTAGAAATGGCTTTATAACCTTTTCCACACTGATAGATCTCAAGTAATCTCAGTTAATTTATGTTTTAACAGGGGGGCAAACACTTTTTCCACACAGGGCCATGTAGGTTTGGATTTTTTTTCTCCCTTAATAATTAATAATCATTTAAAAACTGCATTTTGTGTTCAGTTGTGTTGTCATTGACTAATATTTACATTTTTTGATGATCTGAAACATGTAAGTGTGAGAAACATGCAAAAAAATTAATCAGGAACAGGGAAAAATTTCACCACTGTAGGTGAAAAAGCATATTATTAATATCTTGATGCTTTTTTTATATGTTTGCTGTATTTTTTTTAATTTTCCAAATATTTCAACTTTCTTCTTAAATAATCTTTGTAAGTTTTCTACTAGTAATATTTTAACTTTATTCCCAAATTATAACTCTTTCCCCAACCTAATTTCCCAATAATTACAACTTTATTTTGTTTTGTTTGCATCTCACTTTTCACCATATTACAAGTTTATTCTCATAAAATTCTAACTTTTTCTCAACTTTTTTTTCTCTTAATATTCTTTTTTTTTTTAAGTTTTGTGTTGAAATTATATTTTTAGAATGTACCACGGGCCAAAGGAAAAACAGCCGAGGATCGCAAATGACCCTCAGGTAGGTATCAAATCAGATCGATACTTGTGTGATGAAAACAATATTTTTCAGTTCTCTTCCATGTTTATTCTACAAATATCTGTGTTTTTGTTGTGTTGTTCAGATATTTTACTATATCTACTGACATTATTTTGCTCAAAGAACATTTTCTTTGTAGTTTTTCTTGGGAAACTACTGTATTTTGCCCTCCTATTTAAATAGTTTCCCATAAATGTTCAGTTTTTTTTCTTGAAAAAGGGTGACAATTGTGACTCTGTTCTTATTTAAATACTAATACATTAATTAATAATGAATACATTTTCCTTATTTTCAAATGCAATTGTTGACAGGTATGGTCTTATATTGTTGTTATTGTCTTATGTGGTTATTTTGTTAAATTGTGTGTGTTGTGACCAAAATTTGTAGTCTCGCCCAGCTGCTGCCATTGATCCAATATTCTGGCTTGATGTGTGCTTCGGCTCGGTAAAGGTTGGGAAACACTGCTCCCATGTCCTACCTTGGCGGGGTAGTCTTAATGGAGCATATTTCTAAATGTTCCATCACATCTGGAGCAGTCTCATAATCAGATGGACTTGACACTGGTGAAGAAAAGGGTTGAAATCAACACATGTGACAATACGTACATTCTACACATTCCAGTCAGTGTTCTTTGAGACAGGCACTAGACTCCTCACTAAGGTTCCCTCGAGGGCACATGTAGAGGCTATCCACACGTAAACACGTAAAAAATATTTTATCGTTTTAGCCTCTCATCCACACGGAAATGGCGTTCTGGGTGCCCTCAAACGGTATTTTTTGAAAACGGCTTCCAGAGTGGGAAAATCTGAAAACGCCGGCTTGTTGTTTTACAAAAACAATGACGTTGCTGACCCAACGCCACCCCGTCACCGTCATGTGACCAGAAGGGAGGTTTGACGACAAGCCAACATAATATCTGAATATTCTCCTGATATTTTGTTGTCTTGTATTCCATAATGATTCGCAGACGTAATTCTACGTCTCGTAAGTCTAGATGAACCTTGGAAAGCGAAAGACGATGGACTTACGCGCATGCGATCATTCTAATGTAGTTTGGTGTGTCACATGGTTCCATCTGTGTGTCAGTTCACAGCGCCACAAGTAAGTGTGCCTTGTGTATTAAGCCGTTTTCACTCAGTGATCCGTTCCGATCCAAAAAATCATCTCAGGAGCGTTGCCGTGTGGACAGGGCCTTATGATGACACTGCTCGAGCAGGAGTTTTGTTTTTGTCTTACATGGCTTATTTACTCTTATTCTGTCTACTATGTTGGGTAATACGAGTGTAAAGCCATTTAAAGACGCAAGGAAGTGTGCTGTCCAGAAAAAAAAAACAAGGAACTGCTAACATGTGACTATATGTTATCTTAATGTCTTATTTTTTCTGAATATACAGTATCAACCTTATTGGGTAATATAAATGTAAAGGTGACTATAGGAGTGTTATATCATGACTTGAGGGCTCTAATAATGTTAAAAACTGTATTTAGAACATTGTAAACAGGTTTTCTATGCCATACCGACGAAAAGATTTCATTTATTAATATTGAATCTTACTTTGTGGAAATTCACTTATCACGGGTGGGTCTGGAACCAATTAACCACAAAAAACGAGGGATTTAAAGAATTAAAAAGTAAGTGCACGACGTACTGGAGCTGCTGGCGATGAGGGAAGATGCTCTCCTCTCTTGGAGGTTCATGTGGTTGTCTTGCTCGGTCAGGTTGTAGGCCTCCCACAGAGAGACATCCACGTTCTCTACATAGTTATCGACATCCGTTGCAGAGGTCGGAAATTGATTTTGAATCTGTGTTTTGTCCTCAGGCTTGGGCGGGGCCAGGTGAAGAGGAGTAATGGCGGCAAGCGGCGGGTGCACGGGTCTCCTTTCTGTCAGAGCAGGCTGCTGGGGTTGAACCACCGTTATGTTACTATTGTGCGATGTCACACCGTGCGTATTGACCACCTCACATGTGTAGATGCCACTGTCACTGAGTGTCAGGTTGGTGATTACGAGAGAGCATACTCCATCCTCTGTAGCTTCCGTATAATGACGCTTATCACTGCTGATTTGTTGGCCGTCTTTGAGCCAGCGGAGTGTGTCATATTGTCCTTCTACAACACACACCAGACTGAGGCTGCCGTCAGCATCTGCACACTGGTTCTTAAAGACCTCTTTCAAGACTGGACGCATATCTTTGACTGGAGGTCCTTTTGTTTGGAGTTCATCACCAGTGCTGGTGTACATCTCCGGTGAAGCATCCTGGGCTGTCTTCTGCAGAACCACCATGGGAAGAAGGGTGCAGGGCTGTGTTGGGTTGGGTTGGACATTGCTGTGGCTGACTGGGATTTCTGTCAATGCCTCTGAGAAAGTTTCATCTTCAGAGATGTAGAGGAGAGGAATGTCTTCTTCTGTCGTTTGCACTGCTTCATATTCATTGTCCCCAACCAGTGATCCAAGATCAGTTTCTTTGTCCGCTTCAGGTTCTTTTCTCATGGGTTTCACGGGATGTTTGATCAGCTGTTTAGAGACTGCTGTTTTCTGTTTCCCAACCAGTTCAGAATCTGCTGGCACTGACTGGCTTTGCTCCGGTCTTGATGTCTCCTCTTTCAAAGGCCTCGTTGGCTGTTTTAGAGGCTGATCTTCAGATGTTGTCATCGCTCTCCTTCCGAGTTGCTCACCTTGATCTGTCTCAGTGTCTCCGGATAGCTGTTTCTCCATTCCTGTCCTTGTTTTGCTTTTTGACCTCACCGGCGGCTTTGGACGAACAAATCCAGCCATTACATCTTGAGGCTTGGTTTGTATTTCTACTGAATTGTTATCCTGAGTTTGAGACATTACATGTTGCTCCTCTACTCTCTGTGTGGCCACTAGTTGTTTCACACGGCCTCTCTGTTTTTCTCCTTTCTGAGAATCATTGATTGTCGTGTTTGATGGCCTGAGAATGATCTCGTCAGTTTCCTTTGGAACACATTCAAGAGGCTCTCTTCCTCCTACCTTCCCTTTGGACCTGACCGGTGGCTTAAAATCCTCTTCACTTTGCTGAATTGACTTGTCTTCTTGTTCCATTGTTGCTTTGCCCCCAATGGAGCTTACAGTCGGTTTCACAGCCTTTTTGTCCTCCTCGACTCGCTTCCACAGTGCTGTCTCTGGATGTTTCTCCAACTCCTCATTTTCACCGGCCTTTTTGAAAGGTTTCTCTTGCCACTTTCGACTTGTTTCCAGGTCTTCAAATGGCTGGTTCCATTGATTTTCCTCCTTGTCTCCAAGAATCCTGTCTGGGTGAATGACTTCAGCTTGTCGTTTTCCTGGTTCTCGTTTCTCCAGGTCAACTTTTTCAATCTCAGGGTCCTTCTCACGTAATGCTACTTGTCTTTTGTAAACAACCACATCCTGGTCCATTTTGTCCTCCTGCTGTTTTGCATTATGAGCAGTTTCTGCATTCTGGGTGTCTTTTTCTCTTTGCAGTGCCTGGACAGGCTGTTTATTGTTAAACATGGGTTCTATATCTTGTTCTAACACTGTGATGGATGCTTTTCGCATTGTCCTCTTCTTGAGCTCTGGAGGAAGAGGGTGAGCATCAGGTAGATTCCCATTCTCAGGTGTAGGAGTGGAAACACTGCTCCTTCTCCGTGGCAGCATTGTTGGCGGTTCTTCCTTTGGTAAGGTAGTCTTTGCCGCTAGTGGGAAGTTAAACAAAAAATGTTTGGGGTTTAAAAATAGTAACCTTGTTGCTGTACATTTATTTCACCAACCTTTTACAGATACTGTCCCTGTGGTCTCTGCACTTCCTGCTTGGCATGCATAGCTGCCACTGTCCTCAGGACGGATCTCCTTAATATGAAGCTGGAGGTTGCAGCCATCCTGCTTCATCTCATACTTGCTGCTAGCTTTTAGAGGCACTGTGTTCTTCTTCCACTGCACTGACACTGCAAGTTTAGACAACTCACAGCACAAGACGGCCGTTGTTCCCTCCTCTGCCTCTATACTTTGTAGGTTTGTCTTGAACAGTGGAAGGAGCTCTACATAAATACACACATATCATGGTAAATGGTAGAGGCCTGAAGACAATGGTAGGACTCCAAAATGATCATCATGGCATCATAGAAAAAGCATTGCATGGGTATAACACACACACACCTTTCACGGAGAGAGTTGCCATGGTTTCTGTAGCTCCTGCTTGACATGTGTAACTTCCACTGTCTTCAGCTTTGAGATCCTTAATGTTGAGCTGGAGACGGCAGCCAGCTTGTTTCATCTCGTACTTCCGGTTGGCCCGTAGAGGCAGTCCGTTCTTCTTCCATTGCACTGACACTCCAGGTTTAGACAGCTCACACATCAGAGAGACTGAGCCTCCCTCCTCCATCTCTATACTTTGTAAGTCTGTCACAAACAATGGAGGCAGCTCTGGGGGAATTCAACACAAGACAATTACATTATGATGCCAATATTATGTGATGCAGTGACAATCGGATGCACAAAAATCTAAATATACACACCTTTCACAGAAACAGTTGCCATGGTTTCTGCACCTCCTGCTTGACATGTGTAACTTCCATTGTCTTCAGGTTTGAGATCCTTAATGTTGAGCTGGAGACGGCAGCCAGCTTGTTTCATCTCATACTTCCTGTTGGCCCTCAGAGTCAGTCCGTTCTTCTTCCATTGCACTGACACTCCAGGTTTAGACAGCTCACAGCTAAGAGAGACTGAACCTCCCTCCTCCATCTCTATATTTTGTAAGTCTGTCACAAACAATGGAGGCAGCTCTGGGGGAATTCAAAACAAGACAATTACATTATAATGACAATATTACGTGATGCAGTGACAATCAGATGCACAAAATTGTAAATACACACACCTTTCACTGACAAAGTGGCCACAGTCTCTGCACTTCCTGCTTGACATGTGTAGCTTCCACTGTCTTCAGGTTTGAGGTCCTTAATGTTAAGATGGAAAAGGCAGCCATCTTGTTTCACGTCATACTTTCTGTTGGCCCTCAGAGGTAGCCCGTTCTTCTTCCATTGCACTGACACTCCAGGTTTAGACAGCTCACAGCTAAGAGAGACTGAACCACCCTCCTCCATTTCTATATTTTGTAAATCTGTCACAAACAATGGCGGCAACTCTGGAGGAATTCAACACAAGACAATTACATTATGATGCCAATATTATGTGATGCAGTGACAATCGGACGCACAAAACTTTCAGTCCTCACACCTTTCACTGACAAAGTGGCCACAGTGTCTGCACTTCCTGCTTGACATATGTAGCTTCCACTGTCTTCAGGTTTGAGATCCTTAATGTTGAGCTGGAGATGGCAGCCATCTTGTTTCATCTCGTACTTCCTGTTGGCCCTCAAAGGCAGCCCATTCTTCTTCCATTGCACTGACACTCCAGGTTTAGACAGCTCACAGCTAAGAGAGACTGAACCACCCTCCTCCATTTCTATATTTTGTAAGTCTGTCACAAACAATGGCGGCAGCTCTGGAGGACAATTACAGCACAGCACAAGACAATTACATTTCTAAGGCAAGATTGGGTGATGCAGCGACAATCGGACACACAAAAATCAAAATATACACACCGTTCACAGAAACAGTTGCCATGGTTTCTGCACGCCCTGCTTGACATGTGTAACTTCCACTGTCTTCAGGTTTGAGGTCCTTAATGTTGAGCTGGAGAAGGCAGCCATCTTGTTTCATCTCATACTTCCTGTTGGCCCTCAAAGGCAGCCCGTTCTTCTTCCATTGCACTGACACTCCAGGTTTAGACAGCTCACACTTCAGAGAGACTGAACCTCCTTCCTGTATCTCCACACTGTTTAGTTTCACTTTGAAGAATAATGGTAGCTCTGGAAAATATGGCACATAGTTTTGTAACATGTTTGCCTCTTAATGCACACGAAAGAAAATCTGTGCATTCCAAGGAGAAGCATAATAGAATGACTTTTCCACCCAACATACAGTGCATTTTGCAGAAATGAGATACAATTCCAAAATATGAACATGTAGTTAACTACGTTATTTGGATAATTTAGTTGTTTTGTACCCAATGGTAGTTCAATGTAGAAACATGTACATGGACAAAATGTAAACACCTCTCACGGCTACAGTTGCAGAAGTCTCTGCACTTCCTGCTTGACAGGTATAGCTTCCACTGTCTTCAGGTTTGAGGTCCCTGATGTTGAGTTGGACGAGGCAGCCATCTTGTTTCATCTCGTACTTCCTGTTGGCCCTCAGAGTTAGCCCGTTCTTCTTCCACTGCACGGATGCTCCAGATTTAGACAGCTCACAGCTGAGGACGGCTGTATCTCCCTCCTCCAGCTCTGTATTTTCTAAGTCAGCTTTGAATGACACTGGGAGCTCTGGAGATGCATTAATGACATGATGTTGACAAAGAAAGAAATGTTAAATGCTTGAGATGAATAGGAACATAATTGCTGTGAAGTATTCTTTGGCCACACCTCTTATGGACACAGTTGCAGTTGTCTCTGCACTTCCTGCTTGACATGTGTAGCTGCCACTGTCCTCAGGTTTCAGCTCACTGATGTTGAGCTGGAGACGGCAGCCATCTTGTTTCATCTTGTACTTCCTATTCGCCCTCAGAGGCAGTCTGTTCTTCTTCCATTGCACTGACACTCCAGGTTTAGACAGCTCACAGCTGAGACAGACTGAACCTTCCTCCTCCACCTCAATATTTTGCAAGTTTGTAACAAAGAATGGAGGCAGCTCTGCGGGAATTCAACACAAAATGATATTAAGGTGAGGCAAAAAATTGCGGGGTTTCAACCATGTGACCTAGAGGCAGTTCCGGTGAGCAGACGGGGGGGCAAGCATAAGCTACAGCCACATATACACTCAATATGTTTGTGCAATATTTTGTAAATTAAAGTGAATAACGGTGCATGTCATTGAAATGATTTGCTCCAATTGTGTGAGTGAAGACATGAAATAGTTGAAAACAAGACAATCGAAATGCAGTCACAGCTTATCTTCAGCATCAGACACAATTAAAATAATGCTTCTAACATCAAACTTCTGTTAGCGTTCTTACACCAAATCAATCTGCATGAATACATTCTTGTATGTGTCCATTGTTTCGCCACAAAGTCTTAGCTCCATCGCCAAGTTCCAGTCGAATTTCACGCAGTCTTGCCGGCCTATTAGAAGCCCCGAAACCCGCCTTCTTCGTGGCTTCGCTTAACATTCTTCCAGGAGGCAAGTGTTTTTGCATTTCACATTTTCAAGCTCCAATGATGTTTTAACTTTAATTTTAGTATAAATCAGTGGTCACAAACCTTTTTGAGCCCGAGATCTCTGGTCTCGGCCGTGAACCTGCGCAAGATCTACACCGCCCCCCCACCCCCAGGATATATATGCCTATGAAAATATGCACAGTATATTGAAATATATTGATTTAAATTTTACATATATATGTTTTGTAGAAAGGCTTTTAAAGTCACACGGTTGCCAAGTGGCATGTTGGCCACACATTCTGGAGATCTGCAAGACTTGGGTTCGAATCTCCGCTTGTATGGAGTTTGCACGTGCTCCCCATGCGTGCGTGGGTTTTCCGGTTTCCTCCCACATTCCAAAAACATGCATGTTAGGTTAACTGGCGACTCTAATTTGTCCATAGGTATGAATGTGAGTGCGAATGATTGTTTGTCTACATGCGCCCTGCGATTGAGTGGCGACCAGTCCAGGGTGTACCCCGCTTCGTGCCTGAAGTCCGGTGGGATAGGCTCTAGCATACCCCACAAACTCACAAATAAGCTCCTCACACTTGGCCTGTCACCCTCCCTCTGTAACTGGGTGTTTAACTTTCTCACAGGCAGACCCCAGTCAGTCAGAGTCCACAATCGCACATCCAGCTCAAGAATTGTGAGCACTGGGACCCCACAGGGGTGTGTGCTGAGTCCGCTCCTCTACACGCTCTTCACCTACAATTGCGTGGCCTCCCAGAACAACACCAGCATCATTAAATTTGCGGATGACACTACAGTCATCGGACTGATCACTGGTGGTGTTGAAACATCATACAGAAGAGAGGTGGCGGACCTCATAGCTTGGTGTCGTGATAACAATCTCCTTCTCAATACAGAGAAGACTAAAGAGATGATCATCGACCCAAGAACAAGGGAAAAGGAGCCGCATAGACCCCTGTTTATTGATGAGACTGAGGTGGAGAGGGTGAAAACCTTCAAGTTCCTTGGCACACACATCAGCGAGGACCTCACCTGGTCTCACAACACCCAACAAATTATGAAGAAGTCCCAAAGGAGACTGTACTTCCTGAGAAGACTGAGGAAATTTGGCATGTCCACCACAATCCTGAGTTGCTTCTACAGATGCACTATGGAAAGTGTCCTTACCGCCTCCATCACTGTTTGGTACGGTAACTGTACAACACGTGATAGGAAGGCACACCAGTGGGTGATCGAGACCTCACAGAACATTGTTGGGGCAGCCCTCCCCTCACTGCAAGACATTTATAAAACCAGAGTCCTACGCAGAACACACAACCTCATCAAGGACAGCACACATCCACAACACTCATTATTCACACTCCTACCGTCAGGCAGACGCTACAGGAGTTTGAAGTCCAGGACCACAAGGCTGGCAAACAGCTTTTACCCACAGGCCATCAGGCTTCTCAACCAAGCACTCACACACGCCGCACGCAACACACACACACACTCATAGCACTTTATTTATTTATTTGTATTATTTATTTGCATTAATGTCTCTTCTGTTTTTGTTGCTTAATTTATTGGTATATATGTTTATGTGTTTATGTTTCTTATGTTCTTTTTCTTTCTTGTGTTTTCTTTCTTTTCTTGGGAGAATGAACAGAATAAGATTTTCATTGCATAGTATAACTGCTGTTTTACCATGCACATGACAATAAAACTCTCTTGAATCTTGAATCTTGAATCTTGATAAGATGCATAGAAAATGGATGAAGTAATGGGTTTTTTGAAGTAAATTAAAAAGTGATAGGTATTTAAAGCTTAAAGCTTTGTGTTATTGTTGGTTGTTGGCATCAACACATCAGCTTTTGTCATTGTGCCTTTTGCATTATTTTTACAATTTTTGCAGTTTTTTTAATTTTCTTTTTTTTCTGCAGTGATGCAATGACAAAGGTAGCAAAGGCAGATTTTCTATCTCCCTGTGGCTCAACCTGTAAGCTCTGCAGGGTGAGGCGCGTCAGTATACGTGTGTGTGTTCAAGGTAACTCCAGTCGGGATGCGTGCCTGGAGAGTGCAAGGCGTGTCTGTTGGTCCCTCTCCGGGAGGACACTGATGGAATAATACTTTTTTTTCTAATATTCTCCCGATAGACCGGTAAAGTTCCAAAGATTGACTCATGGCTCGCAATCAATGGGTTGGTGACCCCTGGTACAAATTGTGCTTGTTGCTCACGGTAAACTGAAACGTGTCCGTACTTGGCAACAGGGTTAGCAAACGCCAAGAAAGGTGGCTTCTTTGCATTTATTTGGTTGTTTCCTGAATTTTTTCCCTATTATGATGTACTCTCTTAGTAATTGCATTTCCCAAAATACATATTTGTACGGTTTCCAGATGAGAGAACGGTGAATGCGTGCGGCATTTTTGCTGTGATTTTAAATGACTTGTGGTTATGAATACGCTTGTTTGCCCCCCATGTTTTTGCGGCGGGGCTGACAGCAACGGAATGTGACGTCATATGAAACCCAGCAATATAGAAAGAGCCAAAGGAGTACCACTACAGTCAATTTATGTTCCGAAAGGTACAATCTAAACCAGCGGTGGGCAAACGAAGGTCCTTTTTTTCAGGACTACTTTAAACATCTGGGAGTTGTTTTGCTTTACTGCATGCTGAAGGTGTTATTTCAAGGTATAATGAAAACTCAAAAAGCTAAATAGAATTTTACAGGCTTTTACTGATATTATAAAATACTCAGAATGTAAATGATTAAATGATTCGGGATTTATAAAACTTAAAAAAACTATAAAACTGAACGTCCCTCCATAAACAGCAAAAATGCAACAAACAACAGGGTGAACCAGAAAAAAAAATGGTAAAAAAAAAACACACTTGCCAGATAAAACTTTCCTGCAGAAATTTGTCAAAAAAAGCTTTCCTCTCTGTCTCCCACCGTCACACTGTCTCACATTGCTCTGCAAACAAGCTCCCACTCTGCTTTGTATTAAAGACTAGTCTTCCCGGAGCTGCTGCGATGCAGTCCCTATGATTACTGTGAAGACCCGAATAAAACTGGAAAGCACAGACTCTCCAGCTTCAATAAATTTAAAATTATTTCAATAATTTAAAAATAGCAATGCAAATCCCATGGCTGGCTACAGCTTCCATGATGCCATAAAGGCAAAGTTACGAGCAAACAAGAGCAGTACCTTTTACTGACAAAGTGGCACTTGTCTCTGCACTTCCTGCTTGACACAAGTAAGTACCGCTGTCCTCAGGTTTGAGCTCGTTGATGTGAAGTTGGAGGAGGCAGCCATCCTGCTTCATCTCATACTTGTTCCCGGCTCTTAACGGCAACTTGTTCTTCTTCCACTGCACTGTGGCTTCTGGCTTCGATACCTCACAGCACAGGCAGGCGGAACCACCCTCCTCAGCCTTTATGTTTTGGAGGTTTTTGTTGAAAAATGCTGGAAGTTCTGGGAAAGATTTGATTCAACGTGAGGGAAGCAGACAAAAAATAAGAAGACACTGTGAATGAAACATACACACCTTTCACTCTCACAGTTGCAGCGGTCTCTGCACTTCCTGCTTGACATGTGTAGCTCCCACTGTCCTCAAGTTTGAGGTCCTTAATGTTGAGCTGGAGGAGGCAGCCATCTTGTTTGATCTCGTACTTCCTGTTGTCGCTCAGAGGCAGTCTGTTCTTTTTCCACTGCACTTGTGCTCCAGGTTTGGACAGCTCACAGCTCAGAGAGACTGAACCTCCCTCATCAATCTCCACACTCCGCAAATCTTTCTTGAAGAATGGTGGTGACTCTGGGTAAACGGGAGAGCAAAAAAATAGAACCCTTTTTTTTTCTCCATCAAAGAAAATACATACATGTCCAATTCAAAATAAGTCAGCCAACCAACGATGTAACACCACCAAAGCAAAGCAATAAAAATAAAAACACTAAATAATAAGTACTTATTATTATTAATAATAATAGTAAATGACAAACAATTCTAAAAGTAAAAAAAAATAATAAAAAGAAAAAGAGAAAAAACTAAGCTGTATCTACAATGTACATTTTAGTTGTAATTTTGTCTTCATTCTTAATTGCACTATAGAAATTTTATGGATTTAACCTATTAAATATGGACATCTCATCTCTAGTAGTAAAAGTTCATTTCTCCATTTCAATAACCTGTTTCAAGGTTGTTGTCCATGATTTTCCTCATGATTTTCCTCTCCACATGCTTACTCCCTCAATCATAATTCAGATTTGGGAACATCTTGGGAAGGCCCTTTTTTGTACCAGAATGTTCCCAAGTGAACAAAGTAGGGTGCAGAAAGCCACTTTTGGACGAGTTTGGTGCGGAAGAACCGGAGAACCCTGACCTCAGTGCCATCAAGCATCTTTGGGCCAGAGACTGAACTACAGTCATCCCTTGGTATATGCCGTTTTTCTGAAATTAATTAATTAATTAATGATTGCTGTATTGTGGTAGACTATGGTCTATTATTAGTCAAAACATATTGAAATACAAGTAATATATAGTACTCTGGCCACTAGGTGTCAGTAATGTTACACTGATGAGACATCCAGCCTTATTACATTGCCATCACACTGCATGTAGACTGACTGCCAAGCCAGCCGAACCGAAATACCATGGCTGGAAAAAAAAGGTTATCTTCTCATTCCATGTGGAAGTGGTAAGTTTTTGGCTTCTTTGTTTTTCTCCCCCACTCTGTTTGAAACCCTTTCTAAAGTTTAGAAGAAATACATTTGAGGCTAACTGAGGCTAGCTTGTTAGCTAGGTCTTGAGTCCCTGCAGCATAAGAGTTGTGCACTGCAGTGTAAACAATGAATAATAGGAGTGCAAGGGTGACTATAGGGGTGTTATTTATTTATTATAAAACCATATATGGAAAGTCCTAAACAGGTTTTCTATGCTCTAACTATGAAAATATTAAACCAATGAACTGTGATAAATGAGGGACGACTGTACAGTAAGCCCTCTGATCTTACAAATGTTCTTCAGGATGGATGAGCAAAAATTCCCACCAACACACCTGGAAATCGTATAAAATTTTCTCCACATTTCAGTTTCACCCTTGGAGTCCAGAGAAGGTTTTTTAGCGTTTTTACGTACTTTTGTGTTTCCGTCATTCGGTGGGAAAAGCCAGGCCTTTCAAAGTCATAACGCGGCAGTGTTCGCTTACCCTCTCCGGCTGCTGGTGATTTGACTGATTGATGACAAGCTTTTTTACAAACCTGTGGTATCATGTTTCCTTCACTACGTTTATATCAAGTCAGTATTCAGGATAAGGTCAATATTCTGGTTTCTGAAAAATTTGGAATAAACTGTTTACATGCGTGACGTGAAAAAAAAACGAAAAAAGCATGAACAACGCCTCGACATCATCGACATCAAACATCATGGCGCAATGCGCATCCTTTCTGCTTCTTCTTCCTGTGTACAAGAACAACAACAGCGGCACAGCGGATAATGAACAGCCCGGGGCCGCTAGCAGTCGCCTTTGTCTGCGCTTTGGTGCTGGTACTGGCCGGCCATCTATACTTGACACTATGCTGTCTCACTTTCTTCATTAATGGAAGGTGAGAACGTTAAGACATAGCAAATGGAGCCGGATCGGTGCCATCCATATCCGTGCCACCCGTTTCCACCAGAGTCCCACAGACACTTTGGGTGTCAGGGTCATGCAAACCCTGCTTCGTGCAACTCACCTGCTGATAGATTTTGCTATCACGGTGTTTCTACCATCTATAAACGACATACTGTAATGTTCCTGTCTTTCACCACACTAATGCGGTGGCTTGTTTCCTCCTCGCTCCAAAAGTGTGGGGTTTTGCACGTCGCCATTTTGACAAGTAATCCTGCCAAAGACACAGGATTCATTTTGAACAGCACATGTGCAGAACACAAATTAATGTTCCTTTCGATCAGGATACCACGATCGAAAGGAATACATGACCCAATATTCGGGTTAGAAAAGGAGTAACCCAGGGGTAATATTCGGGTTTTTAAAAACGGAATATATATTATGGTTTTTCAAAAGGGTTATTGGTGTTTTTGTGGCCGTGCACAACTGGGTTATTGCTAATATTCCAGTTATGAAAAGGTTATTTGCACGTAAACTTACTAATTGGCTGTTTACTTTCTCTTGCCTTTTTGGCTACCCATCCATCCATCCATCCATCTTCTACCGCTTATCCGAGATCGGGTCGCGGGGGCAACAGCCTAAGCAGGGAGGCCCAGATTTTCCTCTCCCCGGCCACTTCGTCCAGCTCCTCCCGGCGGATCCCGAGGCGTTCCCAGGCCAGTTGGGAAACATAGTCTCTCCAACGTGTCCTGGGTCTTCCCCGAGGCCTTTTACCAGTCGGACTTGCCCTGAACACCTCCCCAGGGAGGCGTCCGGGAGGCATCCTGACCAGATGCCCAAGCCACCTCATCTTGCTCCTCTCAATGCGGAGGAGCAGCGGTTCTACTCCGAGTCTCTCCCGGATGACAGTGCTTCTCACCCTATCTCTAAGGGAGAGCCCAGCCACCCTACGGAGAAAACTCATTTCGGCCGCTTGTACCCGCGATCTTGTCCTTTCGGTCATTACCCAAAGCTCATGACCATAGGTGAGGGTAGGAACGTAGATCGACCAGTAAATTGAGAGCTTCGCCTTTTGGCTTAGCTCTCTCTTCACCACAACAGACCGATGTAGAGTCTGCATCACTGCAGACGCCGCACCAATTCGCTTATCGATCTCGCGTTCCATCCTTCCCTCACTCGTGAATAAGACCCCAAGGTACCTAAACTCCTCCACTTGGGGCAGGATCTCATCCCCGACCTGGAGATGGCATTCCACCCTTTTCCGGGCGAGAACCATGGACTCGGACTTGGAGGTGCTGATTCTCATCCCGGCCGCTTCGCACTCGGCTGCGAACCGATCCAGTGAAAGTTGAAGTTCACGGCTTGATGAAGCCAGCAGGACCACATCATCTGCAAAAAGCAGAGACTCAATCCTGCAGCCACCAAACCGGAACCCCTCAACGCCCTGGCTGCACCTAGAAATTCTGTCCATAAAAATAATGAACAGAATTGGTGACAAAGGGCAGCCCTGGCGGAGTCCAACCTTCACTGGAAACGGGTCCGACTTACTGCCGGCAATGCGAACCAAACTCTGACACCGGTCATACAGGGAACGAACAGCTTGAATTAGCTGGTCCGATACCCCATACTCCCGGAGTACTCCCCACAAAATTCCTCGAGGAACACAGTCGAATGTCTTCTCCAAGTCCACAAAACACATGTAGACTGGTTGGGCAAACTCCCATGCACCCTCCAGGACCCTGCTGAGAGTGTAGAGCTGGTCCACAGTTCCACGACCAGGACGAAAACCACACTGCTCCTCCTGAATCCGAGATTCAGCTATCCGGCGGATCCTCCTCTGCAGAACCCCTGAATAGACCTTACCAGGGAGGCTGAGGAGTGTGATTCCACGATAGTTGGAACACACCCTCCGGTCCCCCTTCTTAAAAAGGGGAACCACCACCCCGGTCTGCCAATCCAGAGGCACTGCCCCCGATGTCCACGCGATGCTGCAGAGTCGTGTCAACCAAGACATGCCTACAGCATCCATGGCCTTAAGGAACTCCGGGCGGATCTCATCCACCCCCGGGGCCCTACCACCGAGGAGCTTTTTGACAATCTCAGCAACCTCAGCCCCAGAGATAGGAGAGCCCACCGTGGAGTCCCCAGGCTCTGCTTCCTCATAGGAAGACGTGTCGGAGGGATTGAGGAGGTCTTCGAAGTATTCTTTCCACCGATCCACAACATCCCGAGTTGAGGTCAGCAGCACACCATCCCCACCATACACGGTGTTGACTGTGCACTGCTTCCCCCTCCTGAGACGCCGAATGGTGGTCCAGAATCTCTTCGAAGCCGTCCGGAAGTCGTTCTCCATGGCTTCTCCGAACTCCTCCCATGTCCGAGTTTTTGCCTCAGCGACTGCCAGAGCCGCAGACCGCTTGGCCTGCCGATACCTGTCAGCTGCTTCCGGAGTCCCATGAGCCAAAAAGGCCCGATAGGACTCCTTCTTCATCTTGACGGCATCCCTCACCACTGGTGTCCACCAACGGGTTCTGGGATTACCGCCACGACAGGCACCAACCACCTTACGGCCACAGCTCCGATCAGCTGCCTCGACAATAGAGGCACGGAACATGGCCCATTCGGACTCAATGTCCGCCACCTCCCTTGGAACATGGTCGAAGCTCTCCCGGAGGTGGGAGTTGAAACTCCTTCTGACAGGGGACTCTGCCAGTCGTTCCCAGCAGACCCTCACAATACGTTTGGGCCTGCCAGGTCTGACCGGCATCCTCCCCCACCATCGGAGCCAACTTACCACCAGGTGGTGATCAGTTGACAGCTCCGCCCCTCTCTTCACCCGAGTGTCCAAAACATATGGCCGCAAGTCCGATGATATGACCACAAAGTCAATCATGGAAGTGCGGCCTAGGGTGTCCTGGTGCCAAGTGCACATGTGGACACCCTTATGCTTGAACATTGTGTTTGTTATCGACAATCTGTGACGAGCACAGAAGTCCAATAACAAAGCACCGCTCGGGTTCAGATTAGGGGGGCCGTTCCTCCCAATCACGCCTCTCCAGGTCTCACTGTCGCTGCCAACGTGAGCATTGAAGTCCCCCAGCAGAACAAGGGAATTGCCCGAGGGAGCACTCTCCAGTACTAACACAAGCACAAGAAAAATCATACAGTCAAGAAAAAACATAAGCACAAACAACAGTCAGGAACCGTCCCCCCACTCAGAGGCGGAGGGAAACTACCCTCTCGTTCACCGGGTTAAACTCCAACATGCCGGCCACAAGCCGGGGCGCAACAAGAATTGCCACCCCTGCCCGTCGCCTCTCACTGCTGGCAACGCCAGAGTGGAACAAGGTCCAACCCCTCTCAAGAGGACTGGTTCCAGAGCCCTTGCTGTGCGTTGAGGTGAGTCCGACTATATCTAGCCGGAACTTCTCAACCTCATGTACCAGCTCAGGCTCTTTCCCTACCAGAGAGGTGACATTCCATGTCCCTAGAGCTAGTTTCTGTAGCTGGGGATTGGACCGCCAAGGTCCCCGCCTTCGGCTGTCACCCAGCTCACTCTGCACCCGACCCCTTTGGCCCCTCCCATGAGTGGTGAGCTCATTGGAGGGAGGACCCATGTTGTCTCTTCGGGCTGTGCCCGGCCGGGCCCCATGGGCGTAGGCCTGGCCACCAGACGCTCGCCATCGTGCCCCTCCTCCAGGCCTGGCTCCAAAGGTCCAAAGGGGGGCCCCGGTGACCCGCGTCCGGGCAAGGGAAAACGTGGTCCAATGTTTTTTGTCATCATAGAGGTCTATTGAGCTACTCTTTGTCTGGTCCCTCACCTAGAACCTGTTTGTCGTGGGTGACCCTACCAGGGGCATCGAAACCCCTGACCACTTAGCTCCTAGGATCATCGTGACACGCAAACTCCTCTACCACGATAAGGTGGTAGCTCAGGGAGGAGTTTTTGGCTACCTTCCTATAATAACAAAATAATGGTGAATATTACTCATCATAAATCTGTTTTTACTTGACCGATTTTCACCATTGAAACACTCGTATGCAGTTTGCAATTTCGTCACAAGTTGAAAAGGAGTGTCTGTGTGGCTGCGTCATCATGCGTAACGTCACGAGAGCAAAGTTGAAGTATTATGACAATAAAGTTGTGATGTTCAGCGAAAAAGCCCATCCATCCGTTTTCTATGCCGCTTATCCTCACTTGGGTCGCGGGTATGCTGGAGCCTATCCCAGTAGACTTTGGGCGAGCGACGGGGTACACCCTGGACTGGTTGCTAGCCAATTTCAGGGCACATATAGACAAGCAAACATTCACACTCAACATTCATCGAAAAAGTCATAATATAAAAAAACTCAAGTAAAAACATGACGGACCGCGGGACTTTTTTTTTGGGGTGTAGGGGTGTCACGAGACCCTCTGTTCATGAGATGATACACGAGAATATAAAAAATATATGACAACATATTGCAATCTACCAATATAATTCCTACTATGTTACACTTCTGCACAGTGTGTTAATGCTACCGTGCCCGCCTCCACCCACCAAGACAAAGAGACTGTATGATTGACAAAAGTACTCAATCCATTCATTCCGTTGTTCTATGGAACAAACGCGCCAATGTGCTGAAACCAGTGCACAGAGTGAAGCCTCTTCCTGCTTGTTTGGAGGCGGGAGCTGAGGAAAATAGAGGCTGGCAAAATCAGCAAGTTAATTTTCATTTATGGTGTGATTAGTTCATTTATTTACCATCGTCCTAGGCCTTGTGCACATGACACATTGTTTTTCTGAACACGTTTTAATCTTGCGAGATCTTGTGACCACCCCTACCATTTAGTACATGTTCTTTAACGTAAACTGAGGTAAAATCAATGCACCTTTGACTGTAACATCCGCAGTTGTCTCTGCGCTTCCCGCTTGACACGTGTAGCTGCCGCTGTCCTCGAGTTTGAGCTCCCTGATGTGAAGTTGGAGGAGGCAGCAATCTTGTTTCATCTCGTACTTCCTGCCAGCCCTCAGCGGCAGCCTGTTTTTCTTCCACTGCACCGGCACACCAAGCTTGGACAGCTCGCAGTACAGGACAACTGAGCTTCCCTCCTCAGTCTCAACACTCTGCAGCTCTTCCTGGAAAAACGGAGGGAGCTCTGGAGAAGGGGAGAGAAAGGACACGTGTGGGCATGCCGGTTCAGCTCAGGTTGTGTCACCTGACTTCCTGTAATACCTGTCACAGTCAGTTTGGCAGTGGCCTGCACATCTCCTGTATCGCAGCAGTATACTCCAACATCCCGGGGGTCCGCAGCGTGGATGAGCAGTAGACTGACTTTTCCCTCCTGGTGTATCTCAAATTTTTCCCCGTTCCTGAGAGGAATGTGGTTGCGTCTCCAGGTAACAACGGCGGTGACGTCAGAAGTTGTGCAGGACAAAGTAGCTGTCTCTCCCTCCATGATTGTCACATCTTTAGGCATCTCTTCAAATAGAACTGGAAACAACAGCATCTCTTTAGTGAATCCTCACAACAGGTTTAGATGTTTAAATCTCTTCTTCTCACCTTTGGGCTTTGGTACCACCAGAAGACTTGCAGATGTCCTTTCATCCCCGACCACAAACGCCACAGTACCCGTCTCCTCGGGTGTTGTCATGGTGAGGACCAGACGCTGTTGGCGACCCTGGCATGTCATCTGGTTCATCTCGTTCCTCTGCAGCGGGCTTGAGCCTAGCCACCACGTACCCTCACTCACGTTGGCATGGCTGAGCTCACACGCAAACTTGGCGTCCTCCCCGGCTGTCACCGTGACGTCTTTAAGCGCTGTAACAATTCGCACTCGCTCTGTGTTGGACAGAAGGTAGATTAAGGTGGTTTTGCAGAGCTGGAGCCTACATAAAGGAAAATAAGTGACAGGGTGACCGTGCTGTTGCCACATACCTCTTACTACCAACTTGGCAGTGGTCTTCTTGCCCCTGGTGATGCAACAGTATTCACCTGCATCTTCCAGACGCAGCTGCTTGATCTCCAGCATATGTGTGGCTCCTTTTTTTGTTAAACTCACTCGTCCCCCTGCTTCAATCACAGCGTTGTCTTTCTTCCAAGTGACCGGGACGTTAGCGCTAGAAACCTCACATGACAGAAGCACTGATTTGCCCTCCATCACCGCTTGGCTGTCCAGCTCCTTCTCAAAGAACACGGATGCCGCCGCTACAGCAGAAGAACAAGAGATGCTGATGCTCACTTTCAATTAACTGTAACATTTACTGACTCACTGTCATCAACATAACTCAGAAAATTGGCGTGTGGTATATTTTGCCGTAATTTCAAAGGAGTCAGGGTTTAGGCAATACTGTTTACTACTACACTTGCACTGTTTACTGTTTACACTTCCAGACTGGCAAACGCTCTCGATTTGAAAGCACCGCTGCAGCCTTGTTTTGTTGGTATACTTCTTGTCGGCTCAGAGACAAAAATACTTAACACTTCTTATGTCCTGCCATGGACAGTCAGAGGAGGATGAAAAGTAGGATTTACAGTCGATTTTGCGGGGGTTACTGTCGTAAAAATGTCTCCAAACCCTCCTGCTCGCTTGAAGTTGAAGTTTGGTTCAACATTTGCAAAAGAAGTGACTGATTAATTACAATTCAGTGACAGAACCCTTCTCTCTTCAACATGCCTCTCACACTTATTAAACGCTTTTTAAAGTATAAAATGTATAGCTACTCACCACTAAGATCGATGAACGGATGAGCGCTAGTGATGGAAAGTTCGGCTCTTTTTAGAGAAGCAACTCTTTAGGTTCGGCTTCTAAAAAGAGCCAGGACTAAAGGCTCCCAAACAGCTCAGATTTTGTTCAAAGTTATTTCTTACCAAAGTACAGGTAAGATGAACTTCTGTCTGCCGAGGAAATGGCATATTTTTAAAAATACAATAATGTGTTTTGGGACGTCTCCCACACCCTTGAAACACTGATTCCAGATCAAATAGGATCATTTTGTCTTGTTATTGAATACATGATCAGTTTCTAATACTGCAGGTATTTAGGTACATATATCAGATGTTTGTTTTTTTCACCTTGACATGTTTCGACTGTCATCTGCTGTGTTTTGTTTTGAAGGGTCACGTGACCACTGTCAGGTATCGAGGCGTGGCCAACCCATTCCATGCCCCCACCCCGTGATGACATTCAAAACGAAAGAAAACGTCTGACTGTAAGAAACTGAACATATACGGAGTTTTAGTCTAAAGGGACTGAAAATCAATTACTTTTGCCTTTAAACATAACTGAAGTTAACTTGGCAGGTTTGAAAAATATGTTTTTCTTAATTTTTCTCAAGCTGCTGCTCCTTCTGGTGCCTCCCAGTTTGAAAACCTCTGATCTAGTTAAAGGGGTTTTTAAAATGAGACAAAATAATTGTTATTCACCCAAAAAAGACTCTGTATTAAATACAAATAGAATTTTCCAGCAACAGGAAAATCACTGTGGATGCCAAAGCTCCAAAAAAGGTGGGTCCTGATATCACACACTCCATGAACTCATAAATTGTGTGTCATTTTTGTACCAAATCCTAGTAAAAATCTTTCAGGAAGAAATAGAAGCGTGTATGATACCTCGCACGTTGACTTCAGCCGTCGTCTTCTGCTCGCCAAAGAGGCAACTGTACTCCCCGACGTCCTCCGGCTGGATGTTCCTGATGCTCATCTCCGCGATGTTCTCCTTCAGAGTCATGTGATACCTCCCTCCTTGATGGAGTTGGTCCTCCCCCTTCCACCACTGCACAGGACCCCCCGTCCTGGAGAGCTCGCATCGTAGGGTGACGTTGCCTCCCTCGGCAGCCTCCTGGTTCTTCAGACCAAGCTTGAAGGTGAGGGGGATAGCTGTGAATGCGGGACAGAAAAATATATAATTCTAATTCACTGCACACGGTCTTTTATGTACATTTCTGGCTTACGTGTAACAGTGATGTTGGCTACGGTCTTGACATCGCCGTAGATGCAGCTGTAGACTCCACTGTCCTCCAGTTGCATGTTCTTGATCACCAGCTCCAACATGCTGTTGCGGTTTTTGATCTGATATTTGAAATCATTCTTCAGCAGCTCTTGTCCTTTCCTCCACTCCACAGCAAGGGCAGGCTTGGACAGTTCACATGTCAACGTCACGCTGCTCTCCTCCTCCACTTTCTGGTTCTTCAACTTGGTTTTGAATGTGATGGGAGGAGCTGGAAATGCGAGTGATGTCATCAACACGTGGCTGTTCTTCATTGCGAATGAGAAGAACCGAGCACTCACCTTTCACCACCAGCTCGGCAGTAGATTGGCTGTCTTTGGTTTTGCAGGTGTATTTCCCAGCATCGCTCTCTTCCACGTTGTTGATGAAAAGCCTGGTGAGATTTCCCTCTTGCTTCATTTCATATTTATAACCAGGCTTCAGGATCACTCTTCCTTTCCTCCAGTCCACCGGAGCTCCAGGCTTCGACAACTCACACCAGAACACTCCGCTGTCACCTTCTTTAACCTCCAAGCTCTGAACTTCTTGGTTAAATGTGACAGGAAGCGCTGGGGAAAAACAACACATGGAAATTGAACACATGACAAAGTCTTTTCTGCACTAACCGGACACACAGGAGACCAAGTGGGGAGTAAGTTGCTGCTAATGGACTACAATGCTGATGGGGATGTCATACAACTTCATGTCAAAAAATCCAAACTATCCCTTTAAGTTTAAATTCGAAGCTAACTGGTTAGCTCGCTAGCTTCCTAGCTAGCGGTTGTTTCGTGTCTACAGGGCTCTAATAATGTTAGAAAGTCATAAACAGGTTTTCTATGCTCTAACTACAAAAATATTCCATTTATTGATATTGAATCCTATATCACAGCAATTCATTTATCGCGGTCGGCTCTGGAACCAGTGAACCGCTGTAAACGAGGGACGACTGTATAGTTCTTTTATTCCATTTAATTACAACTTTTTAGCTCTCAGACTGTGCTGAGTTTTATTATCTTTGTGAAGACTGAATTTTTGATGAATGGGATCTGTTTATGTGACGCCTACCTCTTACTTTGATATCCGCTGAAGTGACAGCTGTACCAACAGAGCAGCTGTATTCCCCAGCATCCTGGAGCGTTACATGTCCGATCAGCGCCGTGCACACCCTGCCCTCCTGCTTCAGCTGATATCGGCCTCCGTCCCTCAGGAGTTGAGCATCTTTCCGCCACTCCACCGGGACCCCCGGTTTGGAGAGCTCGCAGTGGAGCGTCACACCGCTCTCCTCCACGACTTCCTGGTTCTTCAGCTTTTGCTTGAATGCCACTGGAATCGCTGCAAGGGGAAATACGACGATGGATGGACGGAATATGAAATACAGATGCATAGTCCGATGATATCGACTACAACAGATGCATCAGAAAACCTGGCTTTACAAAGATAATTGAGGTATTCGTTTAACATGATACCATATTTATTATTGTGGTATGTCTCACCGGTGATGATAATGGTAGCAGTGCTTTTAATGCCTTCACAAACGCAGCAGTAAAGGCCGCTGTCTTCAGGCTGGCTCTTTCTGATGAGCAGCTCCAGGGTGGAGCCTCTTTGTTTTAGCTGGTACTTCTCGCCGCTGGTTAGCACCTTGTCTCCTTTCATCCACTGAGCCGTGAGCCCTGCTTTGGAAAGCTCGCAGCACAGTGCAACAACATTGCCCTCCTGCACTTCAACATTACTCAGTTCCTGCAGGAATCTGACAGGTCGTTCTAAGGGGAAAACGAGACGTGAGTGTCAAGGTACGTACTTTTTATTGGATTTTGGTGGCATTATCAAAGGAATCAAAGGAAGGAGTGTCCAAACTTTTTCCAGCGAGAGCCACATCGTGGAACTATCTCAGTATGGCGGTGTTTATCAAATTTTGTTGGTTCCCTCAAAATGTGCAGGTAGATGCCTTGCAGTAAATTTGCACTTTACAGTTGTGTTACACAGAAATGATGTCACTGTTTATAAATGAAGCTACATGTTTGTTACTGAAATGCTACACTCCAATAGTGACAGAAAGACACTCATTTGTTTACAGGAATATTGCGATAAAAGTGTCTTAAGCACACATTTGTTTTCAGAAATGCTGCTCTAAAATATTCTCACTCTCACATAGTCCAAGACGAGAAGTGTTAAAGTGATGGTGCCAAATAAACATGTTTTTTTTTTTTTCATTTTAAAATATCGATTTCCTGACCAATATATCGATAATCGCTGTATGGCCGTATCGCTGTATGGCCAACCTAATTTTCCAAATTATTTTGTTTTGTTTCTCATATTACAATTTTATTTATTATTGAAAAATGTTTTTTTTTTTAAGATTTCAACCCTAAGCTACTAAAATTACGTATTTTTTTCCTCATAATATTATAGTTTATCCTCGTAAAATTGCAACTTTTTTCTCGTTAGTATACAACTTTTTGTCAATATTTTGACTTTATCCTCGTAAAATTACAGTTATTTTTCCATGTCTTGTTTTTTATTATTATTTTTTAAAATGTAATACAGTGTTATGACTTTATTCCCAAAATATTTTGATTTTATTATAACATTTTCCCCAACCTAATATTACCTTTGACTTATTATTGAGTAACATTTTTTTTTATATTTCAACCCTACGCTACTAAAATTACGTTATTTTTTCCTCATAATATTACAAGTTTACGCTCATAAAATTGCGACCTTTTTTTCTGTTAGTGTACAACTTTTTTCTCTGAATATTTTGACATTATTCACATAATATGCCAGCCACCATTTCTAGTTTTGTTTTGTTTTTAAATTTTCCAAGTTTTTCAACTTTCTTCTTGTACATTTTCTTCTGGTACTACACTATTAGGAATTTATTCCCATGATATTTTCATAATATAAGTTTCTAGCCAACTTCATTTTCTAAAGATTTAGATTTGTTTGTTTCTCATAATATTCTGACTTTAAATAAAATCATTTTTCTTTAATATTTCAACTTTATGCTACAAACAAAAAATACATTATTTTCCTCATAATATGAATAAAATCATAAAATTACAACTTTTTTCTTGTAATATTTTGACTTTGTTAAAATAATTAATAATAAATAATAATTAATTAATAATATCATTTTAGCTGGCTTTTTTTGTTTTCTTGTAAATTATATGTTTAGAATGTACCTTGGACCAACAAAAAAAGGTACACATGGCCCCCAGGCCGCACTTTGGACAACCCTGCTGTATTTATAGTATCACTAACAAATCACGGAGCGCGTTTACAGTACATGAAAACAAAAATCAGGCCAGAAATGGCCCTTCGGCCGCACTTTGGACAGTCCTGCTATACAGTATAAATGGCATCACAGGCATTTGATGTGTGTCGATATGCACTTTTCAATCTTATGCATATTTAAGATATATATCTGTGATGCCAACCATGTAGTACTCACCATTCACTGCCACCCGAGCTGTCGTACTCTCTTCACCACATGTGCAGGTGTAATCACCGGCGTCTTCCAGGGTGACCTCTCCAATCGTCATCTCCAGTTGCAAATCCCTCTTCCTCATCTGGTGTTTGTCTCCATGCCTGAGCACCAACCCTCCTCTCCGCCACTCCACCGACTGGGCAGGTTTGTTGAGCGCACAGCGAAAAAACACACTGGTGCCTTCCGTTACCTCCTGGTTTGCCAGCAGCAGCGTGAAACGTGGCGGCAGACCTGTTTGGTCAAGAACAATGGCAAAAATGCATGGAATATGAAATATGTAGTGGAGGACCAGTGTTATTTAACTCTGTGTACTGTTGCAGCAATTTAATAAACAAGCTATCTCCTGGCTATCAAGCCATCCATTTTCTATGCCGCGTGTCCTGCAGTATGTGAAGAAAACATTGACATCTTACCTGGCCAAGTACTCTTACACAAGCAAGGAATCTGACTCTGGTTAAATTAGCTCTCACTGTACAGTACATACGACACAAACACTTAATATTCAGGTAATATATACAGCTAATATGCAGATGTGCAAAACTATAGGGTTCCAACTATAGGGGATCACACTCCTCAGCCTCCCTGGGAAAGTCTATTCCAGGGTGCTGGAGAGATGGGTTTGGCCTTTAGTCGAACCACAGCTACAGGAGGTGCAATGTGGTTTTCGTCCCGGTCGCGGAACACTGAACCAGCTCTGCGCCCTTGCAAGGGTACTGGACGGTACATGGGAGTTTGCCCAACCGGTCTACTTCGCTTCGTGGACTTGGAAAAGGCATTCGACCGTGTCCCTCACGGTGTCCTATGGGGGGTGGACCGGGAGTACGGGATTGGTGGTGTGCTAGTATGTGCCATTCGGTCCTTGTACAACCGGAGCAGAAGCCTGGTTTGCATTGCCAGCAGTAAGTCGAGCCTGTTCTTGGTGAACTTTGGCGTCCGCCAAGGCTGCCCTTTGTCACTGATTCTGTTCATAATTTTCATGGACAGAATTTGTAGGTGCAGCCAAGGTGTCGAAGTAGTCCAGTTCGGGGGACTTGGGATCTCGTCTCTGCTATTTGCAGATGACGTGGTCCTGATGGCCTCATCGGGCTGTGACCTTCACCGTTTACTGGGGTGGTTTGCAGCTAAATGTGAAGGAAGCATCTGGGATGAGACACAGCACCTCCAAATCCGAGGCCATAGTTCTTAGTCGGAAAAGGGTGGATTGCACCCTATGTTTGGGAATGAGGTCCTTCCCCAGGTGGAGGCGTTCAAGTATCTCGGGGTCTTGTTCATGAGTGAGGGAAGGTTGGAGCGTGAGGTCGACAGGTGGATCGGCGCAGCGTCTGCAGTAATGCGGTCGCTGTACCGGACCGTCGTGGTGAAGAGAGAGCTGAGCCAGAAGGCAAAGCTCTCAATTTACCGGTCAATCTATGTTCCCACCCTCACCTATGGTCATGAGCTTTGGGTCATGACTGAAGGAACAAGATCACGGATACAAGCGGCTGAAATGAGTTTCCTCCGTAGGGTGGCTGGACACACCCTCAGAGATAGGGTGAGGAGCTCGGTCATCCGGGAGGAGCTCAGTAGAGCCGCTGCTCCTTCACATCGAGAGGAGCCAGTTGAGGTGGCTCGGGCATCTAGTCCGGATGCCTCTCTGGTGAGGTGTTTCAGGGATGCCCAGCCAAGAGAAGGCCCCGGGGTAGACCCCGGATTATGTCTCACAGCTGGCCTGGGAGCGCCTTGGTGTCCTTCCGTTGGAACTGGAAGAGGTGGCCGGGGAACCGGGAGGTCTGGGCTTCCCTACTGAGACTGCTTGCCCCATGACCCGGACCCGGGTAAGCGGAAGAAAATGGATGGATGGATTTACATTCACATGTATTTTTTAGGTGAAAGAGCAAAGTTATTGCTGTACCATATGTAATCATAATAATAATAAATGAATTTAATTTGCAAAATATGTAAAGGGCCAATTAAATAAAAACAACCCGCCGGCCCAAAATGGCCCCCGGGGCCGCAGTTTGAACACCCCTGTCTTACACAACTGCCAGAAGATAACCAGATTGTCAGTGGTCAAGTTGAATTTTTAAACATTTTATAAAAAAACGATTACAAAATAGTCTAATATTCACATTTCATCGAGAGAACAGCAGACATATGTACTGTATGTATGACTGTTTACAGAAAAGGTTCTTCACTTCCGGTTCACGAACCAAAGAAGAAGAAAACGAAGAAGAGCGAACCCGGACTGAATTAAGTGATTTGGTTGCAGATTAATACGACACTATTTATTCGCTATTCCGTATGCTAGTCAAGTTAGCTAGTTCGTGGCTAACGCTAATACAAAAATGTCCCGTTAAGACTGCACGGACGCCGGAGGAGATTGCCTGCTGTGGACGTCAGGGGAACTTCAGGTGACTTTTGGTAGTGACGGAAATTTTGGCTCTATTTAGAGATCCAGTTCTTTTGGCTCGGCTCACTGTGTAAAATGGCTTGCTAATGTAAAAAATACATGATATCAAATGTTTACTAATTAAATGGATTTACTTAGGTTCTCAATGAACGGCTACAAAAAATATATTATGAGAATATATTATAAAACCCAAAAAAGACCGATCTCAATAGACACGGTTAAATATCTGCATGCAAATTTCTAACGATTTACAATCAAACAAGACAACATCACAAAATAAAACACAAATTAAAACATGCAAAACAAGGTAAGAGTTGTGTCTTTACTGAAGAAAGACAAAAATAAAAGTGCCTCAGAATTGAGGGGCTGATCCTGTTTCTCCTGTCTGTTATGATAAATGAGTAAAAACACCTTAGTTAAGTTTAAAACTACAAATAAACTTGGTTCTTGGTTTGTTAATTTAAAATTGGCCCTTACTTCATCAAAATAAAATAATTTGGATATTTTATCTCGGCCAGCGCCTCTCAAAGTCTAGACTCGCCTCCAGCCTCCTCCTTGTATCTTGCAGTTAGGCCTACTTGGTATATCTCCCACATGGTTCTCCCATCACACTGACAGGTGTCCCAGTGAAGCTTGAGTGTAATGAGTAGTAATTTAATGAAGATTAAGAAACACTTATGTTGTAGATCAACATCGTGCCTCGCGGTTGCGTGATTCATGGACGCGTAGAGCTCCACTATGCCCTCAGTGTGCCACGGGAGCTGACAGTGCACTGACCTCTTGTGACTGCTTTGGGGTGACGCGGACCACTCAGCAGCGGGTGCTGCTGCTCAGTAAGAACACGAATTGTAGAACAAGGTGCTTTCACTTTGAAGTCCCCAAATACCAGAAAACTCTCCATCGACGCCAGCAAAAGTTGCTACAATGGTGTTTAACGCCGCCCCTCCACTGTTCAGTGTGGAAACAAAGATTCGTTCGCAACCGACACGTCACTATTTATGGGAGATATTTCATTCTGGAGGATTTGTCCTGCTTTGCTTCAGCCAAAGGACGATAACTTGTCATTACTGTGTGACAGGTACATGTCTTAATTACCTACTCGGCTAGCTACCTAACTAAGCAAGCTGTTTATCTTTTAATATGTTTCATTTAAATCACAGATTCACTTAAATCAGGGGTGTCCGAAGTGCGGCCCGAGGGACGTATGTTTCCTGCAGCTATTTTTTTATTTTATGAATAAAATGAAACCAAAAAATCCATCAAAAACGGGAAAAATATAGGCTAAAAAGGCTAAAAGGCTAAATGTAACGCAGGGGTCTCCAAAGTGCGGCCCGGGGACCATTTTCGACCATATATTATCATTCCATTAATGAAAATAATGTTGACAATAACATCATTTATAGGCAATAATTTGTAGAACAATTATCGTACAGCAAAATTTGTTATCGTGACAGGCCTCGGAATGATCAAACACGCTGGCTTCAATTGGCGTAGTCTGTTCAAGCTCAATATGAGACGCGTCATTGTGGTGGCACCATGTGACTGAGTAGACATGCAGGATTTGCCACCGCACGCCAATCGGTTTTTGCAATCGGCTTTGAAAGGAATTCATCAGCAATCACCGATCACATTTTTTATGAAATCGGCTGACGTTGATCGGGGGCTGATTGATTGGATCATCCCTAATTCGTATATTTGAGAGGCTGAAATCAGAGGATATATAACATTTTCAATAAAAAAGCAATTAATCCAATACCAAAATAGTTGCTGATTAATTGGATAATCAATTAATCACCGATGAATTGTTGCAGTTCTGTCTAGGATTAATCGAAACATCAAGCTTCAGATAAATCGACTAAGAAAATAACCCTGAGTTGCAGCCCTAGTGTCAATTACTTGTGGAATTTTCGGCATTCACTGGTGGTCCCAGGACGTAAAAGCGGGGATCTACTGTATGTTAAAATTCACAATAATTAGCGTTAGGAAGAACTAGAAGCATTACCTTGGACTGTGAGCTCGGCAGCAGATTGGCTGTCCTTGGTCTTGCAGATGTATTTCCCGGCGTCGCTCTCCTCCACGTTGTTGATGACCATCTTGGTGTAGGGACCCTCCTGCCTCATCTCGTATTTGCCTCCACTCCTCAGAAGTACTCGACCTCTCCTCCACTCCACTGGAGCTCCAGGTTTGGAGAGCTCGCAGCATAAAACCCCACTGTCACCCTCCTTTATCTTCACATCGTGGAGTTCTCGTTTGAAGGTGACAGGAAGTGCTGTTTACAGCAACACAACGTGAAAGTTATCATTGGCACGTAAGGATTTCGGCAGGTTCTACCAGTATCGTTTCACTTACATTTCACTTTGAGCTCAGCGGTGGTTTTCTCGTCTCCTGTGACGCAAGTGTACCTCCCTGAATCTTCCACTTGAACGTTGACAATGGTCATCTCAGCCGTCTTCCCCTCCAGCTTAGTCAGATATTTTCTGTCCGACACCTCAGATAGCGCCTGTCCGTCTTTCTGCCATTGTACCTGGGCATCTTTTTTTGACAGTTCGCATCGCAGCGTCACGCTTTGGCCTTCTTCTGGCTCCTGGTTTTTCAAGGTCACTTTGAATGTTGCGGGAACAGCTACAAGAAAATGTGCACAAGTGAGAACACGGATTCAAAATGCTATTGAATTGTACGGATGATGTTGTGGGAGAACTTCAAGAGGCATATCCCAACCAAGACTGCAATCGGGGCGTGTCCCAAGACGGTCTGTAACTGTATCGGAAAGATGTGGGTGCATTGTTGTCGTGAATAGCAGTTCAGTGCATTTTTGGTAAAAAAAAATATTTTATTCAATTTTGTTCTTTAAAAATAGGCTGTTTTTTCACAGAGAACATAGCTTTTTAACATTATTAGAGCCCTCTAGACATGTAATACCACCCCTATAGTCACCTTTACCCAATATAGTAGACATAATAAGAGAAAATAAGACATATACTGTAAACTGTAAAGAAGACATAATACAGATTTACGCATTAACTTAACTTAAGCTCCTTGCTGTTGTACTATGCACATGACAATAAAACTCTCTTGAATCTTGAATCTTGTTGTTCTTTTTTTTTTTTTTACTTCCTGTTCTGGACAGTACTAATTGTCTCAGCAATGTGAGATTACTGACATCTAGTGACCAGGGTACAATGCTACATATCACTCTGAATAAAATTTTTTTAATTTTCTTAAATATGCATGTTTCGACTAATAAAAGGCTGTACTAAACCACGAAACAGCAACGCTTTGTCAATTAATATATTTTTTAAAAGACGTGATAGCGAAGCTGCAAAATTTAAGGTGCGATGTGGCGAGGGATTACCGTACCACCGTTAGAAAGTCCAAAATTTTTACATGTTTGTGATCATGTTTTTTCGTAAAGCATTGATTTTTCTCACTGTTTTCAACGGTCCTTCAACGCACCATCGTTGTGTGCCGTGAGATGCAAAAGTATGTTTGGCTACTTTAGCACTAGCTTCGACAGTCAATCCGGCCTCAAGTAAAACAAGGTTAACACAAGTTAACACACAAGTTAACACATTAGCATCAGTCGTTTTACCTAAGTCGTCCTTTTACATTCTCAGGGAAACGCCTTCTTTAGCCTGCCAGCCTCTTGCACTAGCCTGACGACCAGGCTAAAGGCTACACGATTCCATCTCTCCATGGATCATCTCACATGATCATTCATTAGTGGTGATAACCTATACATTTTATACATTAAATGTGATTATTAAGCGTGTGAGGCATATTTAGGCCTGAATAAAAAATGGCCACTGAAGAGCGGAGGGGAGTGTGAATCTAATCTAATACGGTCGTCCCTCGCAGTATTGCGGTTCGATTGTCGATTATTAGTCAAAACATATTGAAATACAAGTGATATGTAGTATTATGGTCACTAAGCGGCAGTAACGACACAAAACATTGAGACATTAGCTTACATTAGATTACCTTAACACTGCATGAAGTCAGCCATGGTATGTCCCACATGATAGAATGAAAAAAATTCTCCTCCCATTCCGTGTGGAAGGGGTAAGGCCTCTTAAGTTTAGATGAAATCAATTTGAGGCTAACTGGTTAGCTCGCTAGCTTGCCAGCTAACGGCCGTCTCGCGTTCCTGCAGCATAAGAGTTGTGAAATGTGATGTAAACAATGAATAATAGAAGTGTAAAGGTGGCTATAGGTGTAAAAAGGTGTAAAAAACCTTATGTATGACGTCATAAAGAGGTTTTCTATGCTCTAAGTACAAAAATATTCTATTTAATAACTTTGACTCCTTTGAATTAATTTATTGCGGTCAGGTCTGGAACCAATTAACCACTATAAACGAGGGACGACTGTAACACCAACACTGGAGTGAGCCTTGTGTCAGAACCCAGAGAAAAGCAAGGGTCTGCTGTAGTGGGGAAAAAATGCCACACTGGCTCAAAAATAAGGAGACCTCTCAAAATCAGAGATTAGAAAAAGGCATTGTTGTGTGTGAGTGACAAGAAGAAAAAGCTCTGAGTCACTTCGGGAGAAGTGGGTGGGCGTCAGGTGTTGGTTGGCACCGCAGATATGAGACAGCCACCCTTGGGACGAAACTCATTCAGCCACTTGTATCCGAGATCTCGTTCTTTCAGTTATGACCCAAAGCTCATGACCATAGGTGAGGGTGGAAACAAAGATTGACTGGTAAATTGAGAGCTTTGCCTTCTGGCTCAGCTCTCTCTTCACAACGTACAGCGGTACAGCGACAGCATTACTGCAGATGCTACGCCGATCCGCCAATCAACCTCACACTCCAACCTACCCTCACTAATGAACAAGACCCCGAGATACTTGAACTCCTCCACCTGGGGCAAGACCTCACCCCCAACCCGGAGGGTGCAATGCACCCCTTTTCCGACTGAGAACCATGGCCTTGGATTTGGAGGTGCTGAGTCTCATCCCAGAAGCTTCACACTCAGCTGCAAACCACCCAAGTAAACGGTGAAGGTCACAGCCCGATGAGGCCATCAGAACCACGTCATCTGCGAATAGCAGAGACGAGATCCTACGGCCCCCAAACTGGACTACCTCAACGCCTTGACTGCGCCTGTAAATTCTGTCCATGAAAATTATGAACAGAATCGGTGACAAAGGGCAGCCTTGGCGTAGGCCAACGTTCACCGGAAACAGGCTCAACTCACTGCTAGCAATGCGAACCAGGCTCCTGCTCCTCCTCCTTATATTAGGATCAATAAAAAGTCCGTACAAATTAGCCACAACAATAAAAACCCTCCCATAATGTATAACATACCAAGAACTTTAACGGTTGCCTTTGTCTTCTGGTCTCTACAGACACAGGCGTAGACACCGCTGTCCTCCGGTAGAGCGTCTCTGACAGTCAGCTCCAGCACAGAGCCCCTCTGCTTCATCTGGTACTTCTCTCCATTCTCCAGCAGCTCCCCAGCAAGCCTCCATTCCGCAGCGATGCCAGGTTTGGAGAGCTCACAAGACAGCGTGACATTGTGTCCTTCCTCCACTTGAAGGTTCTTCAGCTTTTGCTTGAAGGTGATGGGGAGAGCTGGGAAGCAACAGCAGTAAGCAGTGTTAGGACCGTTGCTTGTGAGTTAACGGCAGACATGCAGTATTTGGTAAATTGTTGTTTACTGTGGCGTAGGACTACACTGCATGCAGTGCATGTCATGGAAATGAGGTTTTACTGCAAACTCAAATTCACTACCAAAGTAGCCTTTTATATGGGAAGGACCAATAATTGTTCATTTAAATTAACAATTTAAATTAAAAACTGTATTTCATATTTAGCTTATAACTACCGTTCACAGTGACAGTCGCCGTGGTCTCAATGCTCCCACAAATGCACGTGTAGCTGTCGCTGTCCTCTGGTGTCACGTCCGAGATCCTCAGTTCGATCAGGGTGTCTCTCTGGCGAATGTGATATTTGTCTCCGTTCCTGACGAGCTCTTCTCCTCTCCTCCACTCCACAAAGAGAGACGCTTTGGAAAGCTCACAGCGTAAAGTTGCAGTGCTGCCCTCCTCAGTGGTCACGTTGCGGAGCTTCTGCTTGAAGGTGAGCGGTAGAGCTGAGGAGCCGACATCAAGGAATAATTAGGACCACTTGGGCAAGATTCTGAGGGGATTGGTTCAAAGAAAAGAATTCGCTACCAGTGATTTGGACAGTGGCGGATGTGAGCTGATCGGCGGACAAACACTTGTAAACACCGCTGTCCTCGGGCACAGCCTTCCATATCAAAAGCTCCAGCGCTGTCTCCCATCTCCTCATCTGGTACTTCACACCATTCTTCAAAGCTTCTTGTCCCCTCCTCCATTCTATTGGCACTCCAGGTTTGGAGAGTTCACAACGCAGGACGACATTGCTGCCTTCCTCTGCTTGCATGTTCTTCAGCTGTTGTATGAATGTAATCGGGATGGCTGCAAAGCAAGAAACAAATATAAAGAGCATGTTGGGGAATGATCCTTTTGAAGTTCCGTGGTGTTTACCGTGTACTTTGAGGCTTGCTGTCGTGTGGTGACCTCTGCACTGACAGGTATACTCCCCTGAGTCGTCTGGCTGGAGAGCTCGGATTATGAGAGAATTGATGGTCTTTCTTTGCTTAATCACGTACTTATCTCCAGACCTGAGGCTCTCCACACCTTTTCTCCAGTGAAACTGGACGCCCGGCAGGGAGTACTCACAAGTCAGGGTAGCAGTGGCACCTTCTTGGGCCTCTACGCTCTGTAGAGGCTGCGTGAACTCGGCTGGGATGGCTTAAAAGAGACAGCCGATTTTGCTGTTATTATTCCATATTCATAATTCATTCTGGCTGGCAAGCCTAACTGATACCTTTGACGGTGACAACAGCCCTGGTTGTAACAGATCCAGCACTGCACTCGTATACCCCGGCGTCACTTTGGGAGACCTCCCGAATGGTCAGCCGAGCCTCACAATCCGAACGACTGGCAAAGTACCTGGAGGAGTTCCACATCAGGCAGCCATCTTTGTACCACAGGATGTGACACGGCTTTGATGTCACGCAGGACAAAACGAGGCCACCTCCTTCGATAGCCTCGCAGTCCTCGAGCGCTTTACAAATGGTTGGACGTCTCTCTGGTGTGTGAAGATGTGAAGCCAGTTAATTTCATGCTTGTTTTTTGTGGGGGGGGCTAAATGGCTTAAAATTTCCTACCCATATTTCAGTCGTCCCTCATTATATTGTGTTTTTTCAACAAAAACAAATGAATAAATGATGGCTGTTTCGTGGTTGACTATGACCTACTATTAGTCAAAAAATATTGAAAGACAAGTTATACGTAGTATTTTGCTCACTAGGCATCAGTGATATTATGAGACAGGACGTTAGATTACATTACCTTTCACACTGCATGGAGACTGGCTGCTGAGCCAGCAGAGCAGAGCCAGCATGCCATGGCTGAGATCAAGTGGAAAAAAAGGTTCTCCTCTCATTTCATGTGGAAGTGGGAAGTTTTTGGCTTCTTTGTCCTTCTTCCCCACTCGATTTGAAACACTTTTAATTTTAGAACAAGTAAAATGGAGAGGCCAACTAGTTAGCTCGGTAGCTTGCTATGCTAGCGGTGGCCGTCTATTATGTCCCTGCAGTGATCCCGTAGCCCGCGCATTGTGATGTAAACAAAGAATAATATGAGTGTAAAAGTGACTGTTGGGGTGTTATTTCATGTCTCCGGGATTCTAATAATGCTAAAACCTGTTTTTCGAAAGACATAAACAGGTTTTGTATGATCTACCTATGAAAAATATTCTGTTTATTAATATTGAATCCTACTTTGGAAATTAATTTATCTCGGTCGCGGCTGGAACTAATTAACCGCGATAAACGAGGGACAACTGTAAAGTACAACTGTCATTGGGATGCTCGGAGAAGAGGCACAGCTTTGGGCTCTTCAGAATTTGTCTAAGAGGTACCAACACTGGGAGTTTGAATGTACTGAGAAGAAGGATTTTTGGGGTGTTTTTTGTTTGTGGAGAAGTTGTGGTGACCATGAAGAGTAAAAAGGACATCCGAAATATCTGAATTTGCGTTGGCCACACTAATTACAGATGTGGGGCGCACGCGTTGTGCACGACACCCAAAGGAGTTCGCAAGTGCGACATAAATTGACATTTTGCCCAAACCTGACATCAGCAAAATGTACAAAAGCCACACGTTGGCCAAATAGACGACGCATGAAGACGTACAAAGTGTGAAAGTTTGTCGTGCAACCTGAAAAAACTTAAGCGTCCGTAGAGTTTGTTTGACAAGACAAAGAACCTCCGCGGCCAATCTACGGCTCGAAAATCAGCACGTCACAGGCGTGCCGTCTGTGCGTTTCTTGCGTGTTTTTGCATGTGCTGGAGACCGGCCATAGAAGCCTGTATACGTGACCTCGGCTTTACAAACGTGTACCTTCAAAATAATCACTTGGTGTCATGGACTGGAAAACACAATGGGGCCATAGCTTGAGTCCTTCTCTAAGCCCATTTCAAATTTGACAGCGATACTACAAAATTTGAGTAGTTTTTCTGAAGTTAGGATCAGGCGTTCCAAAAGCGTGCCCTTTGGAAACCCTTTGTTACACTTGGTCAAAGTCTTCACTAACTCCATGCAAACAAAGCTCCATGGCTTCCTGACATTCTATCTTGTCTTTCAAGACAGTTTTGTCATGGCTGTTTATAAATTAAAGACAGAAAAACTGAGAATTTGAAGGTAATCGTCATTCATGGCTATGTTTGCGACTTGCGTAACATTTGTGTTTACGGAGAATGCTGTATACCAGTCGAATCTTTGCGAAATAAGCTCTCTAATGATGTACAACGCTCTTTGGTATGCAAATAAAGGGCGGTGTAAAACCCTGGATTTATCATGAAAATAGTAGATGGCCCGTCAGCGGCCTAAAACCCAATTAAATTGGTTAAGCAACACGGATGAAGACCAAGCCTCACCTCTCACCAACAGTGATGCGTAGGATCGTTTGTCGCTGGCTGCAAAGGAGATGGTGCCAGTGTCTTTGCGTGCCAGTTGTCGAAATGTGAGCGTGTGGTAGCCTCCCGACAACATTTGGATCTCATTCAGCTTATTGTTGTACAGCAGAGTCTCATCCAGGTACCACTTCACGCCCATGTAGTCACTGGGACAGATTTGACACCTGAACGTGACCGTGTCGCCTTCGAGGCACTCAACGTCCTCCAGTTCATCCAGGATCACTACTCTCTGGCCTGACAGATGGAAAAATTGACTATAAATCTCAGTTATTGTCATGCACATACAATCCATAGGAGGTTTAAAACGCATTGGACCATCCTTGTGAGGCCCATGAAGACTCCACATAGCTAAACTGTACTGCCTTAGTCGAACTGAACATCCCTGAGCAGCAGTGCTGAAGTGCTTGGCATTTTCCTCACCCTGCACTGTCAGCTGTGCGCGGCTCTGCATGGTCCCAACATCACACGTGTAGATATCCGTGTCCAACTTCTCCAGATATGTGATGGTGAGTGACAGCACCACACCTTTCTGCCTCATGACATACTTCCTACCAGACCTCAGCTCCATCATGCCCTTCAGCCAGGTCACTCGCTTGGCCGGCAGTCTTGTCTCACACTCGAGGGTCACTTTGCCCTTTTCCTCTGCTTGGGCGTCCTTTAACTCCCGTGCAAATGTGTGTTGCAGTTCTGGAACGGATACATATGTTTAGAAATTGTGTGCAAATGCTGAGAGATGCTGTTCTCTCCAATTCTGTGTTCCGGATCAGTATTTTTCTTCAAGAGTACTTACCTCTGACCTCAAGCTTGGCACGGGATGCAACCCCATCAGCCTGACAGGAGTACTCCCCTGAATCCCTGATTGTGGTGTTCTTGATGATCAGCTTTGCCAAGTTCTTCTCCACACTCATCCTATATTTGGGACCCTGCCTTATTAAATGACCGTTTTTCAGCCAATGGATGGTGACCTCAGGTTTGGTGATCTCACAGCTCAGCTCTGCATCCTCACCTGGCACAGTCTTGACATTAAGGAGATCCCTAAAAATGTGCACTGGCCTCTCTGACAAAATAGAAAATGCATTAGGGTGTACACTCGACATTTCCTGATTCCAATACTGGATATTTACCTTTGACAAAGAGCATGGTTCTGCAGCTCAGGTCTTTAATTGTAAAGACCACGTCACCAGCGTCGGTTAGAACCGCGTCTTTAATGCGCAACTTGTACTTGCGACCATTGTTTACAACCTGGAAACGAGTGTTCGAGACAACCACCTGACCGTTGATGCTCCAGGAGGGCTCATCACTGAGATTGTGAGAAAGGTGACACTCAAAAGTGCAGTTTTCACCTTCTAGCACGGACGTTGTCTTCAAGCGCTGGGCAAAAGTGATATGCAAGTCTGTAAATAGATTAAATAGTAAATACTGTTACCTAAACATACTCTGACCAGACATTTAATTTAGACTTCTCCTCAACCAACCATGCACAGAAACTTTAGCTTTGGTCTGGCTGGTGCCCAGATCACAGGTATAATGTCCGGCGTCATCTTTGCTCAAGCAATGAACAATCAGCGCCATGGACCTTCCAAACTGGCACAACTCATGCTTGTCATCAGTCGTCAGGACAATGCCATCCTTGCTCCAGACTGGGATTACAGACTCTTTGGAAATTTCACACTGGAGGCAGACCTCCCCTTGCTCTTCTCCAACTGCATCCTCAAGAGGTCTTAGGAAGACTGCAGGGCGCTCTAAAGAGAAGTAGTACAACGTGATTTGAGCATTAGCCAGAATATTTCTCTCAACTAAAAAAACATATATAAGAAAGTGCTTTATCATAGCTGACCTTTGACTTTTAAAGTTGTCGTCTCAGAAAGAAGACCAGCTTTAAAGGTAAGCCTGCTCTGCTGGGGCCTCAGCTTCTTCATGGTGAGGCTATGCATGGTGCCCATGTGCTGGATTCTGTTGATGGCATTGGAATAGATGCGGACGCTGTTGACCAGCCACTCCGCGTGGGCAACCACATAGTTGAGCTCACAGGCGAAGGTGGCGATGCCGTCCTCTTCGATTTCCACCGGTTCAAGGTGTCTCACTAACTTAAGCTTCCGCGCTACGATTTAAAATAGAGATTCAAGTGTCACGTACCGCTCAGCTCAGTAAATCGTCCTTTGACCTACCTTCAACTTTAAGATGTGCTGCGCTCTGTGAACCCCCCGCCATGCAGCGATACTGCCCTGCATCCATTCCAACCAGTCCATGGATGGTCAACTCTGCACGTTTCCCTTCTCTCCTCATGCTGTATTTGTTTGAAGTCTTCAAAGCTGTACGACCTTTAAACCACCGCACCACCCTGGGGGAGGGCGCAAACTCACAACGCAGAGTCACAGAGCTGTTCTCTTTGGCTTCCACGTCGTCCAAATTGTGCACAACTTGGAGGGGTCGCTCTACGGGAGAGAGTATACCAACTGAAAGCGATACTGACCACAGAGAGGATGTATTTAGGGAGGGTTGCTCCACCCACCTTTCACAGTAAGCTGAGCAGACGAACGACTCTTGCCAGCAACAAAAACCACCGGCCCCGACATGGAGGTCTCTGTGGAGGTGAGGCACAGGCTGTGCAGGGTTCCCTCCCTGTAGATATCCACCGCTTCGCTGGGCTCCAACACAGTACCATTCAGGGTCCATCTGGGCGGCCTCCCTGACTTCAAGCTGGTCTCTACTTGGAAGAGTGCAGGCTCTGGTTCCATCACTTCCACGGAGCTCATCCCCCGAACTATACTGATAGCCTGCTCTGCAAGGACAGCCACAATATACACTTCTGTTACCAGCCCAACTAACTGTGGAGGATACTGTATAGTAGAACCTCTGAAGTCCAACATCCCTGAGCTATTACAAAGTTGACCTCCTTAAATCTCAAAAAGCATGCGATGTCGGCATACCTCAGCAACTATCAAGAGGTCGACTCCATGCAAGGGTTTTGCTTTTTCAGATTTTTGTGGGGTTTTTTTCAACACTTATTCCAAAAGAAGGACCAGCCTCACCAACGGGTGTTACGAGAAGAAGAAAATACATCAGAAGTTATGTGAGGTAAGTGGACTTAAAACACCACACGCACCATTAAATAATAATGTTTCGAACAGTATTTACTAGGCAAATATCAGACCGATAACAGGAATTATGATGTCATACCAATAAATCCAATCATTAACCAATAGCTCCGATAACTGATCATTTAAAAAAAAAAAACGCTCCAATGAGGTGAGACTGTGTAGGTGGGTTAGCGTGAGCAGGTCAAGCACTCCTTTTCTCCTACGTGTGATGTGCTGTAAACACAAGTTGTAAACAAACGTAGTGTCAATCGTGTGGGATCTACCCGCTGCCTCAGACACACCGTGCGGTAGCTGTAACGCTCCGTAAACACGTCACCACGAGAGAAAAAAACATCGGCCCTCAACATACCAAAGCCCTGCAGCCACCCAAAAAGCCGGCGCCAGAAGCCGCCCGCCACAACGTCCTCCACACCGGCCCCCGTCGGCCAGCGAACCACTCCGAGCAACTGTTTGTACATCTGGATCAGTGAAGTCATGATATTTAGCAACGGTGAAAAGTGAAAGTATCTATCCATCTCTTAGCATCTGTCTATTTGTTTAATGACAAATCTCCAGGTACAGTTTGTCAAATCCAACTTTGTTCGAGTCGTTCTTACCTAGGTGTGCACAAACTGCAGTTAAATCAAAATTTGAAAAATAATACATACAAGAAGTTAATGGGTATCGGTCTTGAGAAGCAATATCGTCTTAAAAAAAGATGAAAAAGTGCCTGTATAGTTTCTAAAAGGTTTCATGATGCCAACAGTGTGACACTAGATTGGATCGGATGTCGATTAGCATCCCAAAATTAGGATCCATTTTGATCCACCGAATGTTACACTGTAATTAATACTGTATATACGCAGCACCTGTGCATATCTCACCCTCCACTAGAAGCTGGCAAGAGGTTTTGTCATCGCCTGTGTCACAGGTGTAGGTGTCTTCATCCGAGGAGCAGACGTCGTCAATGGTGAGCTGCCTGAAGACGTCTTGGCTGATAAGTTGGTACTTCTTGTTGGACAGGATCTGTTTCCTGTTCTTGTACCATCTGACTTGAGCGTTGGCCCGAGAAACCTGGCACTCCAGCAAGCCTCGGTGGCGATACATGGCTATCTTAACCCTCAGGGGGCGCACTATTTGCACTGGGAGCTCTGAAGATTGACAGAACAGGCGCAATTAAACACTTGGAGGCAATTATGTACATCTCAAACATCAATGCCTAGCCTGTTTACATTTTTTTGGACTTCTTATGAAAATGGATGCACTATAAATAGTACAGAGTCACCTTTTACGGTAAGAGTTGCATGAGACGAGACACGCTCGGCGGTGAATCTGATCTCACCAGCATGCTCAGGCCTGACTGACTTAAAAGACAGGGTGTGGGTTTTACCTGAAACCAGATTCAGAACAGAAGGAATTCTACTTCTCAAATGCATTCAGTCCAATCTTTGCATACTACGTGAATGAAAAGACTCCTTTACCCTGATGTCTGATCTTAATGTTGTCCCCATGTCGGATCCTGCAGTCATCCCTGTACCACCGACCGTCCACGTCCACCTGGTTGACCTCACAATGGAAGCTGATGGACTGCCGTTCCATTGTACTGACGTCCTCTAACTCCTTTACAATGTGGATGTCCCGAGCTGGGAGGGAATTCAAGAAACAATCCACAATTGTAAATATATTAAAAGAAAAGTTTCTCAATGTGTGGACTGTGGACTAGCTTAGTGGTTGATTCTTGAGACGTGTTGTTGGTAGTAAAGCAAAAATGCAGAATGCAAACCAATCTGCAAACCACACTTGCAGTCCCTTTTATAATAATTACAATAATACCCTTGTGTAGGGGTATATCCGGACCAAAACAAAAGACAGTCTACCAGTCCTCTGACCCTACCTCTAACAGTGAGTCGTCCGGACGTCTCGATACCGTTGGCCTGAAAAGAGATCAAGCCCACGTCTCCCAGAGCCACCCTATTCAATATGAGGGAGTGTGTCTTCCCGTGTGCACTGATGCGACAGTTGGGCTTTGACTTGAGCTGCATCCCATCCCTGGTCCACACTCCCTCGATGTAGGCCAAGTTGAGGGTTACCTCAAAGGAGCAGCTCTCGCACTCGGACACTTCCACGTCCTCCAAGCCTTTCATTACCTGTAGACGGTTCTCTGGATTACGAGGACACACAAGGAATTGAAAAATAAATCAATAAATAAGAGGTTTGTGCATGCGGTCTACGACCAGTGTTGAAATTGTCAATGAATGCAGAACATACTTGCAGCCGCTACTATTCCTCCAGGTATAGTGTCCGCCATACTGCCTGCCAAGTGTCAGATTTCTCTCTGGACCAGGGTTCCCAATGGGCGACAGGTAAATATCTACACGCAACAAAAATATAAACACGGTGTGTGAGTGAGCATTCATAATCCATCCACCTCGCGGCGGAGACGCCGAACATTAATCGTCAACGTGAGGCCGCATGTATAGCCGTTAGAACAGGCTATAAAAACCTCTGTACGCTCGTTAAGAAGCTGATTTAAACAATAATCGAAGGATAAGCAATTCCAGAGTAATTTACACTTAACATTCTACCATCTTTTGAAGGCAAGCAATCTTCTCCATGTTCTAAAAGTTCTCTATTTCATCTCCAAATGTTTCTTCCTCCTTGAAAACTATGGACACATTGCTCAAATCTTTGCTATAATCATTGTAAGCACCCTCCTCCATATTTGTTCACCTGAGCCATATTACCTCAATGAGGTTACTTCCGGAAATGATGCTGAGCTGCGAGCTAGTTCGCCATGGGTGGCGGCATGAACTATAAATGTCATTTTTGCAAATTTACCGTTCATTTTCAAAAATGGAACAATGTAGAAGATAATCCGAAAAAATATGTAACATATTTAAGCAAAGTTGATGTTGCGTGACACTTGGGGGTCAGCATTTTGCTTAAAGCTACTCAAGCCGGGCTGAAAGAAAAAACGTTAGTTACAAGAAGACCATTCCATTTGCTGTTATTGTACACCGCTGCAAACCACAAACACCATAATGAACATGTTGTAGTCGATCAAAATCTACCGTTAGTAACACAAATTCACCTACAAATGACCTTAAAAGTAACCACAAACTTGCACCAATCCCATCTCTCCCTCTGTAGTAGCCACTTAGTAGACATCGGCCAGTTGTACTGCTTCTACTTGACATTTATGTATTGCCGCTGCTGCTAATAATGTTGAAAAAGAAAGAAAATCAAAACGCGTACAAATGGAATCACTTTCAAACGGTGGATCGCCCGCGATGGCATGCTCGACCTCCCCCGGTAATGACGAGCGGCGTAATCTCTGTCACCTCCCTTGACTTAGCTCATCGCCACCAATATAGACTCGGCTGCGATGCTGTCTCTAACACAGGCTGAAGGGAAGCTTAAAAAAAAAAAAACAGAAAAAAGTTCCCACACGCTCTTGAGGTTGGAACCTGTAACACTCAGAAGGACCAGGATGTTTATTACTGTCCTACACAGCATCACAAAGGAAACACCATGTGTTATCATTTGTATTCAAGCAACAAGTTCTACTCCATAGGCTTATTGTCATAGCCAGGACAGTGACTAATTCCCCAAGAGTGAATCATCAAAGTACAGTTGCATATAATATTTGAACTAAGGCTGTAGCATTACAAGAGCATTCCTGGATGGAGTTATTAAAGACGCATGCCAAGCAACACGGAACACCCCAGATCATCAGCAGTGAGGTACGCACCTTCAGCTCAGATGTGCTCTGGAAAAAAACTCCATCTTCACACACACTCCTGGCACATGGTGATGATAATGGAAAACAGAGTACGTCATAGAAAAATACTGTGTATGTACATTAAGAAAAAGCCACCACAACCATACAAGCGAAAAAGGCCTCTCATATTAACAAAGTCAGCATGCGTGCGTATGAAATCTGACTCACACTCCCCGAAGGAGACGGCCCTTACACTACTTTCTCTTTTTTTCCCTCGTGCTGTTGTGATGGAGCGATTTAGTGAACAGCTGACACATCCCTCCCCGCATACTGACCTCCAAATAGCTTGCCGTCGGTCCGCTGGCAAAGATAGCTTCAATGGTGTGAAGCACAATGCTCGGCATCGGTGGAATAATGTACCAAAAAACGGCATTACGTGCATGATGATGATGACTTTGAACTCAAAATCGCCCTACGATTTTCAACACAACCTACGGCGAGAAAATGATGACAGTAAGATTGCATATTTGCTCTCACGTATTAAGCAGCTTTGCAGTATTCAATGCCGCTCGGCATTTGTCAGCATTCCTAAGCAATTTTCTGATCAAAACTATAAACAAATTTGAACGGGGTAGTTTTAATGAAATAGGGTCGATACCGCTCATTTTGTGGAAGTTACTTTCCGGGTCCACAAAAGTAGTAACTGAGGCGACCATAGAAATGTGTATCTTGACACGCAACGACGACGGGAGGTCATCATAAAGCCTCCTCCTCCTCTCATGGTGCAACTAGAAATAATACAAGTAACACGTGGATTCCTTACGGACCAGCTCTACACTCTCGGCAGGGTGCTTGAGAGTGCTTGGGGATTTTCCCAACCAGTCTACATGTTTTCCGTGGGGAGTACTCCGGGAGTGTGGGGTATCGACCGGCTAACTCAGGCTGTTGATTCCCTGTGTGACCGGTGCCAGAGTTTGGTCTGCATTGCCGGCAATAACTTGCACCCGTTTGCAGTGAAGGTTGGACTCCGCCAGGGCTGCCCTTTGTCACAGATTTTGTTCATGACTTTTATGCATAGAAATTCTAGGCGCAGCCAGGGCACTGAGAGGTTCTGCTTTGGGTTTCTGCTTTTTGCAGATGATGTTTTCCTGCTGGCTTCATGGAGCCGAGACCTTCAACTCTCACTGGATCAGTTAGAAGCTGAGTGTGAAGCAGCTGGGATGAGAATCAGCACCTCCAAGTTCGAGTCCATGGTTCTCGCCTGGAAAAGGGTGGAGTCCCATCTCCGGGTCAGGGATGAGATCCTGCCCCAAGTGGAGGAGTTTAAGTACTTCGGGTTCACGAGTGAGGGAAGGATGAAACGTGAAATCGACATCCAAACTGCAGTGATGCAGACTCTGCATCGGTCTGTTGCGGTGAACAGAAAGCTGAGCCAAAAGGCAAAGCTCTCATTTTACCAGTCGATCTACGTTCCTACCCTCCCCTATGGTCATGAGCTTTGGGTAGCGACCAAAAGGACAAGATCGCGGGTACACGTGAACGAAATGTGTTTTCTCTGTAGGGTGGCTGGGCTCTCCCTTAGAGATACGGTCAGAAGCACTGTCAAACTCGGAGTAGAACCGCTGCTCCTTCTCATTGAGAGGAGCCAGATGAGGTGGCTTGGGCATCTGGTCAGGATGCCTCCCTGGGGAGGTGTTCAGGACATGTCCGACCGGTAGAAGGACTCGGGGAAGACCAAGGACAGGTTGGAGAGACTATGTCTCTCAATTGGCCTGGGAACGCCTCGAGATCTGCCGGGAGGAGCTAGGCAAAGTGGCCGGGGAGAGGGAAGTCTGGGCTTCCCTGCTTAGGCTGCTGCCCCTGCAACCCGACTTCAGATAAGCAGTAGAAGATGGATGGATGGATGGATGGATGGATGGATGGATGGATGGATGGATTCCTTGTTTATAAATCAAATGTTTTCATAGCTAGAGCATAGAAAAGCTGTTTACGACCTTCTGCATATGGTTTTTAATATTACTAGAGCTCTCTAGACATAGAATAACACCCCTATAGTCTCCTTTCCACTCAAATGACCCAATATAGTAGATATAATCAGAGAAAGCCATTTAAGACAAAAATAAGACTCATGCTCATGTGTGTCTCAATAAATGTCTTCCGAACGTGTGGACAAGAAGTGTCGAGGATTCCGAGTTGAGTTTTAGCTGGAGTACGGCCATAACAGTACCTTGTGATTGTGACGATGAGAATGATTATTATTGTTATTATTATTATTGAGCCTGTTAAAAAATTACTTTTACTTAATTATTATTATTATTATTTAATGATTTTTAAAATGAATCATTAAAGTGAAATTTACTGTCAGGTAATTCTCCAATAAATTAAATTATTTTTTAAATTTTTTAAAATTTTTTAATTAATTAATTAATTAATTTTTTATATTTATAAATATAAAAAAGTAAAAAAATAATAATAAAAAAGTAAAAAAAATAAATAAAAAAAATAATTAAATTCTGAAATGGAAAGACTGATATAGCATACAGAAAAATTCATGACAAAAGTCTTGCTGCTTATCCGAGTTGTAGGAACAATAAAAAATAATTTCATTTTTAGTTGCTCATTTGGAATTGGAAATATGTTATATGAAAAGCAAAAGCCTCTAGATTAGGCTTATAGCGTATCATTCATTGAGTTTTATCATTTAATGAGGACAGAAAGGTCTGGTCGCATACCAAAATAACGGTATGACAGAAATAGATTTTCCTTTGAAAACACAAACATGCTACAAAAACAGGCCCGCACGCTGGCAGAGTGGTTAGCGTGTCAGGAGATCGGGAAGACCTGAGTTTGAATCTCGGCTTGGGCATCTCTGTGTGGAGTTTGCATATTCTTCCCGTGCGTGTGTGATATTCCTCCACCAAACTTGACTGTTTTCTGGGTGAATCTTGGCTCCATGCAGGTTTCAACAGGTCTTTTGCAGTATTTGCGGCAATTGGGATGCATTTTAAATGGATGATTCATGAGACAAATCAACCTTCTGCCACTTTTCACTGTCCATCCTTTCTGCAAGCTGTGGGCCTTAGCAAATGCAACGCCATTATTTAGGTGTCTCGAAATTCTTGCTGCCCAGAAACTTCCAAATCACAAGAGAGGGGAAATTCTTCAGAAGGATGGCGCTCCTTCTCATACTTCAGCCTCCACATCAAATTTCCTAAAAGCGAAGTGGGTCAAGATGCTCCAGGATTGGCCAGCCCAGACACCAGACATGGACGTTACTGAGCATGTGCAGGGTTAGATGAAGGACGAGGCTTGGAAGATGAAACCAAAGAATCTTCATGAAGTCTGGGAGTCGTGCTAGACTGCTTTCTTTCTTTCCAGATGATTTTATCAATTAGTTATTTGAGTCATTACTGAGACGTATGGATGGAGTCCTCCAGGCTCATGGAAGTCATATATCATATTTATTTCTTCTTACCAAGGCTTTACTTTATGTTCTGATGTTTTTGTAGCATGTTTCTGTTTTCAACGGAAAATATAATTCCTACCGGACATCATTTTGGGATGTGACAAGACTTTTGTCCAAGCAAAATCTGACTTTTCATTGAGTTTTATCATTTAATTCGGTTAAATGATAAAACTCAATGAATGATACAAGATTTATTTTGCTAAAATAAGCATAATCTAGAGGTTTTTCCTTTAGGCTATTTCTGAATCAAAATGAGCAATTAAAATGATTTATTGTTCCTACATTTTGGATACGCAACAAGACTTTTGGCAGGCACTGACAAAAGTTTGGAGTGTTTCTTTTTCGAAAGGTGCACGTGCGATAGTTTGAACGAGGTGATGATCATTTTGTCTTAAGTAAGGTTTATTCACTGAAGTGCACAATAATAATAATACTTACACCATCGCTACTGAAGAATGGCAGCACAGTGCTTTCATCTTATGCACTCATCTTGTCCGTTTATGGAGGTGACGTGTTCAAAAACAGGTGCACCGCACCTCGACGTCAGGGCCAGGAGGCGGGGGCATGTAGCTGACGAGAACCACCGGGTCCGAGTCGCCTTTGCGCATTGCCGACAGACACCTATAGTCTCCGATATGTATTGCGTTGCCGAATGCCTCGCCTTTTTAGACACTTTTAGGCAGACTGCCCCTTACTTGAAATATATACAGTGTGGGAAATTAGTCATTACGCTGTGGGGAGGGATTTTCACCAGTCTGGACACGGGACAGGCGAGGTCCATAAGGTGGATTGTCCCATGCAGGGAAATGATTTTCAAAGCCTTGTAATCTGTTTTGATTGGTCATTGGGCAATCTGTCATTGTCCTAAACAGTTCAAAGCGCATGCAACCCCCCACGGAGTCTCTGTGTTGGGACAGTTGAAAGGCCATAAAGAAATGAAGCAATAATGAGCGAGGTCATCTTTCGGAAACGTGCACATTTGAAGAGTGCGCATACGCACGGGGACCAGTCAGATGTTCACAATAATAAGTCCTCCACAGGCATTCATTCTACACTAGGTTTGAACTGGATAGGCAGACGGGGCACAGACTCAGGCTCGCCCGGCATTGTGTTGGCTCTGCTTGACAGACAGCTCCATGTGGTACTGAGCACTCCTAAATCCAGTGAAACTCTATCGACGGGGTAATCTCTCTGTGGCACAAAAAAACAGCTTGTCGTCAGCGAGAGAGGAATGGCGGCCTACAGGCCAGCCGCACTTGCCAGAGTTCCACCTGCCCTTTTATCACCGAGGGTATTTTTTTTAATTTGTGATAAATGGTACGGTTGTTTTGGGCCGATTGTTTTATAAAGCGAGTACCAAAGCTTATATAGATCGTCGTGGAGCATCCCATTGGGCTAAAAAAATCCCCCTGTCAGAAGAAGCAAGGCAATGCGAGGATGTGTTGAGTGGATTTTGAACAGCTGAAGTCTCCATCTAAGACATGAGTGTCACATTTCCCGCTGTGCATCCTTCTACACGTAACAGCGGTCACCGAAAAGTAAATGTTTTTGGAAAAAAGAAAGTTACTTTTTTAATGGGGCCCCAGACAAGCTGACCTGAAAGTCCAAAGGCATTTCCTGCAGGTGGTTGTAATAACACACTGTAATGTGTGTCACACGCAGGCAACTGGAACGGAATAACATCAGATGTCCTTGACTTAAGCCTTGTCAACAGTCCCGCACGTCTAATTACAGCACAGCCTTGAAGCGACTACTCGTCCCAATACTATAACTCGTCATTTAGCTTGTCTAGACTTAATGTTTAGTTTTACAAAAATATATATCCTGTCCTTATTGGTGATAAGAGAAGAAGTGTGACTGCTGTTCTTCTGGGAATCGTGTATGAAAATGAATAAAAAGCGTTCCTGAGCAAGCGTTTTGCTGCCCTCTGGTGGCAAAAGGTTTTGATTACAAAGAGAGACACTTGCTGCCAGTCAAAAGTTTGGAGACGCTTTTTCATAGTGTGGAACGGGAAGGTGTCTCCAAACTTTTGGTACTTGGAAAAATAACACTATAACGGTCTTGTTTGCTTAAAAATGTAACTTTATTTAAAATAATAGCTTTCGCAGACGATTCACTGGCATCATTTCTTCCCCTTTTTGGGTGCACCTTTGCCTTTAGCCTGTGCCTGCAGAGCCTCTTCCCTCTCTGCAGCAGCCTTACTCCGCTTCTTTCCCAAGGGAGTCTTTGCATACCATTTCTGGAGACAAAAAAAAAACAAAAATCCAAGAACAATGACGCAAACAATGTAGAATATTTGTCACAGTAGCTTAAGAAGGACATTCACTGTACTTTTAAGGCTTCTTCCTCAGCTTGAAACACGGGGGTGAACCTGGCTAATGGGGCCACAAACTCAACAGCAGTCAGAGGCCTTTTTTCTTGCAGCAGGAGTCGTCGCTTTGTAATCACTGTCTGGATGGCCTGGATCATGTGACCTGGGGTGTAGCCATCAGAAATCTTTGCCAGGGAGCTGAGGTCCAAGGCGGTGGTTATCTTGCCTCCATGTTTTTGGATCAGTTGCTTCCACAACACTGCAACCGGTCCACGTGAATGCGTGACATCAGAGAGAATGGACATGCTGTAGATGCGCTTGATGGACGTGTGATGACTGTTTCTTTTCTCACCATATCTGGATCCGTAGTCAGGTCTCGGGATGAGGATGATTTTGCTGTAGAGCTTACACAGGGACTTGATGTCGGCACTGATGGGATCTTTAGCTGTTCCAATTATGAGAACGCGGTCCTCCTCTTTAATCAGCTTGAGCGACTTGGCCAAATCTTTCTTCAAGCGTTTGGGTTCCAGCTGGGCAAATGCAGAGTGTTTTCAGCTATAATGTCAGTAGATACTGCAATTTGATGCTTGTACTGTGTACTGCAATACCGCTCTTTCTTCCTTGGGAACTTTCTTGTAGAACATTTTTTCCGCGCCATCGATCCATATCACTGACGGCTGCATCAGTCTTGCCACCTGCGTGAAAATGTGCCCGTTGGTTGCTCTACAGTAAGCCAGGGGTGTACTAACTTTTTCCATCGAGGGCCACATGCTGAAAAATCAAAGGATGCAAGGGCCTCGTTGATATTTTACGTTTTGTTAACCAACCCAAGCAGACATGCTGAGAAGTTCACCGTGCATCCCAGCTTTGTCACACGGGGGAAAATGTGATGCACTTTTTCTTTTCAAATTACACATTTTCTGCTCCTTTGTTCATTTCTCTTGTGTTTTCTTTCTCAAATATTGCAAATTTTTCTTTTTATTATAACGTCGTGACTTTATTCCCATAATATTTTGTTTATACTCACAATATTATCATTCTTCCCAACCTAATTTTCCAAAATTTGCAACTTCATTCTTTGTTTTGTTTCCTATAATATTTACTTTACTTTCTTTAATATTTCAACTTTATGCTTCCTAATAGTTGTTAAATGTTTTTCCTAATAGTATTAGGACTTTATTCTCATGAAATGATGACTTTTTCCCATAAGATGACAACTTTTTTCTTGTAATATTATGACTTTATTCTGGTAAAATTCCTCTTTTTTTTCCATTTTTGCTGTTGATTTCCTGTGTAATAGATTTTAAAATGTGCCATGGGCCAATAAAAAAACAGTGATATAGTGAAAAGCGTATTCAGAACTTTTTCTCTTTTTTCTTTTTATTGTAATGTTGGGACTTTATTCCCATAATATTTTGACTTTATACTCACAATATTATCATTTTTCCCAACCTAATTTTCCAAAAAAAAAATTGTTTTGTGTTGTCTCAAATATTTACTTTACTTTCTTTCATATTTCAACTTTCTGCTTCTAAAAATGACACGTTTTTCCTCATACTAATATGATTTTATTCTCATAAAATGATCACTTTTTCCCCACAAGACAACATTTGTCTTGTAATTTTATGACTTTGTTCTCCTCACGTTTAGACTTTATTCTCGCAAAATTCCTCTCTTTTTTCCATTTTGGCTGTTGATCTCCTTTGTAATTGATTTTTCGAATGTGCCATGGGCCAAAAAAAACAACAAAAAACGGTGATACATTTGAAAAGCGTACTATGAACTTTTTCTCCTTAAATTACACTGGGTTTTTTTTTGGCTTGTTTTCCCCCAAATATTTCAACATTTCCGTGTGAAAATGTGCAGTTCTTAGTTGTTTGTTTGTTTGTTTTTTTAATATTACGGCTTTACAAAATAACATCTTTTTTCCTTTCATATTTCAACTTTCTGCTTGTTTTTCCAACTCATATTGTGACTTTATTTTTGTAAAATTTAGATTTTTTTTCTCCTTAAGATGACAATTTTTTTCTCATTATATTATGACTTTATTCTCATAAATTTCCAGTCTTTTTTCTGTTGACTTCTTCTTTAATTGTATTTCTAGAATGTGCCGTGGGCCTATAAAAAGGCAGCGGTCCACAAATGACCCCCGTGCCACACGTAACTTACATCCACGTTTCATTTCTACAGCATTGTCCCTTGAGAACAAAGAACCATGGCTGCTGAAACGTGGCTCCTGTAGGATCGTTTCAACGAGTCGTGCCTTTGTGTTACCTTGAAGACCAAGTGGAGCATCATGGTGAGGCCGCTCTTGCCTGGATACTTTCCAGCAATGTTGAGAGGGGAGAGGTCAAACAGGGTGGCGCCAGTCTCCTGGCAGACCGCATGGACGAGCATTTTCTTCCCCACCCCTGATGGTCCTGCTAGCAGGATGGCTTTTGTCAGGGGGGCCTTCTCATGGACCACGTGAGAGCCTGCCAAGCGCACACAACTCATGAGCAACTAACATGAAGGACAATCACGTAATTAGCTATTTACAGTGTGACCGCAAGGCATGCTGGGTAGGCAGAAGGAGCCTATTGTAGTTTATTGTCCACACAGTAGTAGGAGTTCATTTATGCTGCATGTTAACACTCTGTGGATGTGTTGTACTGTTTATTTTGTTCGTACTGTTCTGTTTGATGACCCACTGTGGGTTTGCACTGTGTTTCAAGCTAGTTGTTGGCTAGCGCTCGCTCCAAGTAAAGCGCATAGACCACATGGGGGTCTAAGAGATTCTCATTTGCTAGCGTTTGTGGTGTGCACTGCTTAGCTTAGTGATACAGTTGAGCACTGCTGCCATGTAGCTGGAGGCTTGTGTCGCTCAGGCATGAAAATCAGATACCTAAAGGTAAAATGGCGTAGAGAGAAACGATTTGCCGCACGTCAGACATTGAGGGCATGGGTTCGATGTCGTTCTGCCTCAGCGTGGTTCCAAGATAATTGAAGTCACCTGAGGATGAAGAAAAAATAGTTAAGAAATGAGCTAAACAGTGAAAAGGCTAATGTTCTGGTGTGGAATCTGACTTCATTGTGACATAATGTCAGACCAGCGTGATCTTGGCGTTACTCACTTGCACACCAGAGGAGGGCAGCAAAGTGCTGGTAGATAAACACTGGTTACATCTTTAGAAACACTGACATACAGGGGGGTGAAAAGGTCTTTTCCCCGTCCTGATTTCTTATTTTTCTGCATGTTTGTCGAACTGAAATGTTTCAGATCATCAAACAAATTCAAATATCAGTCAGTGACAACACAACTGAACACAAAATGCACTTTTTCAATTCAACTTTTTATTATTAAGGGAGAAAAAAATCCTAAAGTTTGTTTCAGCTGAAGTTGGTTTCATCCAACAGATGGCCAGACATTCTCCTTCAGGATTTTTTGGTAGACAGCAGAATTCATGGTTCCATTTATCACAGCACGTCTTCCAGGTCCTGAAGCCGCAAAACAGCCCCAGACCACCACACTACCACCACCATCTTTTACTGTTGCTATGACGTTCTTCTTCTGAAATGTAACGTTACTTTTACGCCAGGTGTAATGGGACACACACCTTCCGAAAAGTTCTTTTGTCTGGTCAGACTGCAGAGTATTTTCCCAAAGGTCTTGGGGATCATCAAGAGACGAGCCTTAATGTTGTTTTTGTTCAGCAGTGGTTTTGGTCTTGGAACTCTGCCATGCAGGCCGTTTGTGCCCAGTGTCTTTCTTATGGTGGAGTCATGAACACTGACCTTAACTGAGGCAAGCGAGGCCTGCAGTTCTTTGGATTTTGTTGTGGGGTCTTTTGTGACCTCTTGGATGAGTCGCCGCTGCGCTCTTAGGATCATTTCGGTGGGCCGGCCAATCCTGGGAAGGTTCACCACTGTTCCACCTTTTCGCCATTTGTGGATAATGGCTCTCAATGTGGTTGGCTGGAGTCCCAAAGCTTTAGAAATGGCTTTATGACCTTTTCACTTTTTCACACCACTGTACGTATATGATGTACCTCTCTTACATGTTGAAATGCAGTTCTACACCACCGCAACCACAATGTATGGCATCTCCTTAGATGCACATTGTATGTATTTGGGTTGTGAAGGATAACCCAATGCGACCAGATATACGGCCTGACAAGCGAGAGATGTGGCTGCATCGGTAGCAGCATCCTGAATCGATAAGAATCAGCCATAAATCCTTAAATTAATCGATCGTAAAGACATGCACCGTAAGATATGGCAAGACTAGCAACCAGTAGACAGTGTGGCTCTTAACGAGAGCCTAGGCTGCCTGCAAAAGCATTGTCGCACATGCTCAATAGCTTCCCATGACTGAAGACCAGAATGGATCTAAATAGTAGCAGTGCTCCAGACAGTCATTAGAAAGGGTTAAAACACATCAGCAAAACATACAGTATGTACATTATAGCCATCTAACTGATCTTATTTGTTATGTATTGAAATTAAATCATCCAAAGATGTTCCAAAACTTTGGCGTTCAAACGCCGGCTAGCTAGTTAGCACCGGCTAGTGTTTCGCTGGCAGCCATAGGCTCTCGCGTTGTTTATAAGATCCTGTCAACCGATTGCTTCTCTCGGGATACCCGGTGCATGTCTCCACTATCGATTAATCTCAAGATTTATGGCTGATTATTATCGATACAGGAGTCTTTCACCGCCGCACCGGAATCGTTCGATCCTCAAACCGGATATCCGGCCGCATCGGTTCATCGTTCACATCCCTGATCGTAACCCGTGTGTGCGTATGGAATAGTCTACCACAAAGAAATGTACATCCCTAGTATTGATATTGAATTTCAAACTCCCATGCAACAGATGGGACACGTGATGCATGGCTTTTTTGTTCTTATTTTGGTCCTTCTTGTGCCCTCAGCAGTAATCATGTAACAGAGCAGATATGGCCAGTTTTGGACTCACCCAGGTAGTCCCGCATCCGAACGTCATTCGCCTGCTTCAGCAAACCCTGTTCCACCATCTCCTGACACAGCGACTCAAGAGTCCTAGAATGAGTTATTTGTTATAATTCCCCACAGCAAATTTGATAGAGCGCTATGTGGCCTCACCTGTCAGCTGTCAAATCCTTCTCCCCCTTCTTCTTTTTCTTGTCCTTCTTACCTTTGCCTTTTTTCTGCAAATACAGTAACACCGTTGGACGGAATCCAAAAACAACGCGGCCAACTATGCCGCAATGGAATGCAAGTTTTTTTTGTGTGTTTTTTTTTTTTTTGACCTTCGCATAAACTTTGGGTGGAACTTTTTCCACAGCAAGCCTCCAGTCTGCCAGTTCCACTCTCATCTCCACATCCACCTTGGGAAAGCACAAGGGCGTTGGCGCTGTCAAGCTAAGATTCAGTTGTGTTCCCTTCATACGCGCCACGTTTGGCTTTGGTAAGAGTTCACCTTGACTCGAATCTCTTCCTGGATGTCCACCCTTTTCTCCTCCTTGATCAGCTCCACCTCGTGCCTCTGGTTGAAATTTTTATACTCACTGCGGGTTTCCCAAAAATCTGCAGGGACATACACATTACTGTATATATATACAGTATATATATAAATACATATTTTTTTATTACGAACAAGTGATCGTTTGTTTGTCCGTACACAGATACATTTACAGACACATCACAGTCGTCCCTCGTTTATAGTGGTTAACTGGTTCCTGACCCCACCGTGATAAATGAATTCCCGCCATGATGAAGATGAGATTCAGTGTTGATAAATTTCATATTTTCATAGTTAGAGCATAGAAAACCTGTTTATGACTTTCTAAATACGGTTCTTAACATCATTAGAGCCCTGTAGACAGAAAATAACACCCCTATAGCACTTCCACACAGGATGGGAGGAGAGGTTTTGATCACTCTATTATATTAGACATGCCATGGCTGACAAGGTAATGTAATGGAAGGCAATGTTTCAATATTTTGTGTCATTACTGCCGTCTAGTGACTATAATACTACATATCACTTGTGTTACGATGGTGTTTGTCGCTCTGCTGCCGCCTGGTGTGTTTTTGTCTCTGTGCAGCTTCAGCCGGTGTGGGTGGAGTCCCCAGCACACACCTGCAGGCAATATCATCAGGCAGCCTTCTTATACCCAGCGGCAACTAGTACTCGTTGCCAGATTGTACTCCTTGTAACCTGTACCGCTTCGTCCGGCTCCTCACCTGTTCCCCGCTTTCTGGCTCTCCCGTGTTGTTCCCGCTATCGTGCTACCCTCAGTTACACGGAGATTGTTCCCGCTCAGGTTTGCCTGCAGTGTCTTAAGTTAACTCTAGTATTTTTCCATGTCAGCCTTCTGCTGACAGCGTTTTCTGTTTGTGCCATCGTCTTCATACCTTTTTGACCTGTGTTGTACATTTTCCCCTCCTGGGACTCCTTTTGTTAATAAACACCTTTGTTATCTTTTTGGACTATCTCTCTGCGTTGGGATCCGCCCCCTTTTCCTAGTGGCTACTCCCGGCCGTGACAGAACAATCTGGCCACAAATGGATCCCGCGGAGATAGAGGATTTTTGTCGCGCCCTATCTCACCAAGGGCAACTAGTCGGCGGCCATGAGAAGAAGTTGCATGATCTCATGGAGACTGTTTCTGCCCTAACCCTGGCTGTAGGAACCATGGACCAACGTCTGGTTAGAGTGTGTGCACACCTGCCGCACGAGGACGAGGCGGCAGCAGTTACCCCTAGCTCCACCCCTCTGCCGACGCTGGCTCCTAACCCTAGTCGAGAGCCAAGTATTCCCCACCCTCCTCGTTTTTCTGGTGAGTCCCAGTCTTGCGAACAATTCCTGCACCAGTGCTCCCTAGTATTCAATCAACAGCCAGCCACGTACAGTTCGGACCAAGCGAGAATAGCCTTCATCATGAGCCTACTCGCTGGCAGAGCCGCCGCATGGGCCATGGCAATTGGCAGGTCGATACCAGCCGTATGCACATCCATGCCCCTCTTTCTGGCCGAGATGAGAAGGGTCTTCCATCACCCAGTCCATGGAAGAGAGACAGGAGGGCGCCTGTTAGAACTCAGACAGAGGGGGCGCACCGTGGCCGATTTTGCCATCGACTTCCGGGTCATGGCGGTTGAAAGCGGATACACGGATACCGTCATCCTCCGGGACATCTTCCGTAAAGCCCTCAATCCCCGTATCAAGGACGAGTTAGCGGTTAAGGACGACACAGCGTCACTTGACGACCTTATTAACTTGGCCATAAGATTAGACACTCGTATCAGGGATCGTGAGAGGGAACATGCCAAGGAAAGGAGGCTTGATACTCGTCCTCCTACACCGCGACCAGCATCGATTCTACCGAGGGAAAGGACCCACGCTCCGTTCGCGCCGATGGAGATCAACTCAGCATCGACAGAGGTCCCGATGCAACTGGGAGCGCGCCGTCTCACGCCAGCGGAAAGGGCTCGTTGCCGCAGGTTGGATTTATGTTTGTATTGCGGCAGTCCGGATCACCGGCTTCAACGGTGTCCCGCTAAACCAACATCCAGACGGGGATCGACCTCGGGATCGGCCGAGAGCTTGTCGTCGTTATCAGGGATCGATCAACCCACAGCCGGGGGTCGTCCTTCGGCCAGCGACTGTGAGTATGCGACCAGCACTAACTCTTCGCAGAGCGACACACCCCCACACAGACTGCAAGTCCGTGGAACTATCATGGGAGGGGGGAGTAACATTCGGATCACTGCACTCATTGATTCTGGTTCGGATGACTGTTTTGTGGACTCTGCATTTGTGAAGAGGTTTAATATTAAGGTAGTGGAGCTCCCCTCCCCCAAGGAGGTGCACTCCTTGGACGGGCGTCTCTTGGCGGCAGTTTCTCACCAGACCGAACCCTTGTCACTCCAGTTGTCGGGCAACCATTTCGAAAGCATTCGCTTCTATATAATTCCGTCCCGTTCTGCCCCGGTCGTATTAGGCATCACATGGCTAAAATTACACAATCCATCTATTGACTGGAATAAGATGCGCATTATTAACTGGAGCCCGTTTTGCCACGCCAATTGTTTGCGCTCTGCCATCACTGACACCCCCGTTATCGCCGCTGTTGAGGAGGAGATAAACTTAACGGGGGTACCCGGGGTTTACCATGACCTTAAACAGGTTTTTAGCAAGGACCGCGCCCAAGCCTTACCCCCGCACCGCCCATATGATTGTGCGATAGAACTTTTACCGGATGTCACACTACCTAATGCCAAACTCTATAATGTTTCCGTCCCAGAGCAACAAGCTCTTAGAGATTACATTTCCTCTTCCCTCGCTACTGGTTTCATCCGCCCATCTTCATCTCCCCTTGGGGCGGGATTTTTTTTCGTGACCAAGAAGGATAAATCATTAAGACCCTGTATTGATTATAGGGGGCTTAACAGCATTACTCTCCGCAACCGTTATCCTCTCCCGCTTATGGACTCCGCCTTCTCCTCTCTGCATTCGGCCCAAATATTTTCCAAATTGGATCTCCGTAACGCGTATCACCTGGTGCGCATTAGGAGGGGTGACGAGTGGAAGACTGCATTCAATACCCCGTTGGGCCATTTTGAATATCTTGTCATGCCGTTTGGGCTGACCAACGCCCCAGCGGTTTTCCAAAGCTTGATTAATGATGTGCTTAGAGATATGATAAACCGTTTTTGTTTTGTCTATCTTGACGACATTCTTATTTTCTCCAGGAATTTACAGGAGCACACCCACCATGTACGACTAGTCCTCCAGCAACTACTTGAGAACAGGTTATATGTCAAAGCTGAAAAATGCGACTTCCACGCCACTTCCGTGTCCTTTTTGGGGTATATAGTGGAGAAGGGCCAGCTACGTGCCGACCCCGCTAAGGTTCAGGCGGTGGTCGATTGGCCAACTCCTAAAACAAGGAAGCATTTGCAGAGATTCCTGGGCTTTGCTAACTTTTACAGACGATTTATTCATAATTTCAGCAGCAAAGTCGAACCTCTGACCATGCTCACATCCTCCAAAATACCATTTACTTGGACCCCCAAGGCGGAGGAAGCATTCAATCTGCTTAAAGGTCTTTTTACCACCGCGCCGGTATTAATTCACCCTAATCCTGCCTTACAGTTTCTCGTCGAGGTCGACGCATCGGATACAGGAGTGGGAGCCGTCCTATCTCAGCGGTCCCCAGTCGACCAGAAACTTCACCCGTGCGCATTCTTCTCGCGTCGCCTCACACAAGCAGAGGGTAATTATGATGTGGGCAATAGGGAGCTGCTGGCCATCGTTCTCGCGCTGCGGGAGTGGCGTCATTGGTTGGAGGGCGCAGCCCTTCCCTTCATGGTCATCACTGACCACAAGAACCTCGCCTACATCAGGACTGCTCAAAGGCTCAACGCTCACCAGGCTCGTTGGTTGCTTTTTCTTACCCGCTTCAACTTCTCCATTACTTACAGATCCGGCTCACGCAATACCAAGCCTGACGCGCTGTCCAGGACATTTGGTGCCACGGAGGAGGAGACGGCCCCTGTGACTATCGTACCTGTGGCTCGGGTGTTGGGGGCCATCCAGTGGGAGGTGGAGAGAAGGGTGTCCGAAGCAACCAGCGGAGAGGAACCACCGGAGGACTGTCCACCTGGAAGGCTGTTCGTGCCACAAGGCCTCAGGTCAGAAGTGATACAATGGGGACACTCCTCTAAGATGACCTGTCACCCCGGGGTCAGACGCACTCAATCGGCGGTGGCACAGAGGTTTTGGTGGCCTTCTATGGCGGCGGACATCAAGGCATTCGTCGCGGCCTGCTCTGTCTGCGCCAGGAGCAAGACGTCTCATCGACCACCCGCTGGTTTTCTTCAACCATTACCCATCCCGTCCCGCCCGTGGTCCCACATCGGCCTCGATTTCGTCACTGGATTACCCTCCTCCCGAGGCAACACCGTCGTCCTGACCATCGTGGACCGTTTCTCGAAGATGGTCCACTTCATTGCCCTGCCGAGACTACCTTCGTCTCTGGAAACTGCACGCCTATTGGTGAGACACGTGTTTCGAATTCACGGCATTCCACGTGATATTGTATCCGACAGGGGGCCGCAATTCACCTCTCGTGTGTGGAGAGCCTTTTGCAAGACTTTGGGAGCATCGGTCAGCCTATCCTCAGGTCATCACCCACAGACCAACGGCCAGACAGAGCGGGCCAATCAAGACCTCGGGGCGGCGCTACGCTGTGTTTGCCACCTGCACCCGTTGTCGTGGTCCTCCCACCTCCCCTGGGTGGAATACGCCCACAACACCCTTCCCAGCTCAGCCACAGGTATGTCACCATTTAAAGTGGCCTACGGTTACCAGCCCCCTCTGTTTCCATCACAGGAGTCGGATGTAGCCGTACCATCCGTGCAGGCCCACCTTCGCCGCGCCCGAAGGGTCTGGAGAGAGACTATGGCTGCACTTAACCGGACAGCGGCACGCAACCAACGCCTGGCAGACCGCCATAGGGTCCCGGCACCCAACTACCGTATTGGCCAGGAAGTATGGCTATGAGCCAAGGACTTGCCCTTGGCTGGGACTAGCAAGAAGCTTGCTCCGCGATTTGTGGGCCCTTTTTCAACCGACGCCATCATCAGCCCCTCCTCCGTCAGGCTCAAGCTTCCACCTTCACTCAGGGTCCACCCAGTATTCCACGTCTCCTGCCTCAAGCCAGTTTCCTCCAGCCAGCTGTGCCCACCGGCCGAGGCGCCGCCCCTGCCGCGCATGATCGATGGTCGGCCAGCTTACACAGTGAAGGCTCTTTTGGACTCCCGCAAGAGGGGTAGAGGGTTTCAGTACCTGGTCGACTGGGAGGGGTACGGTCCTGAGGAACGTTCCTGGGTCTCCCGCTCCTGTATCCTCGACCAGTCCCTCATTAGCGACCGTCTCCACCCTAGTAAGCCAGGTAGGCCGTCAGGGGACGCCTTATGGGGGGGGGAGTACTGTTACGATGGTGTTTGTCGCTCTGCTGCCGCCTGGTGTGTTTTTGTCTCTGTGCAGCTTCAGCCGGTGTGGGTGGAGTCCCCAGCACACACCTGCAGGCAATATCATCAGGCAGCCTTCTTATACCCAGCGGCAACTAGTACCCGTTGCCAGATTGTACTCCTTGTAACCTGTACCGCTTCGTCCGGCTCCTCACCTGTTCCCCGCTTTCTGGCTCTCCCGTGTTGTTCCCGCTATCGTGCTACCCTCAGTTACACGGAGATTGTTCCCGCTCAGGTTTGCCTGCAGTGTCTTAAGTTAACTGTAGTATTTTTCCCTGTCAGCCTTCTGCTGACAGCGTTTTCTGTTTGTGCCATCGTCTTCATACCTTTTTGACCTGTGTTGTACTTTTTCCCCTCCTGGGACTCCTTTTGTTAATAAACACCTTTGTTATCATCTTTTTGGACTATCTCTCTGCATTGGGATCCGCCTCCTTTTCCTAGTGGCTACTCCCGGCCGTGACAACTTGTCTTTCAATATCCATCCATCCATCCATGCATTTTCCTCTGCTTATCCGGGTCCGGGTCGCGGGGGCAGCAGTCTCAGCAGCCTAGACTTCCCGGTCTGAGGCCACTTTTTCCAGTTCCACCGGCAGGACACCAAGGCCAGCTGTGAGACATAATCCCTCCAGCGTGTCCTAGGTCGGCCTCCTGCCTGATGGGCATGCCTGGAACACCTCAACAGGGAGGCATCCAGACTAGATGCCTGAGGCACCTCAACCGCCTCTCGGCAGAGGCTCTACTCTGAGCCCCTCCCGAATGATTGGGCTCCTCACCCTATCTCTTTGCCTTCCGGCTCTGCTCTCTCTTCACCACGGTTCAGTACAGCAACCGCATTACTGCAGACGCTGCGCCGATCCGCCTGTCGACCTCACGATCCAAATATCCCTCACTCGCGAACCTGGGGCGAGTCCTCACTTCCAACCCGCAGGTGCAATCCACGCTTTTCCCACTGAGAACCATTGCCCCAGATTTGGAGGTGCTAGGTCTCATCCCAGAAGCTTCACACTTCACACATTTACCGCCCTAGTAAATGCTGAATGTCACAGCCTGACGAGGCTGTCAGGACCGCATCATCTGCACGTAGCAGACACGAGATCCTAAGGCCCCCAAGGCCTCCCTCGACGCCTTGGCTGCGCTTACAAATTCTGTCCATGAAAGTTATGAACAGAATGGTTGACAAAGGGCAGCCTTGGCGGAGGGTATTTCAATAATTTTGACTAATAATGGACCGTAATCTAACACAAAACAGCCATCATTCATGAATTCATTTCTGAAAAGCTGCGATATAGTGAGGGTGCTATAATCAAATCCCGATATAGCGAGGGACGACTGCAAAATGGGACCACCTGTGTAAATCCGCTTGTTAATGTACCCCGCCTGGTCCAGCCAACCCCGTGCTCCGCCCGGGCTCAAACAGGGAGTCGAGAGCGCAAGCCATCCAGTTAAAAGCCCCAATTGCCACTTCATACATGCCTAGTCCGCTAGAGAATAAGAAGACGTAGCAGGAAAGATCAATGTTGCCAACTTAGAAAAGTTGTCGCTATATTTAGCGAGGAATCAGACCCCTTGAGATACTCTTACCGAGAAAAGCCACAAAATATCTTATAAGGAGACTTTTGGGGACTAAAACGGAGTGGTTGTAAAAGGTTTGTGTTGTCTCCTGGGATTGAAGTAATTTAGACTGGTAAAGGTAGTGTGTGTTTGTGTTTGTGTTTGTGTGTGTTCAGGTTAAAAAACACAACAGTTTATCTTCTATTTGGTGGATGTGGCAGCGTTGGACAAACGTATGTACAGTCATCCCTCTCTCCATGCGGTTCGAACATCGCTCCCACACTCTATCAAGGTTTTCAAAAATGGAATTATACATTATCACTGTTTCGTGACTGACCACAGCTTATTATTAGTCCTCAAAAATATTACATATTGTTGGCCTAAATTAAGCATTTTGAAGCATAAAAATGTCCTAAATGAACTAAAATACTTTAATGAACAGCCTACACTGGCCACTAGCTGTCACTAGTAACACGCACCAGATTTGATCACCAACCACAGGCTTTTATTTTGTTATAATTATTTACTGTACCTCACAACAGGCACAAAAATAACAACAATAATAGACATGATCATCATCATAATAATAATACGGGGGGGGGGGGTACTGTTGTGGCCGTACTACGCTAAAACTCAACTCCCTCCCTCACTCCCTGTCCACACGTCCGAAAGACATTCATTGAAACACACATGAGCACAAGTCTTGTTTACGTCTTAAATGGCTTATTTTCTCAGATTATGTCAACAATATTGGGTAATAGGAGTGTAAAGATAACTGTAGGGATGCTATTTCATGTCCACAGGGCTCTAATAATGTTAAAAAATAATAATTAGAAAGTGATAAATATGCTTTCCCTGCTTTAACTACGAAAATGTATTAATATCGAATCCTACTTCGCAGAAATTCACTTATCGCGGTGGGTTCTGGAACCAGTTAACCGCGATAAACGGGGGATTGCTGTATAGGTTTTACTTTTGCATCTCACGAAGCATTGCGTTCCAGGACTGCCGAACAAAGTGCAAAATCTTAGTGCTCGACGAAAGAGACAAATGTAAAAAAAAATGTGGGCTCTGTAACTGAGACTCTGACGTGAAAGCACGTATCGCTCTTCTCACTCACAGGCGGCTCAGTCTTGTTTGTGACAAAAATGACAAAAAAGATTTATAGCCATCCCTCAGTAAATTGTGTTTTTTGCTGAAATTAATTTTTTAATAAATGATGGCTGTTTCGTGCTTGAATACGGCCTAAATATTAGCACAAAAAAAATCAGCATATTAAAGCAAATTGTACATATTTTTAAATCAAGCATTTTTATGCATAGAAATGACTAAATGAATGAAAACACAAACATAAGGCATTCAGAAGACGTGGTATGTAGTGTAACATCTGTCACTTGTGTGCGCCTTTAAGAGGCGGGGCTGGGAAGTGATGTGTGTGACGTCAGCTAGCTAGAGTTGACAGCTGAGTGTTAGCATGGTTAGCACTGAATGTTCACTGCATATGTGTTCTCTGCTTGTTAATAAAGCGATTGAAGTGCATCGTGAGTCTCTTCTTGACCACTAGGTGTTAGTAACGTTATATTGAGGAGACAATAGCCACCAGGAAGTATGCTGTTAATGCTAACGTGTGGGTCTATGTCTTATTTATGTCTAAAATGTCTTACTTTATCTTATTATGTTTACTGTATTGGGTAATAGGAGTGTAAACGTATAGGGGTGTTATTTTATGTCTAGAAAGCTCGAAAAATGCTAAAAAGCGTATTTACAAGTTGTTAAACAGGTTTTCTATGTCTTTTATGTCTTATTTTCTCTTATTACAGTATGTCTGCTATATTGGGAAATAGGAGGGTAAAGGTATGGGGTGTTATTTTATGTCTAGAGGGCTCTAATAATGTTAAAAACCATATTTAAAAGGTGGTCAACAGTTTTTTTGTCTTTTATGTCTTATTTTCTCTTATTATGTCTACTATTTTGGGTAATGATAATGTAAAGGTGACTATAGGGGTGTTATTTTAATCTCTACAGGGCTCTAACAATGTTAAAAAGTGCCGCCGCCACAAACAGATTACAGTCCTGTGGGAAAAACTGTGTACGTACCAGCAAAGGCTTTGTTGCCCACTTCCAAGTCTGCCAAAAAAGCCGAAGGTAGCATCATCAAACCTTCGTCCTCTTCCTGTGGTTGAGAATGACATTTTAGTGCAAAATGATGGATTTACTCCGTGGAAAATTGATTGGTGATGCTAATATGACTGAATGCAGCCCTTACCGCATCCTTCCCCTTGGACTTCTTTGCTTCTTCCTTTTTTTTGTCGTCCTTTTTCTTGCCTGAAGCTTCCTCTTCCATTTCAGCCAATTCTTCTATTAACTAAAAGAAAAGGCCGAACATATAAAAATTTTCCATCTTTTTTTTCCCACTGCAAGTGTCTTTTACCTGCTGATAATCCTTTTCAGCAAACAGGACGGCCGAGCCTCCCTCGTCTTCATCTGGAAAGTCTGGGAAGTTCCCTGTTAGGTTGCTACAACCCAAAAGAGGGCACACCTCTTGAATAAGTCCCTTGAACAAGAATCCTAGCAAGTCCTCAGTGTCCATCTCACCGGCATTCAAGAAACCACTGTCGTATTTGTTCTTTGATGTTTTCGGCAATATCCTGACCCTCCAGCTCTCGCAGGTGGTTTGTGATTGCCACCACAGACTTTTGGTACTCTTCCTCATGCTCCTTTTGCTTGTTTCGCGTGGAAGCTTCATTGGCCTGGGCAGTGATTATTGCCTTGCACGGCTCCTGGTATTTGGGATGCAAAGCCTGACGGACGTAACCAAAACGTACAAGATAAAATAACGCATTTGTGGACTATAAAGCCCGTTTCCCGTAGCATTTCACTCACCATTCCCAGAAAAATCATATCTTCATTCCGAACCGCCGCCGTCTTCTTCCTCTCTAGATAGCCCCTCCATACCTGTAGATCATATCGCCAGTCTCAAAACGAGATGATACCGTTAAATCACTGCAAACAAAATGGTTGTGGTGACAACAGAACACCTTTTGGATGCGGACTGCAGCTTGGGCCATGTCAGCGGGCGTCGGGTCTTCGGTTCGGGGTATCTTGCTCAGTCTTCTGCTCGCCTCGTTCAAGGCTGCCCTCAGGCGTCCTTGGCGCGCCCTCTCCGCCACTTGAACGACTCTGATGGCCTCCTCTTGAGTCATGGCCTTGGCCACACGCTAACACACCAGTTCAAAGAGACACTTAATACAGCGTTTCCCAAAAAAAAGGCACTACCTTTTTTTAAAGAAATATTTTAGATTTGGCAATACCTGTTCGGCCTCGCTCATAAATAAACCCATTATAATGGGACTGTCAGTGTAGCTTGTCGTTACAGCTCTGCACAGTAGAAGGCATAGTAACGCTGCTTTTTAACACAGCTCACACGAAGCAAATAAAAAAAACACATTCATCGGCTGACATGCGCATTTTGGCCAATCAGAATCCTGAAAAAGCAGCCACAGTTGACTCGGTCGCACTTTATAATGCATCTGCTCGTCAATATAGCGAGATATCACATGTACAATGGGGCGTCCAAAGTGCAGCCCGCGGCTGTTTTTTTTTTTTTTTTAATGGCCTGCATCACGTTCTAAAAATAAAGAAAACTTAAAAAAAAAAAAGCAGCAAAAGTGGAAATATTTATGGTAATTTCACAAGAATAGATATATTATGAGAAAAATGTTGTATCTAACGAGGAAAAAGTCATAATTTTACAAGGATAACATCAGGTATTTTAGAGCTGAAATTTTAAAGAAAAAAAAACATTTAGATAAAAGTTGCAATACTGTGAGATGCAAAAAAAACAAGTAAAGATGTAATTTTTGGAAAATTAAGTTGCAGAAAAAGTGATAATGTTACAAGAACAAAGTCCAAATACTATGGGAATAAAGTCATAATTACAAGAAGAACATTTTCAGGAAGAAAGTTCAAATAGCTGGAAAATTAAAAAAAAAAAAAAAGAAACGAGCAGAAATGGAAAAAAACAGCTGTAAATTTACGAGAATAAAGCCAAAATGTTAGGAGCTTTTGCAAGAATAACATCGTAATAAAACCAGATTTGGCCTCCGAAGACTCGCCAAGGCGCCCACCCTCAAGTGCCGCCCAAAACACATTGCACCAGACCCTTATACTTGCCCCCGCAAGTGGTGGGTCTATGGGGGGGAGATCCCGTGTGGCTTCTTCGGGCTGGGTGAAGGCCCGACCACCAGGAACTCGCCTGCGAGCCCCTCCCCCGGACTTGGCTGCAGGGTGAAGCCCCAGTGTCCCACCCTGGACTCACCCTATCTACCCCCCTTATGAGGTGGCTGGTGACGTGAGCTATGTTTGAACATGCTACGCTGAGTTTGGAAGCTTATGTTTCCCTGTTGTCACCAGAAATGAGTGTTACGGATGTAAAATGAGACAGGCAGAAACACCGAGTGTCTCCCTCAGTTCATAAGAGTGTTACGTGGGGAACCGGAGTAGATGTGTATGCATGGATGTGTGTGTGTGACGACGGTCTTGTCTTTAAGCCGTAAAATCCTGAGGTCTTGCTCCCTTGTCTCGGTACGGTCCATGTATTTCGTTACGTCGTGTGTGTCTCTCTAGCGCAGCAACTCTGATATAAACAAACGCTGTTGTCCTAAAATGGCACCCGCGATCACGTGCAAGTATCATGAGATTTCGTCTTGGGAGTGCGATCCAAAACGGCGGCGTAAACAAACCGGGCGGCATTTTGGACGCTAAACAGGCGGGCGAACGCAAGCCAAGGCAACATTTTCGCCAAAATTTTGGATGTTAACCAAAAAACACGCTAACCGCAACGGACGTTAACCGAGATACCACTGTGCTTCCTTGTTCTTGTCAGAGCGTATGCTGGTGATTGCGGAAACCGCTGCTTGCCATTATCAGTCAACCATGTTGAGGTTGTGAGCTCTCCTTGGTGCTTCACTTGTCGAGGTTTGTTTTCGGGGTTGTGTTCGTGTCCTTGATGTTAAGTTCAAACAGTCACTCACTTTTTGGGTGACGGTGGTCTCCATCGTTTGGAGGATGTTTGCAAGCATCTGCGTCCGCTCGAGGATTCCACCGTTGCGATCACGCAGGAAGTAGTTAGGGATTGGGATCTCAAGTTCGGCCTGGTGAAAAAGGTTCATCGGTTGCTGAAGCCAAATCAACTGGACTGTCAAAAATCTGGAATTAAAAACTCACAGGTGTGAGCTTCAAGTCGTGAAGGACATCATCCATGTAGTGGTACTCGCAGAACTCCTTCTCCACCATTTCATTCTTCAGCTCTAAGACTCGGCCCATGACTCCCTCGAGGACGTTGAGAAGAAGCCGTCTCTTCTGCGGGTGCACCACCTGATCGTAGGCCTTCTCCAGTTGGCGGAAGACCTGCAGGTAGCGCACGTAGAGCATGGCCAGACGCTGGAAGAACACCACTCTGTCCTTTTCTGGCTGACGAGGCACGGCGGGAATCTCCTCGACGAGCAGACGACTCAGTTCCACCTGGGCCTCTGCCCACAGCTCGTTGTATGTCCTGGGATGGAGAGTCACACTTTATTCAGGGGAAACACCTCAGGTAGCGTAACCACATCTTGTGATGTTCAAGCACAAATGACTGAAGTGAGAAGGAGTTTGCAGGCATAAATCTTTCTGGTTTCAGGTTACTGTTGGCTTCTGGTGCAGAAGATAGTTCCTCAAGATCAGAAAACACTTCAGCAAAAGGTATTTTACACATCAGTTTACCTTTGCGACATTTCTTCGCAGGAACACAGAAGTGATAACTGCAAGGGGTCTCCAGTGGGTGCAAGCTGTAAAAAAATAATTAAAAACTGTGATCAGATGACGAAATCTCTTTAATTGTCCCCTTGAGGATAAATCCAATGACACTCCTTAAAATACAGTGGTGTGAAAAAGTGTTTTTCTCCCTTCCTGATTTCTTTTTTTTTTGCATGTTAGTCACACTTCAATGTTTCAGCTCATCAAATACATTTAAATATTAGTTGATGACAACACAACTGACCACAAAATGCAGTTTTTAAATGAAACTTTTTATTATTAAGGGAGAAAAAAAACATCCAAAGCTACATGGTCCTGTGTGAAAAAGTGATTGCCCCCATGTTGAAACATAACTTAAGTTTGGTTTATCCACTGATCTGTATTATATATCTGGATAGACCAGGGATGGGCAAACTACGGCCCGGGGGCCACATGCGGCCCGCCAAGCATTTGAATCCGGCCCGCCAGTTGCTTCCAAAGTAATGAAACCTTTAACATACAAGCTGGCAACATGACTTGCTAGTAGTCAAAGTTAATCTGAGACCACCTTTTGACGGTTTAAGTAGCTTTTCACATGCAGCGATCCAGACAACTACCTCACCCACGGTGCCAAACAAACACAAGTAAAAAAATTGTGTCACACAACCTAACCTACCCACTGCACTGTCTGGGAAGTAAAAACGGAGGGACATTCACATACTCTTTAATAGTCAATGTTTTAGCATTCATAGTTCATATTGTATATCACATCCTTTATTCATGAACATTCCGGGTGTCTTATTCAGTAAAAAAAACCCTGTAAAATGTAATTTTGTTATTTGATATGGTTTGATATTGAAAGTGCTCCTGAAAAAAGGGACACAAGCACATACATATAGCACATTGTATGACACTAACAGTCCAGCTGGACTGTTAGAATTATAGCGGAAAATAGAGTGCAAGTGTCAAATATATAGTCTGGCCCCCCGGCCAATTTTGTTAACTCAGTGCGGCCCGCGAGTCAAAAAGTTTGCCCACCCCTGGGATACGCCATTGATCAATGACTCGTGAAGCCACGCGGCCGCCATATTACCACTCACAAGACACACTTCTCGGACAATGACTTATGTCAGAACTTGTGAGTTGTTAAGTCTGTTTTTAGTTTGTTACCCACTCACACTAAATGCAAGGTTCGTCCTGACCATACCTGAGTCATAACGACTTTACATGGGGGGCCGTGGGGGATATGTAAACAAACAACCACGACTAGACTACTAAATAATTGGCGATTGCTTGCAAATATAAAAAAAATACGTTTTTTTTGTTTACCCGAATTTCAAATGAACCCCCATATGAAGACAATGTTTATATATTATTACATATTATATTACATATTATTCCTGTGGTTTTTGTTAAAATATATTTCTATATCAGAAAAGAGGTTATTTCTATTTCATAACACAAACAAAAAAATTCAGCAAAATGTTAAATGATTTTAAAACTTTTCCAAAGTCACTCTCTTTTATGATTCATATTTTGTACAGACGAGAGCATAGTGAATTGTATGAAAGTAAGAATAAAAAGTAAAGCATCATGACCATGGATTTTAGTGGAAAAAGGGATGGGATATGCAGTTCAAATGAAAATCTCTTTCTAGAGGAGTAAAACTATCATTGCTATAGGGGAGTGCTGAGCCAGGGTGCACAGTAGAATTTTGTCCCAAAGGCAATGACAATTGGAAGGGGAAAAAGTACATTTAATATAGCCAAAAGATAGAGAATAACGTATCAAATCGTTTTTAAGGGACGAAGGTTGCGTTACTTGAAGGAATGGGAGAATCTCCCCGCTTTTTAATGTAAAATCTAGATGTTCTGCTAGCCTCTTCATCTGCTTTGTACACTATGTACGCTGTGCCAATGTAGTCTGCTACGTACGAGATGTGAGTGGTAAGATGGCCTCTCTGTGGCTTCAGCGGCTTGCACGGCCGTGTGCGACTGGTCTATCCAGATACATAATACAGAGCAGTGGGTTTATCACACGTGAGTTCAATTTCTGTAGCCACACCCAGGCCTGATTACGGCCACACCTGTTTTCAATCAAGAAATCACTTAACTAGGACCTTCCTGACAAAGTGAAGTAGACCAAAAGATCCTCAAAAGCTAGACATCACGACTGGACATTGACATCATGATCTGAAGAAATTAATTGAGTTCTGTTAGTATGGAAAAGGTTACTCCACTGTATTTGAATAATACTGACAATAACAATTGATTATTATTATTATACTTTCATATAGATTGAAGATAATAGTTATTAGTACAGATGCATGATATTTTCTTTTCGAACTGATACCAATACTTTTCTGCTCCTCAAGGCCAATATGATACTGATAACCAATTTTTTATATCTACTGTTTTAAAATTTGGATTGAAGTGTAATTTGTACACATCTGGAGGTAATAAGGACTGGAACAAATTAGGATTTGACCAATGGTTCCTGTTAATTTGTCCTAATCAAATATCATGACCTTACTGCTTCCACGTGACTACTATTAAAAGAACCAGAGTACAGAGCGGGAGCAGCCACCTGGCGTGGCCCAGCAAGGTGCTATGTATTCGGTTGCACGATCCGAGCAGCCGGTATGACGCCATGGAGGTCTCTGGCCATTATTGTTTTCTTTATTTTATGTTTTTTACCCCAGTGTAGGTCAACATGCTATGCTGTTAATCGCAACTTTTACTACAAAACACAATTTCTTTTAGGGAATGAAGCATGTGTGATGAAAGTGTCACTCACCAGCAGTCAACCACACGCCCCGCCCACTGAGCTAGCTTGACTAGCATAAAGTGACAAAAACACGCAATATTCTTTATCTAAATGACATGTTCTAATCATATAATTACGATCCATGACACTGGTGGTCATGTTTGACATCGTTAATATACTCTACTGACTGACTCGACTGTATTCGACCATTTTTGAGTTGCGTTAAATTGTACACGTTCGACCACCTGTGACGTCAGTATTGTGTTTATGAACGATGACGTGTCACCGAAACGAACGTCTCAAACTACAAAGAGACAGTCAATTAAAGTTTGCACGACTATTTCATTCGTCCTAACAACGCTGTGCAACGTAAATGATCAAGAAGGCATACCTTGAGATGAAATTCCCATGGAAACAGAAAACAACAGTTCTTCTTTGGGTGGGCTTGGCCACCAGCTTAAAGGCGCCACAATGCCATCTGCTGGACAGGAGTGCGTAGTGTTTGTCTGGGAAACGGGGGAAACGTGCACTATTTATCACATCAAAAAGAATAAAAACAACACTTTGAGTAATGGTTCATGGAATAAATACCGGCAAACAGTACAAGTTAGGGGGGGACAATAAATAGAATTCATGAATATGAATTGATTTATGTGAAAATATGGACAGCCAGGGATATAAGTACTGTAAATACATTTCTTTAAGTGAAAAATAAATATCGTTTATATGTATTGTGTGCAGAACTGATCATGTCTCCATCCGTTTTTCATCAGCAATCCATAATTATTAGTCATATTCAGTTCCCTTTTTCTTTATTGCATTTGGACTTGAATTTCCCATGCATTCAAATGTATTTTCTGTTCTATTTAACTAGTAAATCCATAAAAAAAACAAAAGTACAGCGAAAAAGAGCGATTGTAAAGCCTGGCGTCGTAGTGCGCAACAGGTGAAAAAGGAAGTCTGGCGCTCCCAATCCAGAATTTGTCCAAAATGGAACGAAATTCTGTCAAAACTGGACGTGTATCAGTTGTCACTAGCGCAACGAAAGGGGGTGAACGCACCACTAACTTTTTTTTCTTGTAATGATTGTCGTTATTCTATTTATTGCACAATAAAACCAGAAGTGGTGCAGCCTGGAGGTGCGCATATTGAGCAGCTGAAAGGCGGTCACAAGACTCCAGACACGGGTGCACAAACATCCTACACGCTGACAGGTCAGTGAAGCTCACGCTGAAGCTTTCTTTTTTATCTTCTGCAAGCAAGCTCCAACTTTATTCCTTTTGGATGAAAAACATTGTTTTGAAAAAACAAGAGCGATGCTGTAGACGTAAAAACACGGGGATGACTTCTTTAAATTTGGATCTTGCGGACGCGAGTTGTCAAAGTTGCGGTGATGTGCGCGAATAAGGAGGGGCGCAGCGTGGCAAAGTGAGCGAAATTGCGCCAAAGATGTCAACCTTGCTTTGCCACCCACACGAAATCGATTGTATTACCCACAAGAAGCCGGCTCCTCCACGTATAAATAGAGACGGGAGGATATTTCACCAAAGACGGTGTTGAACAAGAAGAGCTCACTGCCACCCGGACCAGGACTTTAAAGCATTTTGAGGAGGTCAACTATCTCACAACTAGTAAGTGTGCAGTCACTTTGCAACAACTTATACTAAGAAACGCACTTTTTAGGTGTTATGTGACACATTCTTTGATTTTATCAAATTGAATTTGTTTTATTCTTGGTTATGAGAGTCACTGAAATGATTAGGGGGGTTTGCTTCCACCCAGGTCATGCAGCTGGAGAGGAAATGGCACATACTCCTGATTTTCCTCCTCCTGCTCATCACCTCAGCCGACCAGTGCATGGACAACAAGGAGGTCAAGCAGAAGGACAGAAGGACCCTGTTGGACTTCATCTTACAGGCGGTCAGAGACAGCCAGCAATGGAACAAACACATGTCCAAGCGTTGCAGCGATGGACTCTTTGCCTCCCTCCAGGACCTGAGGTTGACCTCCCGTGAAAAGCCTTTCTACATTCCCAGGCTGGAGAACCGTAAACTCACAGGTAAGCTGATAAGATTTATTTTTAGCTTGTGATGAGGGAAGCTTAATCCGTCATTTTAGCGTGGCAGACAGCTGTCATTGTTGAACGTCTTACAGGAACCTGATTAGGAAGCTCTTTTTATTTTGGAATCGAGAAGATAACATCGCATCTGTTTTTGCTGCAAGAGAGTGAGCCTATGATCCCAACTTAAAGTACGGTACCGTACTCCCAAATTTTGAGTGGTTGTCAGTGGAATACCCCCACCCCCCCACCCATACACACACACACACACACACACACACACACACACACACACACACACACACCCTCCTCCGTCATTCCTGCAGCTTTACATCAGTGATGGATGGACAGAGCGTAGATAGGAACCAAGGATCCATCAAGGAGGGAAGGTCGTCATTTTGCCAAAGATGAATGACTCATTCACTGTGATTCATTGAGGCATCCGAAAACTTCAATGATGACCAATATTTGCGGGCAAAAAAAAAACTTTATTGCCTTAAGCAGGATAGTGGATGGATGCTGTGTCCATCGTGTGAGCAAGAGGAGAGGGTATGGTACAGGTACGGCATGGTACAAACGTTCCCTCTGGCTTTCAGTGCTGGGAGTACACCCCAACCGTTTTATTCCTCTATATCTTCTCAAAGGACAATACTATAGACAGGAAACTTGGATAGACTTTAGAGTAATCTGTGTACAGCTTGGAAAGCAGTGTAGATTTACTTTCCAATGAAAATGAATCTACACACAGCCATTATTGTCTTAACAGCTGGCAAGACAAGTAGTAGCAAGTAGCAAGATAAGTGTGTCAAGCACGGTGGTGGTGGTGGCGTCGTGATTTGGGGCTGCATGAGTGCTGCCGGCGCTGGGGAGCTGCGGTTCATAGAGGTAAAAATGAATTCCAACGTGTGCCGTGACACTGTGAAGCAGTTCACGAGCCCTTACCTAAGGAGACTGGGCCGCATGGCAGGTTTTTTGTCTGCTTGAGTGAGTGAAACTCGAATCTTTGTCGAGCACCCGCGAGTCAGGGAAACATGAGTCTGCATCGAGTACTTGTGACTCAGTGAAACACGAGTCTTCGTCCAGCACCCGTTAGTTAGTGAACCTTGAATCTCCGTCAAGTACTCGTGAGTCAGTGACACTCGAGTCTTTGTCAAGCACCCACAAGTTAGCGAATCTTGAGTTAGTAAAGTTTCAGTCTTCGTCGAGCACCCGTGAGTTAGCGAAACCTGATTCTTCCTGGAATACCCGTGAGTTAGTGGAACTTAAGTATTCGTCAAGTGCCCTTGAATCAGTAAATCTCGAGTCTTCATTAGGTACCTTTGACTTAGTGTACCTCGAGTCTTTGTCGAGTACCCCTGAGTCAGTGAAACTCGAATTTTTGTCGAGCACCCATGAGTCAGTGAAACTTGAATCTTTGTCGAGCAGTCTTCATGGAGTACCTGTGACTTGGTGAAACTTGAGTCTTCATCAAGCATCAGTGAATCATTTAAACTTGAATCTTTGTCGACCACCCGCGAGTTAGCCAAACTCGAGTCTTTGTCAAGCACTCGTGAGCTAGTGAACTTTGAGTCTTCCCCGGGTACCTGTGAGTTAGTGAAACTCAAGTCTTCATCAAGCGCCCGTGAAACAGTGGAACTCGAGTCTTTGTTGAGCAATTGTGAGTTAGTAAACCTCGAGTATTTGTCAAGTACTCACAAGTTTGTGAAATTCAAATCTTCATTGAATTTCTTCACACATGATGCAGTGAAACTCAAATCATTGCTTAAGCACTCATGACTCCGAGTGTTTGTTGAGCACCCGTGAGTTAGCCAAACTTGAGTCTTTGTTGAGCACTCGTGAGTTAGCAAACTTTGAGTCTTTGTTGAGCACCCGTGAGTTAGTGAGACTTGAGTGTTCGTCAACAACCCTTCAGTTAGTGAAACTCAAGTCTTCTTCGAGTACTCATGAGTCAGTGAAACTGGATTTTTGGTCAATTACCTGTGAGTTATTGAAACTCAAGTCTTCTTCGAGTAGTAGTAGCTAGTAAACCTCGAGTCTTTGTCAAGTACTCACGAGTTCGTGAAATTCAAATCTTCATTGAGCACACATGACGCAGTGAAACGCAAATCATTGCTAAGCACTCATGAGTCAGTGAAACTTGAGTGTTTGTTGAGCACCCGTAAGTTAGCAAACTTTGAGTCTTCGTCGAGTACACGTGAGTTAGCAAAACTTGAGTCTTTGTCAAGAACCTGTCAGTTAGTGAAACTCAAGTCTTCTTCGAGTACTCATGAGTCAGTGAAACCTGAGTCTTTGTCAAGTACCCGTGAGGTAGTAAAACTCAAGTCTTCTTTGAGTGCCCCTGAGTCAGCGAAACTTAATCTTTGCAGAGCACCCACGATGCAGTAAACCTCGAGTCTTTGTCGAGCACCCGTGAGTTAGTGAAACTCGATTCTTCCTTGAGTACCTGTGAGTTAGTGAAATTCAAGTCTTCGTCACACTCCTGTGAAACAGTTGAACTCGAGTCTTTGTTGAGCAATTGTGAGTTCGTAAAACTCGAGTCTTTGTCAAGTACTCACGAGTTAGTGAAATTCAAGTCTTCATTGAGCACACATGATGCAGTGAAACTCAAATCATTGCTAAGCACTCATGAGTCAATGAAACTCGATTCTTTGTTGAGCACCCGTGAGTTATTGAAACTCAAGTCTTCTTCGAGTGAAACTTGATCTTCGCAGAGCACCCATGGTGCAGTAAAGCTTGAGACTTTGTCGAGCACCCGTGAGTCAGTGAAACTTGAGTCTTCATCGAGCGCCTGTGATGCCGCTCCAGCAAGAAAGGAAAGGAGAGTTGGCTTGGGGCAAGGATCAGATCTGGATCTTTTTCCACGGGTCTAATACTTTTCTACAAATGCAGTTCGAGTGGCACAATTAATGACATGTTACCTGGTTTCCTTGTTTAATTACCTGGCAGAAGCAGGCGAGTGAGTAAGTGAATGAGTTATCGAAGTGCAGTACCCGAGAGTTCAGAGTCATAAAAAGTTTAGAAAGACTCATTCATGACTTGCACATCTCCAGTAGGAAGGAGTCTATTGAATGTAAATAATACACTCTTCGTCCGCCGTTGGAGATTCTCCCCAACATCCCGGTGAGTCAAATCAGGTTGGATGAGATGCTGCACAGACGTCTCACATCAGCCTGCGCAGTTGGAAAAGCACCTTTCTCAGACCAGTGGGTGGATGGAATTTATCTTTTGAGGATACTAAATAAAGCATATTAGCAAATGATGCGTGTGACGCTACCAAAGCTCGGCGGTCACGCAATGATAGATGTTTTGAACACAAAAGGAGACGAGAAGGAGAAAGCAATTGTGTCGCCCCGAGAGTCAAAGCGATGACTCACACTGTTCCCTCCACTTTTGGTCATGCAGGCACTCTTCTTCATCAAGATAGAACGCAGTGGATCCTCTATGGTCCGACACCCTTGAGACCATGATTTGGAACATTATCAAAAGGAATAGTACACGTAATCGTTGAACCACCTGCATGTAAGACGTCACGTTTGCGTACCTCACGGGACCAAGTTCAGCGAGCAGCAAAGGATTAACTTGCGTGCCCGGTTTATGTTTTTTCGTTGGCTTTTTGTTTGTGGTGTTTGTTTGCAACGCGTATTCCGAAAGAGTGAAGGCCGCAAGGACTAAGCAAACTAGCTAGCAGACAGAATACAGTGGATCCCCGCATGGACACCGTTCAGCTCAGCATTTTGCACATTTTTGGTATTAAAAATATAATAAATACAAGTTTTTCTTCTTGGGAAACTCAACTTTTTGTGCTTTTTCTCCAATTTACTTATTCTAAACTTAAGAAAGGGTTTCAAACGGAGTGGGGAAGAAGGACAAAAAAGCCCAAAACTTACCACTTCCACACGGAATGAGAGGAGAACCTTTTTTTTTATTCGATCTCAGCCATGGCATGTCAGTTCGGCTCTGCTGATATTCAAACCGCGATATAGCGAGAGATGACTGTTTTTCGCAGAAAAGAGAACCAGCAATGGAAGGGAAAGGCTCAATAGCGACATGGATTGGGACACTAAAGTCTTTTTCAAATTTAGCAAGAAGTGCTTTTACTACACGCAGGAACGAAACTGCAACCGTTAAACTGAATGATAAAGAATTATTCATCTCAGCAGCCGAAGCTTATGTGACAATTCTAACAATACTAAGCAATGTACTTCATTCATTGACCGTTATTATTAGGCTGTTGTTTCACTTACATTCAGCATTTATTCATGAATTGCACATTTCTGTCAGATTTTCACTCCAGTTTTTACTTCTCTACGTATTTGAACTTCTTTCATTTTCTCTTCATTATCATTTCAAATGTTCTTATTAATTTTCCACTTGTTGTTTTAAATATTTCTATATTATACACTGCGTTCCAAATGATGAATTAATCACAGGTGCTCATTAAATTAATTAAGAGAAAGCTAGCCCTCCACACGGCTAACGTTATGTTAAAAGTAATCTCACTGATTTACGCTACGTTAATTTAACCTTGTCTCGGACTTTACATTTCATTTTCCTTCTCTTTTGTTGCCTTGTCGCAGAAAAAAATCCTTGATTATTTTTTGTAATTGGGCTACTCGAATTATTTGAGGCATCGTCGCACCCCTAATAATGTGAATGTCATCTGTCATCGTGAGGAGAAGGAACGTTTGTGTGGGGAACTATTTCCCCGGCGGACTGCTCAGTCACGGTGACTTTCATCGCAAACACTGGCCCCCGTCCCGTACTAAACACGTCGAAACGGCGACCTGGAACACTGGCAAAAGCTGGCGCAAAAAACTTCAAAACTCCGCTCTTACGGAGCGTAAATGGAAGCTAGCTGGGTTAGCTTAGCTTAGCCGCGCATGCTAATGCAGCCGTGTGTGTGTGTGTGTGTGTGTGTGAGACTCAAGCTGTATGAGTGTGTTAATGCAATTCTTGTTAATGCAAACGAGCGCTTTACGATGAAATAAGGTGAAATAAGAACGGGAGGCACATTTATTCTTGCGCCCAGTTCGTCTTAACCGTCAACAGACATTCTCAACACACACAACACACTTCCGGCCTTCAAATTAAGAGCGCTTCTCGCCACATACTGTCTAATTGTGTAAAGATAGATACTTTATTGATCTCCAAAACTAAATAAGGGTGTCATTAAAAAAAATCAGACATTAATAACGCAATTGGAATTGCATTGGTGACGTGTTTCTTAACCCACAAGCCAAGCTACATTCATTTCTGAAATACTGGCCAAAATAGTCCCTTGTTGCGTCAATAAATGTAACAATTTTTTGCTGGACGATAATCGTCTTATAAATTATTGCAGATAAGCGATTATATTGACGACATTATTTTGAGACCATTTTTTTTCAAGAAATTTAATTATCATTACATTCATGAAAATGATAATTTAACATTTTAATTTTAATGTCAAGAACAAAAAAAAAAAACAAACAAACAAAAACCCAATGAAAATAAAATGGACTGTCAGTCTCTTTTAGCAAAAATTGCACTTAAATAAAAATCACAATCATAACCCAAAACAATAAAAAATAGACCTGGTCTCGGTTAAAAAAAACACACACACACAATAAAAACAATAAATAAAACATATCTGTATACAAAACTGCACTTCAATGCATTGATAGTTAGCATTAGAGAAGTAAAAAAATAGTTCCCCAAAGTGAAAATAGATCAATAGAAAACCGGAAACGTAATGCCATATTTCAAATTTTGAATCAGTGACACTTTTGTTATTGTCTGAATACTGGGAAAAAAACGCAGAAATAACACGGAAATAATCTGAAGTTGACTTTGTGTCATCGGCTCGTTTGAATATACGCTTCCTTGATTGACTTTTAGCAACACTGCGTGTGGAATACGCTTTTTACATTTCGTTTCGTTTTGTCAGAGTTTGGTCAAAGTACACGTTTTGGATGTAGCAAAATTTGTGCGCCGCACAATGAGGTGTTATACACATCACGGCAGCTGAAACGTATGTTCCACCATTTGGTAATATGGAAGCATTGGATCGTGTGGCCACGACACACACAGTGTGCACTCACGAGCGCTCCGCCTCTTCCCAGTCGGACAAAGAGACTGAATGACTGACAGGAGGGTTCACTCCCTATAGAACCAACGTGCCCAGTCGTTGAGACAGATTCACAGAGTGAACTTTCTTGTCATCCAGGCTGTTTGGTAGAGAGAGGAGGGAAACAAACACGCAGGCACACGTCAATATATCGACGCGGGCAAAATGATCCAGTTAGTTTTTATTTTTTGTGCGGTTTATTGATTATCGTGACAGGCCACACTGTCACAAAAGTACACACTATATGCTGGTAAAATAAGTGTTATAGGGAAAAAATTTTATTTAAAAATTTCAAATGGAAAAAATGGAATTTGGGAAAAGATAAATCGGATTCTACACTTTATTTTTACCTCCTCCAAGTGCAGCATGGAGCGCAACTGCATTTATCTGTTTGTTTGTCTGTGTTCAAAATATTTTGAAAAGTTCCGAATGGATTTGGATGAAATTTTCCGGAATTGTCGGAAATGGGATATTAAGTACTGATTAAATTTTGGGGGTGATCCGGATCACCATTTTCGGCTTTTGTGCATATAACTCCACATAAAAAATGGTCAGAGCACTTGTTTGGGGCATTTAGCTTCCCAATGAATTGCGCTATCATGCTGGGTGTTAGCATTCTAATGTTAGCATGTTAGCACTACTACCATGCTAACATTACATAGTATCATTTTTAGCCATTTTCATAGGTAGACACTATTATGCTAGGTGTTAGCATGCTAACATTAGCATTTTAGCATTTCTAGCATGCTAACAGGAGCATATGAGCATTTTTTGCGATTTTCACAAATAGACACTTACGGCTAACATGCTTGGTGTTAGCATGCTGACATTCGCATGTTAGCATTGTAAGCATTCTTAAGTCATTCAAACCCTTCCATAGTATGTTTTCACAGTCAAGGATCTACATCTAAATCTAAATATGTGGACAAAATAAATGTAGGACTAATATTTATGGTGTAGTTCACAATATGGGGGGACTACGGCACTTAGCAGGGGTCTTTTCTAGTTTTATCTTTTATTCTTTTATCTCTCTTGTCTTTTCCTTTCATGACTGTTGTGAAGTGATGTATGTGCAGAGGAGGAACTTGCTGAAAAACAGCCAGTATGCTGAGTCAAGCCCGATTGTTTTTCATCTTTTCCTGTATACAAATATAAATAAATAAATAAATAAGCTTTACTCAGCTACTCAGTTTTTGTCACAGGCTTTTTTTTCATTGAAGTTACTGAAGGGTACGCATCTGTCCTGTCCTGCACTTCATAATCCACACCAGCTAGACGTGGACCAGCGCTTTCACAGATGATGTCCGACCGTTGAGGTTCTGTATCCAAAAGTGTAGATGCAACGTGTTGGCTGTGGTCTCCATACCCGTTTAATCCTGCTGTTGGACGGACGTACGTACAGCGAGTTCCAGGGTGCGACTCCGGCCACATGACTACTTGTACGGACTTACTGTGATGGGCATTAACGGCCCATACAGTAATCTCTTTAGCCTGTTAGTATGCACCGTGTGTTATGTGAGACCTGCTTACTGTATGTCGGAGGTTCTAGTCGGGACTACAGTGTCTATCCCATGCACAGAATCATATCTGTCATATCAGAAACATATCATATCCAATTGCTGTAAATAAATCAACACAAAGCTGACTAATAAATCATTGTGGATTAATGCAATGTGAACTACAGTTTATACAACACGACTTAAAGGTTGACATTCAACGGCCAGTTATGTGGAAGCTCCATATGAGCTCCGATCAGACAACCTGTTGCTGGGCAGAATTTAGGGGGTTCAGCCATAACCTCACTTCAATTCATTTCATTCAAGTTAAGACCACACAGCAGATAAAGGACAGGGAGAGGCGGCAGGAACGGGAAGTTTGGATTTTTTTGAAATACACAAGTCATTTTTTTAGACCAGTTGTGTCCAAAGTGCAGCCCGGCTGTTTTTTTTTTATTGACCCGCAGTACATTCTAAAAATATAACTTAAAGACAAAACTAAAATAAAAGATTATAATACAAAGCTGTATTCTAATGAGAAAAAGTCGTAATTTTATTAGAAATAGCGTTGTAATAAGGGGAAAAATAGAGTCATTTTAGTAGCATAAAGTTGAAATATTAAAGAAAAAAGACATTTTTGGTAATATTGTTAGTTAGTGGTGATATGAAGAACAAACAAAATAACAAATAAAGTTTTTTGGGGGGGATATTAGGTTGCAGAAAAAGTTATAATGTTACAAGAATTTACTCAAAATATTATGGGAATAAAGTCAAAATTAAGAGACGAAAATTTACAAGAAGAAAGTTCAAAATAGTTGGGAAAAAAACCCATCAACAATATAAGAAATGGAAAAAGTCCAAGTATGAAGAAAAAAACAGTTGTATTCTAATGAGAAAACAAAAAAAAAATCACAATTTTCTGAGCCTAAACTATTATGAGGAAAAATAATGTTATTTTTAGAAGCACAGAGTTGAAATATTCAAGAAAAAATACAGTGATTTTTTTTCAAGTCGTAGTAGCAAACAAAACAAATGAAATTCTCATTAAAATGATGTGTTTTCCATAATAATACGAGTTTTTTCTTGACTTATGACTTTTTCAGTCTTTTCTTAATATTTTGACTTTATTGTCATAAAATTACAGCTGATTTTTTTTCATTTCTGCTGGGCTTTTTTAAATTTATTTTCCAACTATTTAATTTCAGCTTTCCTCTTGTAAATTGTCTTTCCGTAACTATAACTTTATATCTTTTAAAACAATCATGTATTTTTTCTTTATTTCAACATGGTTACCAAAATGATATTTTTCCTCATTTTACAAGTTCATAAAATTGCTACTTTTTTCTCATTAGAAATGTTTTTTTTCTTAATATTTTGACTTTACTTTACATTTCTGCTGTTGATTTTTTCTGTATAATTTTCAAAATATTTCAACTTACTTTGTTATATTTTGACTTTATTCCGATGTTATACATTTTCACCCAACATAAGTTTCCAAAAATTACAACTTTAGTCATTGTTTTTGGCTTAAGAAATAAATCAAACTTTTTTCTTTAATATTTCGACTTCATGATACTAAAATGCTATTTTCCTCATACTGTTACTTTATTCTTGTGAAATTAGGACTTTTTTCCTTTTATTTTCCTTTTCTATTTGGACTTTTGATTGATTTTCCCATTTTTGCTGCTGCTGTTGATTGTTTTTTTTTAGTTTCCTTGTTAAATTACATTTTTAGACTGTGCTGCGGGCCGATAAAATCACAGCCAAGGGCCGCAAATGGCCCCCGGGCCTCACTTTGGACACCACAGCTCGAAGACAACCTGAACGGTGCAGCTGCGATGTATTCAGCGCCCTGACAACCCAACTGTGCGATTCTCATTTTAAGCTCTATCATGATATTGTGAAACCTAACGCTCACTTTCCCTTGCAGAAGTCGTTCCTCGAGACGTAAACATGAAAAGCAAGTTCATTCAACACTTTACAGGTAAGAAAACAACAAAAAAAAATGTTTAAATTGAGTTTTGTTGTCATTTTTTATTAAAGTCCACTTTGAAAGGCAAACACGCATGACTGAACACATTGAGCTCTTTTCCTCACGCAAGAATGGCTGAGAGCATGTTTTAAAAAAAAAAGAATTCCTCTAAACCATTGCTTCTCTAATGGGGGTGCTACTGTCGTACCCCTGGGGGTTCTTGAAGGTACTCCATGGAATACATTTATGTACAGCAGGGGAAATCAGGCTTATTTTTAAAGTATAAAATGTTTATACATTAATTTGTGTTTGCATTGATACACTACATTTATACAGTATTTATATGCACTTCTCACAAAAGTTACTAAAATTCTTATTATATGACTGTGTGCTTGCAGTAATCTGATAAAAAAAAAATAGTCACCTTTCGTGTCCTCCGCCATCACACGTGTTATTTACGTGGAAAGCGCCTTGAATGGCCTCTATTGTTTTGCTTCTAGCGCACGCCAGCTGCAAAGCAAGATGCTAGGCTATAGTTAGGACTCGTATTGAAAAGCTTGTATTGAAAATCATGTGGTGTCCAATCATCGCGACTGGTATCACCGACGTGAACGTTTTGTGAGTGTGAGGTTTTATTTGCCACTATTTGTCATGAACTTGACATTACTTGTTACTTTTAACATTATATGTTACTGTTAAAAAAAGTAACTTTCTTTTTCTTAAATATTTCAACTCACACAAGAGGTCACACAAGACCCCACAACAACATCCAAAGAACTGCAGGCTTCACTTGCCTCAGTTAAGGTCAGTAGAAAGACACTGGGCGAAAACAGCCTGCATGTGCCTTACTTTTACGCCAGATGTAATGGGACCCACACCTTCCAAAAAGAGTTAAATATGTAAACAGTTAAATATGGTGGTGGTAGTGTGATGGTCTGGGGCTGTTTTGCTCACACCAGCAAGACCACCTCTGAATGGCTGAAGAAAAACAAAATGAAGACTTTGGAGTGGTCTAGTCCAAGTCCTGACCTGAATCCTATTGAGATGCTGTGGCATGACCTTAAAAAGGAAAAGCCTCCAATGTGGCTGAATGACAACAATTCTGCAAAATTCCTCCCCAGCGCTGGAAGAGACTCATTGCAAGTTATCACAAACGCTTGATTGCAGTTGTTGCTGCTAAGGGGGGCCAACCACTTATTTAGCTTTACGGGGCCATCACTTTTTCACACAGGACCATTACTCCTCCTTCAGTTTCATTTAAAAACTGCATTTTGTGTTCAGCTGTGTTGTCATTGACTAATATTTACATTAGTTTGAAGTGTGACAAACATGCTATTATAAATATAGTATCATGATATAATACATATAAATATTATACATAGTTTAGTACTATTATTATTTTTGAACAATTTATCAAAATAGAGGGAAAGGCTTCTTGAGACGTCATCTGTACTTCTGTGAAGAAGGTGTCGGACGTTTCGCTCCTCATCCGAAGAGCTTCGTCAGCGAACTAATAAGTGCTGGTAGCCTAGGCCAAAACCCACAGCTCTTAGTGTTGCAAATGAGGTGAAGCCAGGGCCGAGCCAGAACAATAGATGCTAACGAGCCAGTATCAGAGTCGTTCATACCCAACTACAGGGAGCTACACTTCCCTTTGATCGGAGGTGTTAATAGCAGGAGAGGATTAGACCACTACTCCGCCCAGGCTTAGTGTAAGGAACCAATAGGAGGAGGGTGTTGGCACACCAATTCCGCCCACTCTTACTGTATTTAAGGCCTAAGCTACCAGCACTTATTAGTTCGCTGACGAAGCTCTTCGGATGAGGAGCGAAACGTCCGACACCTTCTTCACAGAAGTACAGATGACGTCTCAAGAAGCCTTTCCCTCGTTGGACAACTCCTGTACGACTGAGAGCCTACACAGATTTATCAAAATATTTAAAAATGCTAATAAATAAATCCATAAAAATATTGGGATTTTTTATAACATTTGAAGATGAAGCTAAATTGCAGTATAACCTTTACAGGTGAACTTAATTTGACCTCTAAATCGATGATGAACATGCCTGTTCGGGTTGTCTTAGAAGATGTTTCGTCATCCAGTTCTCGCTCAAAGACTAGGTAGGACAGCTCTAGTGTGAGGGGACGGTGCAGGATCCAATGTGGAAAATATTCCAACGTCAAGAACGATTTCACTCTTTTGTGGTGCACAAAAAACGTCGTCAGGATACGACGGAGTGGCCAGCCGACGATAGCCAACCAATGCTATCCTCTGGTTAGGGTTTGCTTATCTGGCTGAAAAGAAGCTTGACAGCTGAGGTCATTGAAAACTCGATGAACTCTCCGAGTGCCGCCGAGTGTTGGAGGCTTAGATCGCTACGAGGCAGCAGTGCAGCGAAGCGCTCCATGGTCTGGCGCTGACAGACTTAAGACCTAAGCAGATTAGTTTTCTCAGGACCTGGATAGACTTCATTAGTGGTGTGAAAATCTCTCCGCTTAAATGAAACTTGTTAATTGACGATTGGATTCTTCTATTGACTAAATCCATTTGAAGCGTGGCCCTGTGTACACTGGGACACCGTACAAAAAGTCACTCTGAGCCATTTGGTTGTGGATTTAGAGGAAATTGAATTCATTTCGGCTGATGAGACCTTTTTTTTTCCATCAAGCAGGACCAGTCAAGTTCTCATCGGAATGCAGAACACACTTTGACAGACTTTATCACAACACAAGGGATTGCACAAGACCAGCATGTACGTAAAGCATTCTCATCGCTTACACAACCACTCACGTCACGTCCTCATCTCGGAAAAAGTCCCGTTTGTATATTTACATTCAAAATATTTATACTTACAATCCTTCACCAGGTGAACATGGAACATGGAGAAGTACTGCATACAGTTGGGGTGTCTAAGCTTTTTCCAAAAATGTTGCCACTTTGATACATTTTAGGATTTTATTTGTAGAATTGTTAGAATAGCCAATAAAAACAAGCAGCCACCCCTAGCATACAGCAAGCAATTTAAAGGAAAAGTGTGCTTTTTGGGGAATTTTGCATGCAACCTCCGCACAGAGATGCCCAAATGGAGATTTGAACCCCGATCTCCTGACTTTGTGGCCAACATGCTAAACACTAGTCCACCAAGCAGCCCTGGGGGGCACCTACTCCGCCTATAAAGGCTTATGAAAAACCTCCAAAAAGCGCCAACAGCCACTCCATTGACATAATGTGACCTGCATGTTAACCAATCTACAGCTACATTGTTATTTTTATTGTTATTACGTCGAAGAATTACGTTACTGGCGTATTGACACCTCGCCACACCACACCACTAGCTTCACCACACACTCCCTCACAACGCCTCAGGCCACTACCGAAGGGTAGCGCTACATATTGGGCGTGCCGCCACTGCTGCTGTGTTTTTGTTTTTGAGTTTGGAAAATGTAACGCTAGGTGTAGCGTTCCTTTCTACGTTGCTATGTGAAATCGATGCGCCCAGGAAGGAAGTTTTGTTAATGCTTAAAATGACCAAAACAGTATAAGTACTACATGTGATCATGAATGTTACTACATGCTCGCAGCATGGATATAAAAACATTAAACCTTGTTGGAGGTTTTTGGAGGTGTTTTAATAGCTTTGTAGGCAGAATAGGTGTGTCCCATTACGAGCATTAATTAGCTACCTCTTTTTACCTGTTTTTATATCTTTAGAACGCACAGAAAACAGACATTTTGTTCATGTCTCACATAAGGATTGCGGATAATGGGCAAATTCCCAAAAAGTGCACTTTTCAATTCAAAAATTTGTAATACATTGTATTTATGTTATGTAACACATTTTATTGGTTTATTATAATATACTATCCCTAAAATATTTACAAATAATATGTTTTAGTATGTTCTTCTTGCCCACTATGACAATTGTCAAAAGCAACTTGGCTGTGATGACGAAATGAACATACAATCCATTCGTGAAATGTTCACTTTTTCCACGTTTTGTTATGGGACAGCTTTATTTCAAAATAAAATAAATTCATTTTTGTGCTCAAAGTTGTACACAAAATACCCCATCATTTCAACATAAATGAAGTATTTCTGAAATATTTGCTAATTTATAAAAAATAAAAAAAACTGAGAAATGTGCACAAGCATTGACAATGTTTGCCATGTAACCTATTAGAAACACTTCTCTGTATGATGGACTGCACTCATTGGGCCATATGACCAGTTGGTCAGGGTGGCATTCACTAGGATTAGGGTAGCGCTGCAAGGATCAGGGATAAACAAAAAAGAAAATCATATTTATTGATTTTCAGTGCACATGGGGCGCCCTCTGCAGGCTGGATACCGGCGCCCCCACCATAACTGCTCACGTGAAGCGGATAAAACCAAACCGAGTCTCAAACATATTTTCATATTGTATTTTGTAAATATGCTGGCAGCTGACTGACTTAATGACCTTTGAGCCTGTTTTTTTTTCAGATTATAAAAGATGTGCAAGATTGCTGACACGATTAGCAATGAGTCCACTCTGCACGCAATCGTAGATATCAAATGTAAGTACAAATATCATCATTCATCTCATTACGTCGGGTACATACCGTGAATTCCAGACCTGAATATAAGCCGCACGCACCAAATTTGAAGAGAAAAACATTTTACATATATAGGCCACACTTGTCTATAAGCCACATGTGTCCACGTTGTAACATGGGATATTTACACAGAAAGACAGACTATAAACCTTGCAATCCTACCTACACTCGGTGTTCCCAGCATCACACGTTAGCTCCGGTGCTTTTCTTCATCTCAGCTCAACAGCTGCTGCAGTCCAAGGAGAAGCTATAGCAACTCTACACTTGATCAAACGTACTTCAGATTTGTCAGATCAAAACACGATTGCTGCAAAAGACCTCAAAACATGTGATATTACAGTTCCTGAATCTGCACTCTGAGCATCATGGGAACTGTAGCCATAAATTTGCGGCATCCTTCTGTAGTTTAAGCCGCGGGGTTCAAAGCGTGTGAAAGCGTGTGAAAAAAGTAGCGGCTTATAGTCCGGAAATTACGGTATACAACGTATGTGGTGTGTAGAGTAATCCCTCGCAACTTTGTGCTTCGAATTTCACGGCTTCACTCTATCATGGTTTTTCAAAAATATATTATTAATAAATCATGCTGTTTCGTGGTTGAAGTACGGCCTTTTATTAGTCAAAATCAGGGCTGTCAAAAATAGTACTTCAATGGCAGTAACTAATTTATTTAATTAATTACATTAAAAAAAATTTGTGTCATGAACTTGGGGTGTCACAAGATCTCTTGTCACAAGATCTTGCGAGATTAAAACATGACAAAAATTCTCGTTCGGAAAAAAAATGTCTCGGGGGCACTTAGCCTGGGATGATATTAAATTAATATTAAATTATATATTGACATATTGATATTATATTATATTAATGATATTAAATAAATGTAGTAATAACACAATAAATGAAAACGAGCTTGATCATTTTGCCGACCTCAATACATTGCCATGTGCATGCGTGTCAGGCAGGAAGAGGATTCGCTCTGTGCATTGGTTTCAGCAACTTGGTGCACGTGTTCCATAGAACAACGGCATGAACGGAGTGAGCCCTTTTGTCAGTCATACAGGCTCTTCGTCTCAGTGGGTGGAGGCGGGGCCGCTAGCATACACACAGAGTGCAGAAGCGTGTAACGTAGTAGAAATTAAATTAGTAGATTGCAAGATATTGTCATATATTTTTAATATTTTTTCATTGTACTTTAAGTAATTTTAAAGTCTTGTCTCGTTCTTGTAGACTCAATCTCGTGACAGCCCTATAATTAGCGCAAGCGCATCTTGTCAAGCCGCCCCTGTCTGTTCTGACAGCAGACCGAGGCACAATAATAAATAAAAAGACAGAGAAAAACAGTAAATGGATATTCCTATAAGTCGCTAGTGTAAGTCTTACTGCGGAAGTACAATTTGCTGCATTTAAGTATGCTCGGAAATCCCAGGAAATACATCCATCCATTTTCTATATCTGTACTATACTACTATACTATATACTGTACTATATATATATATAGGGTTGCGGGGGCATGCTGGAGCCTATCCCAGCGGACTTCGGGCGACAGGCGGGGTACATCCTGGACTGGTCGCCAGCCATTCACACCTATGGACAATTTAGAGTCACCAATTAACCTCACCTGCATGTTTTTGGGAATGTGGGAGGAAACCGGAGTGCCCGGAGAAAACACACGCGCACACGGGGAGAACGTGCAAACTCCACACAGAAATGCCCAAGGGAGAATCGAACCCAGGTCTTCCCGATCTCCAGGCTGTTCCTGTGTTGGCAACATGCTGACCACTGGACCACCGTGCGGCCCCAGAAAGTACATCTACACTCAAAACAGTGAATTCTACTTCAAAAATGACATGTTGTCTTTGAACGTAACCCCTCAATGTGATTCAAATGTTTTGCTAAAGTAGGCAAATAGATGTGTGTGCTCTTTTAGCGTGATTTAAATTTTCCGTTCATTTGGAGCTGTTAATCCATACAAATATGCACAATGAAATACAGCAGAAAGGGCACATTTCACACAAAGTTGCAAATGGTGATTAACTCATTCAATCCCAGCCATTTTTCAAAAGACAACCCCTTCAGTAGCTGCCATTTTAGACCATTTTGACTGATCTATCGAGACACAGAATATTGTGTTGTATGGCTAGATAAACATGGAACCTACCAAAAGAAAGATTAAATTCCCGTCTTTCATCAGGAAAAAAAATTGTTTCTGCCGTTTTCCGTTCTTTAGTAATCAGCAGTAAAACATAGGTAGGTTTCAGGAAAATGTCACTTGCCGACTAGAAAAGGGCTTTTGTGACAACACAAACATGGGTTGTTTTACATCAAAATAACAATTTATTGACAAATACAGCATGGACTATTTATAATTTTCACATTTGGAACTGAACTACGTGTGTGCATGTGTGTGCGTGCACATGCGTTAAAATTTCCCCACAATGCGTAACCTCCCTGCTCTTCCACTTCCTCCTTCCAGTCATGTATGAT